>NC_059122.1:13982361-14339861 GCF_020740685.1 Jaculus jaculus | reverse complement strand
TCGTCGAGAACGTCTGCGCCCACTCCCGTGGACGGCTCACTTACCTTGTCACGTTGAGGGTTACGTGTCACCCCTTCTGAAACGTGCAGTGATGATGCCCCAGGGTTCTTGAGAGAGAGAGAGCCTGATGACACCAGGGCTATGAAGGAGCGCTGTTTTCTTTCCAGCCAGTGACGGAGGCGGTGGGACTATTGCTTGTGGCTTGAAATCCACTCCCAGAGCTTCTTGAATTACTCCTTGACTTGTCTGGGAAAGGAAGTGATGGGCTGAGTTCTATCAGAATGAAATTGCCAACAAAGGATGCAAGATAGATGCTTGTCAAGGAGGTCCTCCCTTTCAGAAACCTGTGTTGAGGACGATTTCCTCTGACCCTCCCCCCACGCCTAGGGGTGAAGATAAGTAGTCTCCTTATTCAGCTAGGAGAGAGAACATGAGAGATCGATAAGAGGAATGGACAGATCCAGGCAACGGGCACACCGGGCACCCTAGCACACACAAGCGCCCTCTTGTGTCCCGGGCTTGCGTGGTTCCCGGCAGCTCGAACCAGCATCCCTAGGCTTCAGAGTCAAAGTCTCTAACCTCTGAGCCATCTCCTGCTTGCCACGCCTCCCGTGGCAGTTTGCCTTTTCCCTTTCTTTCTCCAGCAGGGGTTGAATTGTAGTAGCTGCTAAACTGGGATTCAGCATGAAGTCACATGGCGGTGGCAAAGTCATGTTCAACCTCTTATCTCTGGTGGCAGTCCATGTGCTGCCATGACCTCAAGCTCCCTGTGTTCATGATCCTCCGCTGAGCTGATCATTGAAAATGGCAGCCTCAATGCAAACTACGCAAGAGGGGTCAAAGCTTACAAACAGGCCTAAATGTTGATCTTCACAGGGATATCCTAGAAAGAAAGATGTCGGTGACTTCCATTTGACCCAAAGACATTGCTAGCATTTTCTGGCCAGTCAAGCTATCATTCCAGTGCAATACATAAGCACCTGTTTGGAGAATCGCCATGCTGCTTTGCTGTGTCGTGTGAAAGCTCATGAATAAGGCATGGTCAAGATGCTGCTCTTTTTCTTCCAGGTCGCATGGGAATTTCTCATGATTGTGAGGAGCATGGAAGGCCACAGCAAATTCCAGCTGTGTTCACAGTGGACCGTGTGTCACGTTCTTCCCGTGTTTCCCTAGATATCTGTGAACGTCATTCAGTGAAGGAGGGACACGGCCGTGATGAGCAACTACTTAACCTTCTGCTCCTTCATTCCACCTGCGATCACTGTGGGCTCAGGATGGTTCTCGAGAGCCTGCGAGTGGCTAGCCCAACCCTCAGAATATATGTTTGGACCCCGCCACTCCTGATTCTTTCTGGCCTGGCTTCAGCAATATTTGCCCTGGGCCCATAAGGCATAAAGAATGTGGACACGTGCCTATGGGTGTGACGTAACTCCTATTGTCGGGAGACTCCTGTGTGTCTACTGCCTCAAAAGGCCGTTGGTCCTCCTGCTGGGAAGGGCCTCAGGATTCACTGGCAGGTCCTCACTTCACCTGGAAGCTCTGCATGCCCATGCGGATGTCACCACTTGAGGCGCATCTGTGTTAGGGGCCTCATTTCCGGGGGGCACGGAGATTCCCTGCATCTTCGGGGCCTTATCTCTGGCCTAAAAGCTCCCGATTCTCTAACCTAGGGGGAGAGCGAATGCTATCCCCCTAAGTTAAAGAATCGGCTCTCTGCAGAAAAAGGGTCCGATTGGTAGGATTCTCAACGATGGACCAGCCATGGCCATGGGCCGTACCCGAGTGGCTCTTGTGCAAATTGAGCAATTTTGGCAGGTGCACTCACTCAAGTCAAAGGGGTGGGCCTACTGGAATGGGGCTGTTTGAAATGGGAGGGAGCAGGGTGCAGAGGGTGTGTTCCTCTGGGCATAAGACAGGTCCACAAAGCACCCTTCAGTTGCCTCGAGGGGGAGGGCCTCCACGAGTGCCAAGGCAGCCGATGGACCCGGGGGCCTGCCTCACATATCAAACATACAGATATTGGAAAATCGTCGAGAACGTCTGCGCCCACTCCCGTGGATGGCTCACTTACCTTGTCACTGGTGAGGGTTAGGTGTCACCCCTTCTGAAACGTGCAGGGATGATGCCCCAGGGTCCTTGAGCGAGAGAGAGCCTGATGACACCAGGACTTCAAACGAGCGGTGTTTTCTTTCCAGCCAGTGACGGAGGCGGTGGGACTATTGCTTGTGGCTTGAAATCCACTCCCAGAGCTTCTTGAATTCCTTCTTGACTTGTCTGGAAAAGGAATTGATGCGCTGAGTTCTATCAGAATGAAATTGCCAACAAAGGGCGCAAGAGAGATGCTGGCCAAGGAGGGCCTACCTTTTAGAACCCTGTGTTGAGGACGATTTCTTCTGACCCTCCCCCCATGCCTAGGGGGGAAGAAAAGTAGTCTCCTTATTCAGCTAGGAGAGAGAACATGAGAGATCGAGAAGAGGAATGGACAGATCCAGGCAACGGGCACACCTGGCACCCTAGCACACACGAGTGCCTTCTTGTGTCCCGTGCTCACGTGGTTCCCGGTGGCTAGAACCAGCATCCCTAGGCTTCAGAGTCAAAGTCTCTAACCTCTGAGCCATCTCCTGCTTGCCACGCCTCCCGTGGCAGTTTCCCTTTTCCCCTTCTTTCTCCAGCAGGGCTTGAATTTAGTAGACGCTGAACTGGGATTCAGCATGTAGCCACAGGGCGGTGGCAAGGTCATGTTCAACCTCTTATCGCTGCTGGCAGTCCAAGTGCTGCCATGACCTCAAGCTCCCTGTGTTCATGATCCTCCGCTGAGCTGATCATTGAAAATGGCAGCCTCAATGCAAACTATGCAACAGGGGTCAAAGCTTACAAACAGGCCTAAATGTTGGTCCTTCACAGGGATATCCTAGAAAGAAAGATGTCGGTGACTTCCATTTGACCCAAAGACATTGCTAGCATTTTCTGGCCAGTCAAGCTATAATTCCAGAGCAATACACAAGCACCTGTTTGCAGAAGGGCCATGCTGCTTTGTTGTGTCGTGTGAAAGCTCATAACTAAGGCATGGTCAAGATGCTGCTCTTTTTCTTCCAGGTCGCATGGGAATTTCTCATGATTGTGAGGAGCATGGAAGGCCACAGCAAATTCAAGCTGTGTTCACAGTGGACAGTGTGTCACGTTCTTCCCGTGTTTCCCTAGATATCTGTGAACGTCACTCAGTGAAGGAGGGGCACGGCCGTGATGACCCACTACTTACCCTTCTGCTCCTTCCTTCCACCTGCGACCACTGTAGGCTCAGGATGGTTCTCGAGAGCCTGCGAGTGGCTAGCCCAACCCGCAGAATGTATGTTTGGACCCCGACACTCCTGATTCTTTCTGGCCTGGCTTCAGCAATTTTTGCCCTGGGCCCATAAGGCATAAAGAATGTGGACATGTGCCTATGGGTGTGACGTGACTCCTATTTTCGGGAGACTCCCGTGTCTCTACTGCCTCAAAAGGCCGTTGGTCCTCCTGCTAGGAAGGGCCTCAGGACTCACTGGCAGGTCCTCACTTCACCTGGGAGCTCTGCATGCCCATGCGGATGTCACCACTTGAGGCGCTCTGTGTCAGGGTCCTCATTTCCGGGGGGCACGGAGATTCCCTGCATCTTCAGGGCCTTCTCTCCGGCCTAAAAGCTCCCGATTCTCTAACCTAGGGGGAGAGCGAATGCTATCCCCCTAGGTTAGAGAATCGGCTCTCTTCAGAAAAAGGGTCCGATTGATAGGATTCTCACAGATGGCCCAGCCATGGCCATGGGCCGTACACGAGTGGCTCTTGTGCAAATTGAGCAATTTTGGCAGGTGCACTCCCTCACGTCAAAGGGGTGGGCCTACTGGAATGGGGCTGTCTGAAATGCGAGGGAGCAGGGTGCGGAGTGTGTGTTCCTCTGGGCATAAGACAGCTAAACAAAGCAACCTTCAGTTGCCTGGAGGCGGAGGGCCTCCACGAGTGCCAAGGCAGCTGATGGACCCGGGGGCCTGCCTCACATATCAAACATTCACAGATTGGAAAATCGTCGAGAACGTCTGTGCCCACTCCCGTGGACGGCTCACTTGCCTTGTCAGTGGTGAGGGTTAGGTGTCACCCCTTCTGAAACGTGCAGGGAAGATGCCCAGGGTTCTTGAGAGAGAGAGAGCCTGGTGATACCAGGACTTCGAAGGAGCGCTGTTTTCTTTCCAGCCAGTGACGGAGGCGGTGGGACTGTTGCTTGTGGCTTGAAATCCACTCCCAGAGCTTCTTGAATTCCTTCTGGACTTGTGTGGAAAAGGAATTGATGGGCTGAGTTCTATCAGATTGAAATTGCCAACAAAGGATGCAAGAGAGATGCTGGCCAAGGAGGGCCTCCCTTTCAATATCCTGTGTTGAGGACGAATTCCTCTAACCCTCCCCCCACGCATAGGGGGGAAGAAAAGTAGTCTCCTTATTCAGCTAGGAGAGAGAACATGAGAGATCGAGAAGAGGAATGGACAGATCCAGGCAACGGGCACACCGAGCACCCTAGCACACACAAGCGCCCTCTTGTGTCCCGGGCTCGCGTGGTTCCCAGCGACTCGAACCAGCATCCCTAGGCTTCAGAGTCAAAGTCTCTAACCTCTGAGCCATCTCCTGCTTGCCACGCCTCCCGTGGCAGTTTGCCTTTTCCCCCACTTTCTCCAGCAGGGCTTGAATTCTAGTAACCGCTGAACTGGGATTCAGCATGTAGCCATAGGGAGGTGGCAATGTCAAGTCAACCTCTATCGCTGCTGACAGTCCAAGTGCTGCCATGACCTCAAGCTCCCTGTGTTCATGATCCGCCGCTGAGCTGATCATTGAAAATGGAAGCCTCAATGCAAACTATGCAAGAGGGGTCAAAGCTTAAAAACAGGCCTAAATGTTGGTCCTTCAAAGGGATATCCTAGAAAGAAAGATGTCGGTGACTTCCATTTGACCCAAAGACATTGCTAGCATTTTCTGGCCAGTCAAGCTATCATTCCAGTGCAATACACAAGCACCTGTTTGGAGAAGCGCCATGCTGCTTTGCTGTGTCGTGTGAAAGCTCATCACAAAGGCATGGTCAAGATGCTGCTCTTTTTCTTCCAGGTCGCACGGGAATTTCTCATGATTGTGAGGAGCATGGAAGGCCACAGGAAATTCCACCTGTGTTCACAGTGGACCGTGTGTCACACTCTTCCTGTGTTTCCCTAGATGTCTGTGAACGTCACTCAGTGAAGGAGGGGCACGGACGTGATGACCCACTAATTACCCTTCTGATCCTTCATTTCACCTGCGAGCACTGTGGGCTCAGGATGGTTCTCGAGAGCCAGCGAGTGGCTAGCCCAAACCTCAGAATGTATGTTTGGACCCCACCACTCCTGATTCTTTCTGGCCTGGCTGCAGCAATTTTTCCCTGGGCCCATAAGGCATAAAGAATGTGGACACGTGCCTATGGGTGTGACGTGACTCCTATTGTCAGGAGACTCCTGTGTGTCTACTGCCTCAAAAGGCCGTTGGTCCTCCTGCTAGGAAGGGCCTCAGGACTCACTGGCAGGTCCTCTCTTCACCTGGGAGCTCTGCATGCCCATGCGGATGTCACCACTTGAGTCGCTTCTGTGTCAGGGGCCTCATTTCCGGGAGGCAAGGAGATTCCCTGCATCTTCGGGGCCTTCTCTCTGGCCTATGAGCTCCCGATTCTCTAACCTAGGGGGAGAGCGAATGCTATCCCCCTAGGTTAGAGAATCGGCTCTCTGCAGAAAAAGGGTCCGATTGGTAGGATTCTCAAAGATGGCCCAGCCATGGCCATGGGCCATACCCGAGTGGCTCTTGTGCAAATTGAGCAATTTTGGCAGGTGCACTCCCTCACGTCAAAGGGGTGGGCCTACAGGAATGGGGCTGTCTGAAATGGGAGGGAACAGGGTGCGGAGGGTGTGTTCCTCTGGGCATAAGACAGCTCCAGAAAGCACCCTTCAGTTGCCTGCAGGGGGAGGGCCTCCACAAGTGCCAAGCCACCTGATGGACCCGGGGGCCTGCCTCACATATCAAACATTCAGAGATTGGAAAATCCTCGAGAACATCTGTGCCCATTCCCGTGGACGGCTCACTTACATTGTCACTGGTGAGGGTTAGATGTCACCCCTTCTGAAACGTGCAGGGATGATGCCCCAGGGTCCTTGAGAGAGAGAGAGCCGGATGACAACAGGACTTCGAAGGAGCGGTGTATTCTTTCCAGCCAGTGAAGGAGGCGGTGAACTATTGCTTGTGGCTTGAAATCCACTCCCAGAGCTTCTTGAATTCCTTCTTGACTTGTCTGGAAAAGGAATTGATGGGCTGAGTTCTATCAGAATGAAATTGCCAAAAAAGGACGCAAGAGAGATGCTGGCCAAGGACGGCCTCCCTTTCAGAAACCTGTGTTGAGAACGATTTCCTCTGACCCTCCCCCCACGCCTAGGGGGGAAGAAAAGTAGTCTCCTTATTCACCTAGGAGAGAGAACATGAGAGATCGAGAAGAGGAATGGACAGATCCAGGCAACGGGCACACCGCGCACCCTAGCACACACAAGCGCCCTCTTGTGTCCCGGACTCACGTTGTTCCCGGCGGCTCCAACCAGCATCCCTAGGCTTCAGTGTCAAAGTGTCTAACCTCTGAGCCGTCTCCTGCTTGCCACGCCTCCCGTGGCAGTTTGCCTTTTCCCCTTCTTTCTCCAGCATGGCTTGAATTCTAGTAGCCACTGAACTGGGATTCAGCATGTAGCAACAGGGCGGTGGCAAGGTAATGTTCAACTTCTTATCTCTGCTGGCAGTCCAAGTGCTGCCATGACCTCAAGCTCCCTGTGTTCATGATCCTCCGCTGAGCTGATCATTGAAAATGGCAGCCTCAATACAAACTATGCGAAGGGGTCAAAGCTTACAAACAGGCCTAAATGTTGGTCCTTCACAGGGATATCCTAGAAGGAAAGATGTCGGTGACTTCCATTTGACCCAAAGACATTGCTAGCATTTTCTGGCCAGTCAAGCTATCATTCCTGTGCAATACACAAGCACCTGTTTGGAGAAGCATCATGCTGCTTTGCTGTTTCGTGTGAAAGCTCATCACTAAGGCATGGTCAAGATGCTGCTCTTTTTCTTCCAGGTCGCATGGGAATTTCTCATGATTGTGAGTAGCATGGAAGGCCACAGCAAATTCCAACTGTGTTCACAGTGGACCGTGTGTCACGTTCTTCCCGTGTTTCCCTAGATATCTGTGAACGTCACTCAATGAAGGAGGGGCACGGCCGTGATGACCCACTACTTACCCTTCTGCTCCTTCATTCCACCTGCGACCACTGAGGGCTCAGGATGGTTCTGGAGAGCCTGCGAGTGGCTAGCCCAACCCTCAGAATGTATGTTTGGACCCCGACACTCCTGATTCTTTCTGGCCTGGCTGCAGAAATTTTTGCCCTGGGCCCATAAGGCATAAAGAATGTGGACTAGTGCCTATGGGTGTGACGAGACTCCTATTGTCGGGAGACTCCTGTGTGTGTACTGCCTCAAACGGCCGTTGGTCCTCCTGCTGGGAAGGGCCTCAGGACTCACTGGCAGGTCCTCAATTCACCTGGGAGCTCTGCATGCCCATGCGGATGTCACCACTTGAGTTGCTTCTGTGTCAGGGGCCTCATTTCTGGGGGGCACGGAGATTCCCTGCATCTTCGGGGCCTTCTCTCTGGCCTAAAAGCTCCCGAGTCTCTAACCTAGGGGGAGAGCGGATGCTATCCCCCTAGGTTAGAGAACAAGCTCTCTTCAGAAAAGGGTCCGATTGGTAGGATTCTCAAATATGGCCCAGCCATGGCCATGGGCCGTACCCGAGTGGCTCTTGTGCAAATTGAGCAATTTTGGAAGGTGCACTCCCTCACGTCAAAGGGGTGGACCTACTGGAATGGGGCTGTCTGAAATGGGAGGGAGCAGGTGGCGGAGGGTGTGTTCCTCTGGGCATAAGACAGCTCCACAAAGCACCCTTCAGTTGCCTGGAGGATGAGGGCCTCCACGAGTGCCAAGCCAGCTGATGGACCCGGGGGCCTGACTCACATATGAAACATTCAGAGAGTGGAAAATCGTGGAGAATGTCTGCGCCCACTCCCGTGGAAGGCTCACTTACCTTGTCACTGGTGAGGGTTACGTGTCACCCCTTCTGAAAAGTGCAGTGATGATGTCCCAGGGTCCATGAGAGAGAGAGAGCCTGATGACACCAGAACTTCGAAGGAGCGCTGTTTTCTTTCCAGCCAGTGACAGAAGCGGTGGGACTATTGCTTGTGGCTTGAAATCCACTCCCAGAGCTTCATGAATTCCGTCTTGACTTGTCTGTAAAAGGAATTGATGGGCTGAGTTCTATCAGAATGAAATTGCCAACAAAGGACGCAAGAGAGATGCTGGCCAAGCAGGGCCTCCCTTTCAGAAACATGTGTTGAGGACAATTTCCTCTGACCCTCCCCCCACGCCTAGGGGGGAAGAAAAGTAGTCTCCTTATTCATCTAGGAGATAGAACATGACAGATCGAGTAGAGGAATGGACAGATCCAGGCAACGAGCACACCGGGCACCCTAGCACACACAAGCGCCCTCTTGTGTCCCGGGCTCGCGTGGTTCCCGGCGTTCCAACCAGCATCCCTAGGCTTCAGAGTCAAAGTCTCTAACCTCTGAGCCATCTCCTGCTTGACAAGCCTCCCATGGCAGTTTGCCTTTTCCCCTTCTTTCTCTAGCAGGGCTTGAATTCTAGTAGCCGCTGAACTGGGATTCAGCATGTAGCCACAGGGGGGTGGCAAGGTCATGTTCAACCTCTTATCTCTGCTGGCAGTGCAAGTGCTGCCATGACCTCAAGCTTCCTGTGTTCATGATCCTCCTCAGAGCTGATCATTGAAAATGGCAGCCTCAATGCAAACTATTCAAGAGGGGTCAAAGCTTACAAGCAGGCCTAAATGTTGGTCCTTCACAGGGATATCCTAGAAAGAAAGATGTCGGTGACTTCCATTTGACCCAAAGACATTGCTAGCATTTTCTGGCCAGTCAAGCTATCATTCCAGTGCAATACACAAGCACCTGTTTGGAGAAGCGCCATGCTGCTTTGCTGTGTCGTGTGAAAGCTCATCACTAAGGCATGGTCAAGATGCTGCTCTTTTTCTTCCAGGTCGCATGGGAATTTCTCATGATTGTGAGGAGCATGGAAGGCCACAGCAAATTCCAGCTGTGTTCACAGTGGACCGTGTGTCACGTTCTTCCCGTGTTTCCCTAGATATCTGTGAACGTCACTCAGTGAAGGAGGGGCACAGCCGTGATGACCCACTACTTACCCTTCTGCTCCTTCATTCCACCTGCGACCACTGTGGGCTCAGGATGGTTCTCGAGAGTCTGCGAGTGGCTAGCCCAACCCTCAGAATGTATGTTTGTACCCGCCACTCCTGATTCTTTCTGGCCTGGCTTCCGCAATTTTTGCCCTGGGCCCATAAGGCATAAGGAATGTGGACATGTGCCTATGGGTGTGACGTGACTCCTATTGTCGGGAGACTCCTGTGTGTCTACTGCCTCAAACGGCCGTTGGTCCTCCTGCTAGGAAGGGCCTCAGGACTCACTGGCAGGTCCTCACTTCACCTGGGAGCTCTGCATGCCCATGCGGATGTCACCACTTGAGTCGCTTCTGTGTCAGGGGCCTCATTTCCGTGGGGCACGGAGATTCCCTGCATCTTCAGGGACTTCTCTCTGGCCTAAAAGCTCCCGATTTTCTAACCTAGGTGGAGAGCGAATGCTATCCCCCTAGGTTAGAGAATCGGCTCTCTTCAGAAAAAGGGTCCGATTGGTACGATTCTCAAAGATGGATCAGCCATGGCCATGGGCCGTACCCGAGTCGCTCTTGTGCAAATTGAGCAATTTTGGCAGGTGCACTCCCTCACGAAAAGGGGTGGGCTTACTGGAATGGGGCTGTCTGTAATGGGAGGGAGCAGGGTGCGGAGGGTGTGTTCCTCTGGGCATAAGACAGCTCCACAAAGCACCCTTCAGTTGCCTGGAGGCGGAGGGCCTCCACGAGTGCCAAGCCAGCTGATGGACCCGGGGGCCTGCCTCAAATATGAAACATTCAGAGATTGGAAAATCGTCGAGAACGTCTGCGCCCACTCGCGTGGACGGCTCACTTACCTTGTCACTGGTGAGGGTAAGATGTCACCCCTTCTGAAACGTGCAGGGACGATGCACCAGGGTTCTTGAGAGAGAGAGAGAGCCTGATGACACCAGGATTTTGAAGGAGCGCTGTTTTCTTTCAGGCCAGTGACGGAGGCGGTGGGACTATGGCTTGTGGTTTGAAATCCAATCCCAGAGCTTCCTGAATTCCTTCTTGACTTGTCTGGAAAAGGAATTGATGGGCTGAGTTCTATCAGAATGAAATTGCCAACAAAGGACGCAAGAGAGATGCTGGCCAAGGAGTGCCTCCCTTTCAGAAACCTGTGTTGAGGACGATTTCCTCTGACTTTCCCCCCACGCCTGGGGGGAAGAAATGTAGTCTCCTTATTCAGCTAGGACAGACAACCTGACAGATCGAGAAGAGGAATGGACAGATCCAGGCAATGGGCACACCGGGCACCCTAGCACACACAAGCGCCCTCTTGTGTCCCGGGTTCGCGTGGTTTTCGACGGCTCGAACCAGCATCCCTAGGCTTCAGAGTCAAAGTCTCTATCCTCTGAGCCATCTCCTGCTTGCCACGCTTCCCGTGGCAGTTTGCTTTTCCCCCTTCTTTCTCCAGCAGGGCTTCAATTCTAGTAGCCGCTGAACTGGGAATCAGCATGTAGCCACAGGGCGGTGGCAATGTCATGTTCAACCTCTTATCGCTGCTGGCAGTCCAAGTGCTGCCATGACCTCAAGCTCCCTGTGTTCATGATCCTCCGCTGAGCTGGTCATTGAAAATGGCAGCCTCAATGCAAACTATGCAAGAGGAGTCAAACTTACAAACAGGCCTAAATGTTGGTCCTTCACAGGGATATCCTAGAAAGAAAGATGTCGGTGACTTCCATTTGACCCAAAGACATTGCTAGCATTTTCTGGCCAGTCAAGCTATCATTCCAGTGCAATACGCAAGCACCTGTTTGGAGAAGCGCCATGCTGCTTTACTGTGTCGTGTGAAAGCTCATGAATAAGGCATGGTCAAGATGCTGCTCTTTTTCTTCCAGGTCGCATGGGAATTTCTCATGATTTTGAGGAGCATGGAAGGCCACAGTAAATTCCAGCTGTGTTCACAGTGGACCGTGTGTCCCGTTCTTCCCATGTTTCCCTAGATATCTGTGAACGTCACTCAGTGAAGGAGGGGCAGGGCCGTGATGACCCACTACTTACCCTTCTGCTCCTTCATTCCACCTGGGACCACTGAGGGCTCAGGATGGTTCTCGAGAGCCTGCGAGTGGCTAGCCCAAGCCGCAGAATGTATTTTTGGACCCCGACACTCCTGATTCGTTCTGGCCTGGCTTCAGCAATTTTTGCCCTGGGCACATAAGGGATAAAGAATGTGGACACGTGCCTATGGATGTGACGTGACTGCTATTGTCGGGAGACTCCTGTGTGTCTACTGCCTCAAAAGGCCATTGGTCCTCCTGCTAGGAAGGGCCTCAGGACTCACTGGCAGGTCCTCACTTCACCTGGGAGCTCTGCATACCCATGCGGATGTCACCACTTGAGTCGCTTCTGTGTCAGGGGCCTCATTTCCGGGGGGCACGGATATTCCCTGCATCTTCGGGGCCTTCTCTCTGGCCTATGAGCTCCCAATTCTCTAACCTAGGGGGAGAGCGAATGCTATCCCCCTAGGTTAGAGAATCGGCTCTCTGCAGAAAAAGGGTCCGATTGGTAGGATTCTCAAAGATGGCCCAGCCATGGCCATGGGCCATACCCGAGTCGCTCTTCTGCAAATTGAGCAATTTTGGCAGGTGCACTCCCTCAAGTCAAAGGGGTGGGCCTACAGGAATGAGGCTGTCTGAAATGGGAGGGAGCAGGGTGTGGAGGGTGTGTTCCTCTGGGTATAAGACAGCTCCACAACGCACCCTTCAGTTGCCTGCAGGGGGAGGGCCTCCACAAGTGCCAAGCCACCTGATGGACCCGGGGGCCTGCCTCACATATCAAACATTCAGAGATTGGAAAATCGTCGAGAACATCTGTGCCCATTCCCGTGGACGGCTCACTTACATTGTCACTGGTGAGGGTTAGGTGTCACCCCTTCTGAAAGGTGCAGGGATGATGCCCCAGGGTCCTTGAGGGAGAGAGAGCCGGATGACAACAGGACTTCAAAGGAGCGGTGTATTCTTTCCAGCCAGTGAAGGAGGCGGTGAACTATTGCTTGTCGCTTGAAATCCACTCCCAGAGCTTCTTGAATTCCTTCTTGACTTGTCTGGAAAAGTAATTGATGGGCTGAGTTCTATCAGAATGAAATTGCCAAAAAAGGACGCAAGAGAGATGCTGGCCAAGGAGGGCCTCCCTTTCAGAAACTTGTGTTGAGAACGATTTCCTCTGACCCTCCCCCCACGCCTAGGGGGGAAGAAAAGTAGTCTCCTTATTCACCTAGGAGAGAGAACTTGAGAGATCGAGAAGAGTAATGGACAGATCCAGGCAACGGGCACACCGGGCACCCTAGCACACACAAGCGCCCTCTTGTGTCCCGGGCTCGCGTTGTTCCCGGCGGCTCCAACCAGCATCCCTAGGCTTCAGTGTCAAAGTGTCTAACCTCTGAGCCATCTCCTGCTTGCCACGCCTCCCGTGGCAGTTTGCCTTTTCCCCTTGTTTCTCCAGCAGGGCTTGAATTCTAGTAGCCACTGAACTGGGATTCTGCATGTAGCAAGAGGGCGGTGGCAAGGTCATGTTCAACCTCTTATCTCTGCTGGCAGTCCAAGTGCTGCGATGACCTCAAGCTCCCTGTGTTCATGATCCTCCGCTGAGCTGATCATTGAAAATGGCAGTCTCAATGCAAACTATGCAAGAGGGGTCAAAGCTTACAAACAGGCCTAAATGTTGGTCCTTCACAGGGATATCCTAGAAGGAAAGATGTCGGTGACTTCCATTTGACCCAAAGACATTGCTAGCATTTTCTGGCCAGTCAAGCTATCATTCCTGTGCAATACACAAGCACCTGTTTGGAGAAGCATCATGTTGCTTTGCTGTGTCGTGTGAAAGCTCATCACTAAGGCATGGTCAAGATGCTGCTCTTTTTCTTCCAGGTCGCATGGGAATTTCTCATGATTGTGAGGAGCATGGAAGGCCACAGCAAATTCCAGCTGTGTTCACAGTGGACCGTGTGTCACGTTCTTCCCGTGTTTCCCTAGATATCTGTGAACGTCACTCAGTGAAGGAGGGGCACGGCCGTGATGACCCACTACTTACCCTTCTGCTCCTTCATTCCACCTGCGACCACTGAGGGCTCAGGATGGTTCTCGAGAACCTGCGAGTGGCTAGCCCAACCCTCAGAATGTATGTTTGGACCCAGCCACTACTGATTCTTTCTGGCCTGGCTGCAGAAATTTTTGCCCTGGGCCCATAAGGCATAAGAATGTGGACACGTGCCTATGGGTGTGACGAGACTCCTATTGTCGGGAGACTCCTGTGTGTGGACTGCCTCAAACGGCCGTTGGTCCTCCTGCTAGGAAGGGCCTCAGGACTCACTGGCAGGTCCTCAATTCACCTGGGAGCTCTGCATGCCCATGCGGATGTCACCACTTGAGTCGCTTCTGTGTCAGGGGCCTCATTTCTGGGGGGCACGGAGATTCCCTGCATCTTCGGGGCCTTCTCTCTGGCCTAAATTCTCCCGAGTCTCTAACCTAGGGGGAGAGCGGATGCTATCCCCCTAGGTTAGAGAAGAAGCTCTCTTCAGAAAAGGGTCCGATTGGTAGGATTCTCAAATATGGCCCAGCCATGGCCATGGGCCATACCCGAGTCGCTCTTCTGCAAATTGAGCAATTTTGGCAGGTGCACTCCCTCAAGTCAAAGGGTGGGCCTACTGGAATGGGGCTGTCTGAAATGGGAGGGAGCCTGGTGCGGAGGGTGTGTTCCTCTGGGCATAAGACAGCTCCACCAAGCACCCTTCAGTTTCCTGGACGGGGAGGGCCTCCACGAGTGCCAAGCCAGCTGATGGACCCGGGGGCCTGCCTCACATATCAAACATTCAGAGATTGGAAAATCGTCGAGAACGTCTGCGCCCAGTCCCGTGGACGGCTCACTGACCTTGTCACTGGTGAGGGTTATGTGTCACCCCTTCTGAAACGTTCAGGGATGATGCCCCAGGGTTCATGAGCGAGAGAGAGTCTGATGATACCAGGACTTCGAAGGAGCGCTGTTTTCTTTCCAGCCAGTGACGGAGGCGGTGGGACTATTGCTTGTGGCTTGAAATCCACTCCTAGAGCTTCTTGATTTCCTTCTTGACTTGTCTGGAAAAATAATTGATGGGCTGAGTTCTATCAGAATGAAATTGCCAACAAAGGAAGCAAGAGAGATGCTGGCCAAGGATGGCCTCTCGTTCAGAAACCTGTGTTGAGGACGATTTCCTCTGACCTTCCCGCCATGCCTAGGGGGGAAGAAAAGTAGTCTCATCATTCAGCTAGGAGAGAGAACATGAGAGATCGAGAAGAGGAATGGACAGATCCAGGCAACGGGCACACCGGGCACCCTAGCACACACAAGCGCCGTCTTGTATCCCGGGCTCGCGTGGTTCCCAGCGGCTCGAACCAGCATCCCTAAGCTTTAGAGTCAATGTCTCTACACCTCTGAGCCATCTCCTGCTTGCCACGCCACCCGTGGCAGTTTGCCTTTTCCCCTTATTTCTCCAGCAGGGCTTGAATTCTAGTAGCCACTGAACTGGGATTCAGCATGTAGCCACAGGGCGGTGGCAAGGACATGTTCAACCTCTTATTTCTGCTGGCAGTCCAAGTGCTGCCATGACCTCAAGTTCCCTGTGTTCATGATCCTCCACTGAGCTGATCATTGAAAATGGCAGCCTCCTTGCAAACTATGCAAGAGGGGTCAAAGCTTACAAACAGGCCTAAATGTTGGTCCTTCACAGGGATATCCTAGAAAGAAAGATGTCGGTGACTTCCATTTGACCCAAAGACATAGCTAGCATTTTCTGGCCAGTCAAGCTGTCATTCCAGTGCAATACACAAGGACCTGTTTGGAGAAGCGCCTTGCTGCTTTGCTGTGTCGTGTGAAAGCTCATCACTAAGGCATGGTCAAGATGCTTCTCTTTTTCTTCCAGGTCACATGGGAATTTCTCATGTTTGTGAGGAGCATGGAAGGCCACAGCAAATTCCAGCTGTGTTCACAGTGGACCGTGTGTCATGTTCTTCCCGTGTTTCCCTAGATATCTGTGAACGTCACTCAGTGAAGGAGGGGCACGGCCG
This sequence comes from Jaculus jaculus, assembly GCF_020740685.1. Lineage (NCBI taxonomy): Eukaryota > Metazoa > Chordata > Mammalia > Rodentia > Dipodidae > Jaculus > Jaculus jaculus. Next base: position 14,324,460 of record NC_059122.1, on the reverse strand, counting down.
TGAAGACCCACTACTTACCCTTCTGCTCCTTCTTCCACCTGCGACCACTGTGGGCTCAGGATGGTTCTCGAGAGCCTGCGAGTGGCTAGCCCAACCCTCAGAATATATGTTTGGACCCCGCCACTCCTGATTCTTTCTGGCCTGGCTTCAGCAATTTTTGCCCTGGGCCCATAAGGCATAAAGAATGTGGACACGTGCCTATGGGTGTGACGTGACTCCTATTGTCATGAGACACCTGTGTGTCTAGTGCCTCAAAAGGCCGTTGGTCCTCCTGCTAGGAAGGACCTCAGGACTTAATGGCAGGTCCTCACTTCACCTGGGATCTATGCATGCTCATCCGGATGTCACCACTTGAGTCGCTTCTGTGTCAGGGTCCTCATTTCTGGGGGGCACGGAGATTCCCTGCATCTTCGGGGCCTTCTCTCTGGCCTAAAACCTCCCGATTCTCTAACCTAGCGGGAGACCGAATGCTATCCCCCTAGGTTAGAGAATTGGCTCTCTTCAGAAAATGGGTCCGATTGGTAGGATTTTCAAAGATGGGCCAGCCATTGCCATGGGCCATACCTGAGTGGCTCTTGTGCAAATTGAGCAATTTTGGCATGTGCACTCCCTCACGCCAAAGGGTGGGCCTACTGGAATGGGGCTGTCTGAAATGGGAGGGAGCCTGGTGCGGAGGGTGTGTTCCTCCGGTCATAAGACAGCTCCACCAAGCACCCTTCAGTTTCCTGGAGGGGGAGGGCCTCCACGAGTGCCAAGCCAGCTGATGGACCCTGGGGCCTGCCTCACATATCAAACATTCAGAGATTGGAGAATCGTCGAGAACGTCTGCGCACACTCTCGTGGACGGCTCACTTACCTTGTCACTGGTGAGGGTTAGGTGTCACCCCTTCTGAAACGTGCAGGGATGATGCCCCAGGGTTCATGAGAGAGAGAGAGCCTGATGACACCAGGACTTCGATGGAGTGCTGTTTTCTTTCCAGCCAGTGACAGAGGCGGTGGGACTATTGCTTGTGGCTTGAAATCCACTCCCAGAGCTTCTTGAATTCCTTCTTGACTTGTCTGGGAAAGGAATTGATGGGCTGAGTTCTATCAGAATGAAATTGCCAACAATGGACGCAAGAGAGATGCAGGCCAAGGAGGGCCTCCCTTTCAGAAACCTGTGTTGAGGACGATTTCCTCTGACCCTCCCCCCACGCCTATTGGGTAAGAATAGTAGTCTCCTTATTCAGCTAGGAGAGAGAACATGAGAGATCGAGAAGAGGAATTGACAGATCCAGGCAACGGGCACACCGGGCACCCTAGCACACACAAGCGCCCTCTTGTGTCCCGGGCTCGCGTGGTTCCCGGCGGCTGGAACCAGCATCCCTAGGCTTCAGAGTCAAAGTCTCTAACCTCTGAGCCATCTCCTGCTTGCCACGCCTCCCGTGGCAGTTTGCCTTTTCCCCTTCTTTCTCCAGCAGGGCTTGAATTCTAGTAGCCGCTAAACTGGGATTCTGCATGTAGCCACAGGGCGGGGACAATGTCATGTTCAACCTCTTATCTCTGCTGGCAGTCCAACTGCTGCCATGACCTCAAGCTCCCTGTGTTCATGATCCTCCGCTGAGCTGATCATTGAAAATGGCAGCCTCCATGCAAACTATGCAAGAGGGGTCAAAGCTTACAAACAGGCCTAAATATTGGTCCTTGACAGGGATATCCTAGAAAGAAAGATGTCGGTGACTTCCATTTGACCCAAAGACATTGCTAGCATTTTCTGGCCAGTCAAGCTATCATTCCAGTGCAATACACAAGCACCTGTTTGGAGAAGCGCCATGCTGCTTTGCTGTGTCGTGTGAACGCTCATCACTAAGGCATGGTCAAGATGCTGCTCTTTTTCTTCCAGGTCGCATGGGAATTTCTCATGATTGTGAGGAGCATGGAAGGCCACAGCAAATTCCAGCTGTGTTCACAGTGGACCTTGTGTCACTTTCTTCCCGTGTTTCCCTAGATATCTGTGAACGTCACTCAGTGAAGGAGGGGCACGGCTGTGATGACCCACTACTTACCCTTCTGCCCCTTCATTCCACCTGCGAACACTGTGGGCTCAGGATGGTTCTCGAGAGCCTGCGAGTGGCTAGTCCAACCCTCAGAATATATGTTTGGACCCCGCCACTCCTGATTCTTTCTGGCCTGGCTTCAGCAATTTTTGCCCTGGGCGCATAAGGCATAAAGAATGTGGACACGTGCCTATGGGTGTGACGTGACTCCTATTGTCGGGAGAGTCCTGTGTGTCTACTGCCTCAAAAGGCCGTTGGTCCTCCTGCTAGGAAGGGCCTCAGGACTCACTGGCAGGTCCTCACTTCACCTGGGAGCTCTGCATGCCCATGCGGATGTCACCACTTCAGTCGCTTCTTGTCAGGGGCCTCATTTCCGGGGGGCACGGAGATTCCCTGCATCTTCGGGGCCTTCTCTCTGGCCTAAAAGCTCCCGATTCTCTAACCTAGGGGGAGATCGAATGCTATACCCCTAGGTTAGAGAATCGGCTCTCTTCAGAAAAAGGGTCCGATTGGTAGGATTCTCAAAGATGGCCCAGCCATGTCCATGGGCCATACCCGAGTGGCTCTTGTGCAAATTGAGCAATTTTGGCAGGTGCACTCCCTCACGTCAAAGGGGTGGGCCTACTGGAATGGGGCTGTCTGAAATGGGAGGGAGCAGGGTGCGGAGGGTGTGTTCCTCTGGGCATAAGACAGCTCCACAAAGCACCCTTCAGTTGTCTGGAGGGGGAGGGCCTCCACGAGTGCCAAGCCAACTGATGGACCAGGAGCCTGCCTCCCATATCAAACATTCAGAGATTGTAAAATCGTTGAGAACGTCTGCACCCACTCCCATGGACGGCTCACTTACCTTGTCACTGCTGAGGGTTAGGTGTCACCCCTTTTGAAACGTGCAGGGATGATGCCCCAGTGTTCTTGAGAGAGAGAGAGCCTGATGACACCAGGACTTCGAAGGAGAGCTGTTTTCTTTCCAGCCAGTGACGGAGGCATTGGGACTATTGCTTGTGGCTTGAAATCCACTCCCAGAGCTTCTTGAATTCCTTCTTGACTTGTCTGGAAAAGGATTTGATGGGCTGAGTTCTATCAGAATGAAATTGCCAACAAAGGACGCAAGAGAGATGCTGGCCAAGGAGGGCCTCCCTTTCAGAGACCTGTGTTGAGGATGATTTCCTCTGACCCTCCCCCCACGCCTAGGGGGGAAGAAAAGTAGTCTCCTTATTCAGTTAGGAGAGAGAACATGAGAGATCGAGAAGAGCAATGGACAGATCCAGGCAACGGGCTCACCGGGCACCCTAGCACACACAAGCGCCCTCTTGTGTCCCGGGCTCGCGTGGTTCCCGGCGGCTCGAACCAGCTTCCTTAGGCTTCAGAGTCAAAGTCTCTAACCTCTGAGCTATCTCCTGCTTGCCACGCCTCCCGTGGCAGTTTGCCTTTTCCCCTTCTTTCTCCAGCAGAGCTTGAATTCTAGTAGCCGCTGAACTGGGATTCAGCATGTAGCCACAGGGGGGTGGCAATGTCATGTTCAACCTCTTATCTCTGCTGGCAGTCCAAGTGCTGCCATGACCTCAAGCTCCCTGTGTTCATGATCCTCCGCTGAGCTGATCATTGAAAATGGCAGCCTCGACTTCCGGTTAAGATGGCGGCGTAGGTACCACGCCAAAGCAGCTTAGGGGGGAAAAAGACCAAAAAAACTCAGCAAAAGACACGTTTTTACTAAAAAGTGAGGTGTATAGGAAATTGAGGCGGCAGCGGAGAAGTAGAAGAATTATAGAGCAGCCAGAGCCCGCACAGGCGAGATAAGTGGCTCCAGCGGCTCAGGCAGCTCGGCCAAACGCCGCCGCCGCAGCGCAGGAGAATACCGCCAGACCAGCTCGAGCGTCAGGAAAAGCCATGTGCGGGATTTTCCCCTCACACCGCGCTCTCCGCAACTCGGGAAACGTGAGGGGAGAGCGGCAGTGAGCAGGGGAGGAGAAGACCGCGACTTAGAACACGTGGAGCAGCGAGACAACCAGAGAAGCCGCGGCTCCCTCCCCTCCCCCACCACCTGAGCCCAGCTCCAGCGAACACAGCAGCGGCCCCGGACCCGGCCACGCCAAGTTGGGCTGACAGCGGGACCCAAGCAGGAGCAGTGTTCGGCAGCAACTTCAGCGGCTCCAGCACCGGTACCAGCGGCCCCAGCAGCAGCGGACCCAGGAGCGGCAGCGGCGGCAGAAACCGCAGCAGCGGCTTTGGGGGGAGCAGCGGCTTTGGGGGGAGCAGCGGCGGTGGTCACGGCAACGGCAGCTTCAGCAGTGGTGGTGGCTCCGGTGGTGGCAGCTATAGGAGCAGCAGAGGCAGCAACAGCGGCTCGGTTTGCCCCGTAGGAAAAGCAAGTGCCCAGCTCCAGAAATCAGAACAGCAGCCCGACAACCCAGGCAGCAACTTGACTGAGACCAAAATCACCCAAGGTAACTGGGATTGCACCAGGGAAGGGTCTCACTGGTCACAAGCTGACTTGGATCCCTCAACAGACCAGAAATCTAAACCTCTTTGTTGATAGAAGATCTGGTCATTATAATAACTACTCTTGCATACATACTCGGGGCTGTTTTTGATTGAATGTGTACAGTGTTTAGTTAAATTTTAGAATCTACCTGTATTTTATTCCACTCAGCCTGCTTAAATACTCCTATAGCAGGGAATCTCAACCCCTAAGAACATCTTTGTAGATACTCTGAGAGTCTCAAGAGCCGCACCTAATACCTTAAGGTCCTACCCTGAAAATATATTACATCAAATCAATTGATACAGCTAAGAATACACAGCTAGCTAGAAAATCCAAGCATAAACTTAATCCAAGATACAAAAATATATACATTATAACACAAGAAACACTAAAAAGCAAGATGATATAAATCCACCTAAAAGTATTAATGCATCAGAAATGTCCTCCAGAGATAAAGAGTTAGAGGAAATGCCTGAGAAAGAGTTCAAAAGAATAATTATAAATATGTTCCAAGAGGTCAAAGAACACATGAAAACAATCAAGGAAGAAATCAAAGAGGAAATCAAAGAGGAAATCAAAGGAATCAAAGAAGAGGCAGGACACCAATTTAATGAAATAAAGAAGGCAATACAAGACATAAATAGGGAAATAGAAATAATAAAGAAAAACCAGTCAGAATTACTAGGAATGAAGAACACAGTTAATGAAATAAAAAACTCTGTAGAAAATCTCACCAGTAGGATGGATGAGGGAGAGGACAGAATATCTAAGCTAGAAGACCAGGTGGCAGACCTAATGCAGTCCAACAAAGAGAAAGACAAACTTATAGAAAAGTATGAGTGGGAATTTCAAGATATTCGGGACACTATGAAAAGACCCAATATAAGAATTCAGGGCATAGTAGAAGGAGAACTCCACTCCAGAGGCATAGTAGGCATCTTCAACAAAATCATAGAGGAAAATTTCCCCCAAATTGGGAAAGAGGTGCCAATACAGATACAGGAAGCCTTTAGAACCCCAGCCAGACAAAACCCAGAAAGAACCTCCCCTCGCCATATTATAATCAAACTTCCAAACACACAAACCAAAGAAATATTATTGAAAGCAGTTAGAGAGAAAAATCAAGTTACCTACAAAAGCAAGCCCATCAGGATTACAGCAGATTATTCAACACAAACTTTTAAAGCCAGAAGGGCTTGGAGTGATATATTCCAAGTTCTGAAAGATAACAACTGTCAACCAAGGTTACTTTATCCTGCAAAGTTATCCATTCAAATAGATGGAGAAATAAAGACATTCCATGACAAAAGCAGGTTAAAGGAGTATTTGAAGACAAAACCAGCTCTACAGAAAATACTTGATAGAATCCTCCATGCTGAACAAAAGGAAAAGCACACATATAAGGAACCTAGAAAAAACAAGCTATACTCAAATACCAGTTAACAGAAGAGAGCACAGGTAGAACCAGTAACACACACACACACACACACACACACACACACACACACACACACAAATGGCAAACATAAATACACACCTTTCAATAATATCTCTTAATATCAACGGTCTCAATGCCCCAACGAAAAGACATAGATTTGCAGACTGGGTTAAAAAGCAGGATCCTACAATTTGTTGTCTCCAAGAAACTCACCTTTCTACAAAGGATAGACACTATCTTAGGGTGAAAGGTTGGAAGACGGTGTTTCAAGCAAATAGGCCTAGAAAACAAGCAGGGGTTGCTATCCTAATATCAGACAGGGTAGACTTTAGTCCGACGTTAGTCAAGAAAGATAAGGAAGGTCACTTTATATTGATTAAGGGCACACTCCAACAGGAGGACATTACAATCCTAAACATATATGCACCTAACATGGGGGCTCCCAAATTCGTCAAACAAACACTATTAGAACTAAGGTCACAGATAACACCAAACACAGTGATGGTGGGTGACTTTAACACCCCACTCTCATCAATTGACAGGTCATCCGGGAAAGAATAAACAGAGAGGCATCTGGACTAAATGAGGTCATAGAAGGAATGGACCTAACAGATATATACAGGACATTTCATCCAAAGGATGCAGAATATACATTCTTTTCAGCAGCACATGGAACATTCTCTAAAATAGACCATATATTAGGACACAAAGCAAATCTTAACAAATTCAGGAAAATTGAAATAATTCCTTGCATTCTATCTGACCACAATGGAATTAAACTACAAATCAGTAGTAGCAAGAAAGGCTATAGAGCATACACAAAATCATGGAAACTAAACAATACACTACTAAATGATGAGTGGGTCAATGAAGAAATCAAAAAGGAAATCAAAAAATTTATAGAGTCAAATGATAATGAGAACACAACATACCAAAATCTCTGGGACACAATGAAGGCAGTTCTAAGAGGTAAATTTATAGCCTTAAGTGCCTATATTAAGAAATTAGAAAGGTCGCAAGTAAACGACCTAATGCTTCGCCTTAAAGCCTTGGAAAAAGAAGAACAAGGCAAACCAAAAATTAGTAGACGGGAAGAAATAATAAAGATTAGGGCAGAAATTAATGAAATAGAAACAAAAAGAACAATCCAAAGAATTAATGAAACAAAGAGTTGGTTCTTTGAAGGGATAAACAAGATTGATAAACCCTTAGCAAATCTGACCAAAAGAAAGAGAGAAGAGACACAAATTAATAAAATCAGAGATGAACAAGGCAACATCACAACAGAGTCCAGAGAAATTCAAAAAATCATAGGGACATACTACACAAGCATATACTCCACAAAGTATGAAAATCTGAAAGAAATGGATGATTTCCTTGATCTATATGACCTACCTAAATTAAATCAAAATGAGATTAATCACGTAAATAGACCTATAACAAACATGGAGATCCGAACAGTTATCAATAATCTCCCAACTAAAAAAAGCCCAGGCCCGGATGGATTCACTGCTGAATTTTACCAGACTTTTAAGGAAGAGCTAACACCATTGCTTCTTAAGCTTTTCCAGGAAATAGAAAAAGAAGGAATTCTACCAAACTCCTTCTATGAGGCCAGCATCACCCTGATACCAAAACCAGGCAAAGATAGAACAAAAAAAGAAAATTACAGACCAATCTAACGCATGAACATAGATGCAAAAATTCTCAACAAAATATTGGCAAACAGAATACAAGAGTATATCAAAAAGATCATTCACCCTGACCAAGTAGGCTTTATCCCAGAGATGCAGGGATGGTTCAACATACGCAAATCTATAAATGTAATACATTACATAAACGAGTTGAAGGACAAAAATCACATGATCATCTCATTAGATGCAGAGAAAGCATTTGACAAAATCCAACATCCCTTCATGATAAAAGTCCTACAGAGACTGGGAATAGAAGGAACATATCTCAATATAATAAAGGCTATTTATGACAAGCCTACAGCCAACATATTACTAAATGGGGAAAAACTGGAAGCTTTTCCACTAAAATCAGGAACAAGACAAGGGTGTCCACTGTCCCCACTTTTATTTAATATAGTTTTGGAAGTCTTAGCCATAGCAATAAGGCAAGAGACACACATAAAAGGGATACAAATTGGAAAGGAAGAAATCAAGTTATCATTATTTGCAGATGACATGATTCTATACATAAAGGACCCTAGAGACTCTACTAGCAAGCTGTTAGAGCTGATCAAAACCTACAGCAATGTAGCAGGATATAAAATAAATACACAGAAATCAGTAGCCTTCATATATGCTAACAACAAACACACAGAGGATGAAATCAGAGAATCACTCCCATTCAAAATTGCATCAAAACAAATAAAATACCTTGGAATAAACCTAACCAAGGAAGTAAAGAATCTATACAATGAGAACTTTAAAACACTCAAGCGAGAAATTGCAGAAGACACTAGAAAGTGGAGAAACATCCCTTGTTCCTGGATTGGAAGAATCAATATTGTGAAAATGGCAATCTTACCTAAAGCAATCTACACATTTAATGCAATCCCTATCAAAATTCCAAAGGCTTTCTTCATGGAAATAGAAAAAACAATCCAAAAATTCATTTGGAATCACAAAAAACCTCGAATATCTAAAATAATACTGAGCAACAAAAAAGAGGCTGGTGGTATCACCATACCTGATTTTAACCTATACTACAGAGCCATAGTAACAAAAACAGCATGGTACTGGCACAAAAACAGACATGTAGATCAGTGGAACAGAATAGAGGACCCAGATGTAAGCCCAAGTAGCTATAGCCACCTGATATTCGATAAAAATGCCAAAAATTCTCATTGGAGAAGAGACAGCCTCTTCAGCAAATGGTGTTTTGAAAACTGGATAAATATCTGCAGAAGGATGAAAATAGATTCTTCTCTCTCGCCATGCACAAGAATTAAGTCCAAATGGATTAAAGACCTTAACATCAGACCGGAAACTTTGAAACTGCTAGAGGAAAAAGTAGGGGAAACCCTTCAACATATTGGTCTTGGCAAAGACTTTCTGAATACAACCCCAATTGCTCAGGCAATAAAACCACAGATTAACCACTGGGACCTAATGAAATTACAAAGATTTTGCACCGCAAAGGACACAGTGAAAAAAGCAAAGAGGCAACCTACAGAATGGGAAAAAATCTTCGCCAGCTATATATCTAATAGAGGATTAATATCTAGGATATACAAAGAACTCAAAAAGTTAAATAATAAGGAATCAAACAAGCCAATCAAAAAATGGGCTATGGAGCTAAATAGAGAGTTCTCAAAGGAAGAAATACGAATGGCATATAAGCATCTAAAAAAATGTTCTACATCACTAGTCATCAGGGAAATGCAGATTAAAACTACATTGAGATTCCATCTCACTCCTGTCAGATTGGCCACCATCATGAAAACAAATGATCATAAATGTTGGCAGGGATGTGGAAAAAAAGGAACCCTTCTTCTCTGCTGGTGGGAATGCAATCTGGTCCAGCCATTGTGGAAAACAGTGTGGAGGTTCCTAAAACAGCTAGAGATTGATTTACCATATGACCCAGCTATAGCGCTCCTAGGCATATATCCAAAGGACTCATCTCATTTCCTTAGAAGTACATGCTCAACCAGGTTTATTGCTGCTCAATTTATAATAGCTGGGAAATGGAACCAGCCTAGACGTCCCTCAACAGATGAGTGGATAATGAATATGTGGAACATTTATACAATGGAGTTCTACTCAGCGGTAAGGAAAAATGAAGTTATGAAATTTGCAGAAAAATGGATGGACCTGGAAAGTATTATACTAAGTGAGGTAACCCAGGCCCAGAAAGCCAAGCGCCACATGTTCTCTCTCATATGTGGATCCTAGTTACAGAAGACTGGGCTTCTGCGTGAGAATGAAAATACATAGTAGCAGAAGCCAGTAAGTTGAAAAGGAGACATAAAGGGTGGAGAAAGGAAGGGAGGAGGATACTTAATAGGTTGATATTGTATATATGTAATTACAATGATTGTAATGGGGAGGTAATATGATGGAGAATGGAATTTCAAACGGGAAAGTTTGGGGGTAGGGAAGGAGGGAATTGCCATGGGATATATTTTATAATAATGAAAAGTGTTAATAAAAATTAAAAAAAAAAAAAAGAAAATGGCAGCCTCAATGCAAACTATGCAAGAGGGGTCAAAGCTTACAAACAGGCCTAAATGTTGGTCCTTCACAGGGATATCCTAGAAAGAAAGATGTCGGTGACTTCCATTTGACCCAAAGATATTGCTAGCATTTTCTGGCCAGTCAAGCTATCATTCCAGTGCAATACACAAGCACCTATTTGGAGAAGCGTCATGCTGCTTTGCTGTGTCGTGTGAAAGCTCATCACTAAGGCATGGTCAAGATGCTGCTCTTTTTCTTCCAGGTCGCATGGGAATTTCTCATGATTTTGAGGAGCATGGAAGGCCACAGCAAATTCCGGCTGTGTTCACAGTGGACCGTGTGTCACGTTCTTCCCGTGTTTCCCTAGATATCTGTGAACGTCACTCAGTGAAGGAGGGGCACGGCCGTGATGACCCTCTACTTACCCTTCTGCTCCTTCATTCCACCTGCGACAACTGTGGGCTCAGGATGGTTCTCGAGAGCCTGCAAGTGGCTAGCCCAACCCTCAGAATATATGTTTGGACCCCGCCACTCCTGATTCTTTCTGGCCTGGCTTCAGCAATTTTTGCCCTGGGCCCATAAGGCATAAAGAATGTGGACACTTGCCTATGGGTGTGACTTGACTCCTATTGTCGGGAGACTCCTGTGTGTCTACTGCCTCAAAAGGCCGTTGGTCCTCCTGCTAGGAAGGGCCTCAGGACTCACTGGCAGGTCCTCACTTCACCTGGGAGCTCTGTATGCCCATGCAGATGTCACCACTTGAGTCGCTTCTGTGTCAGGGGCCTCATTTCCGGGGGGCAAGGAGAGTCCCTGCATCTTTGGGGCCTTCTATCTGGCCTAAAAGCTCCCGATTCTCTAACCTAGGGGGCGAGCGAATGCTATCCCCCTAGGTTAGAGAATCGGCTCTCTTCAGAAAAAGGGTCCGATTGGTACGATTCTCAAAGATGGCCCAGCCATGGCCATGGGCCATACCCGAGTGGCTCCTGTGCAAATTGAGCAATTTTGGCAGGTGCACTCCCTCACGTCAAAGGGGTGGGCCTACTGGAATGGGGCTGTCTGAAATGGGAGGGAGCAGGGTGCGGAGGGTGTGTTCCTCTGGGCATAAGACAGCTCCACAAAGCACCCTTCAGTTGCCTGCAGGGTAGGGCCTCCACGAGTGCCAAGCCAGCTGATGGACCCGGGGGCCTGCCTCACATATCAAACATTCAGAGATTGGAAAATCGTCGAGAACGTCTGCGCCCACTCCCGTGGACGGCTCACTTACCTTGTCACTGGTGAGGGTTAGGTGTCACCCCTTCTGAAACGTGCAGGGATGATGCCCCAGGGTTCTTGACAGAGAGAGATCCTGATGACACCAGGTCTTCGAAGGAGCACTGTTTTCTTTCCAGCCAGTGACGGAGGCGGTGGGACTATTGCTTGTGGCTTGAAATCCACTCCCAGAGCTTCTTGAATTCCTTCTTGACTTGTCTGGAAAAGGAATTGATGGGCTGAGTTCTATCAGAACGAAATTGCCAACAAAGGACGCAAGAGAGATGCTGGCCAAGGAGGGCCTCACTTTCAGAAACCTGTATTGAGGACGATTTCCTTGACACTCCCCCCACGCCTAGGGGGGAAGAAAAGTAGTCTCCTTATTCAGCTAGGAGAGAGAACATGAGAGATCGAGAAGAGGAATGGACAGATGCAGGCAACGGGCACAACGGGCACCCTAGCACACACAGGCGCCCTCTTGTGTCCCGGGCTCGCGTGGTTCCCGGCGGCTCCAACCAGCATCCCTAGGCTTCAGAGTCAAAGTCTCTAACCTCTGAGCCATCTCCTGCTTGCCACGCCTCCCGTGACACATTGCCTTTTCCCCTTCTTTCTCCACCAGGGCTTGAATTCTAGTAGCCACTGAACCGGGATTCAGCATGTAGCCACAGGGCAGTGGCAATGTCATATTCAAATTCTTATCTCCACTGGCAGTCCAATTGCTGCCATGACCTCAAGCTCCCTGTGTTCATGATCCTCTGCTCAGCTGATCATTGAAAATGGCAGCCTCAATGCAAACTATGCAAGAGGTGTCAAAGCTTACAAACAGGCCTAAATGTTGGTCCTTCACAGGGATATCCTAGAAAGAAAGATGTCGGTGACTTCCATTTGACCCAAAGACATTGCTAGCATTTTCTGGCTAGTCAAGCTACATTCTAGTGCAGTACACAAGCACTTGTTTGGAGAAGCGCCATGCTGCTTTGCTGTGTCGTGTGAAAGATCATCACTAAGCCATGGTCAAGATGCTGCTCTTTTTCTACCAGGTCGCATGGGAATTTCTCATGATTGTGAGGAGCATGGAAGGCCACAGCAAATTCCAGCTGTGTTCACAGTGGACTGTGTGTCATGTTCTTCCCTTGTTTGCCTAGATATCTGTGAACGTCACTCAGTGAAGGAGGAGCACGGCCGTGATGACCCACTACTTACCCTTCTGCCCCTTCATTCCACCTGCGACCACTGTGGGCTCAGGATGGTTCTCGAGAGCCTGCGAGTGGTTAGCCCAACCCTCAGAATATATGTTTGGACCCCGCCACTCCTGATTCTTTATGGCCTGGCTGCAGCAATTTTTGCCCTGGGCCCATAAGGCATAAAGAATGTGGACACGTACCTATGGGTGTGACGTGACTCCTATTGTCGAGAGACTCCTGTGTGTCTACTGTCTCAAAAGGCCATTGGTCCTCCTCCTAGGAAGGGACGCAGGACTCACTGGCAGATCCTCACTTCACCTGGAAGCTCTGCATGCCCATGCGGATGTCACCACTTGAGTCGCTTCTGTGTCAGGGGCCTCCTTTCCGGGGGGCACGGAGATTCCCTGCATCTTCGGGACCTTCTCTCTGGCCTAAAAGCTCCCGATTCTCTGACCTAGGGGAGGAGCGAATGCTATCCCCCTAGGTTAGAGAATCGGCTCTCTTCAGAAAAAGGGTCCGATTGGTACGATTCTCAAAGATGGCCCAGCCATGGCCATGGGCCATACCCGAGTGGCTCTTGTGCAAATTGAGCAATTTTGGCAGGTGCACTCCCTCACGAAAAGGGGTGGGCCTACTGGAATGGGGCTGTCTGAAATGGGAGGGAGCAGGGTGTGGACGATGTGTTCCTCTGGGCATAAGACAGCTCCGCAAAGCACCCTTCAGTTGCCTGCAGGCGGAGGGCCTACACGAGTGACAAGCCAGCTGATGGACCCGGGGGCCTGCCTCACATATCAAACATTCAGAGATTCGAAAATCGTCGAGAACGTCTGCGCCCACTTACATAGATGGCTCACTTACCTTGTCACTGGTGAGGGTTAGGTGTCAGCCCTTCTGAAACGTGCAGGGATGATGCCCCAGGGTTCTTGAGAGAGAGAGAGCCTGGTGACACCAGGACTTTGAAGGAGCGCTGTTTTCTTTCCAGCCAGTGACGGAGGCGGTGGGACTATAGATTGTGGCTTGAAATCCACTCCCAGAGCTTCTTGAATTCCTTCTTGACTTGTCTGGAACAGGAATTGATGGGCTGAGTTCTATCAGAATGAAATTGCCAACAAAGGACACAAGAGAGATGCTGGCCAAGGAGGGGCTCCCGTTCAGAAACCTGTGTTGAGGACGATTTCCTCTGAACCTCTCCCCACGCCTAGGGGTGAAGAAAAGTAGTCTCCTTATTCAGCTAGGAGAGGGAACATGAGAAATCGAGAAGAGGAATGGACTGATCCAGGCAACGGGCACACCGGGCACCCTAGCACACACAAGCGCCCTCTTGTGTCCCGGGCTCGCGTGGTTCCAGGCGGCTCAAACCAGCATCCCTAGGCTTCAGAGTCAAAGTCTCTACCCTCTGAGCCATCTCCTGCTTGCCACGCCTCCCGTGGCAGCTTGCCTTTCCCCCTTCTTTCTCCAGCAGGGCTTGAATTCTAGTAGCCGCTGAACTGGGATTCAGCATGTAGCCACAGGGCGGTGACAATGTCATGTTCAACCTCTTATCGCTGCTGGCAGGCGAAGTGCTGCCATGACCTCAAGCTCCCTGTGTTCATGATCCTCCACTGAGCTGATCATTGAAAATGGCAGCCTCAATGCAAACTATGCAACAGGGGTCAGCTTACATACAGGCCTAAATGTTGGTCCTTTACAGGGATATCCTAGAGAGAAAGATGTCGGTGACTTCCATTTGACCCAAAGACATTGCTAGCATTTTCTGGCCAGTCAAGCTATCATTCTAGTGCAGGACACAAGCACTTGTTTGGAGAAGCGCCATGCTGCTTTGCTGTGTCGTGTGAAAGCTCATCACTAAGGCATGGTCAAGATGCTGCTCTTTTTCTTCCAGGTCGCATGGGAATTTCTCATGATTGTGAGGAGCATGGAAGGCCACAGCAAATTCCAGCTGTGTTCACAGTGGACCGTGTGTCACGTACTTCCCGTGTTTCCCTGGATATCTGTGAACGTCACTCAGTGAAGGAGGGGCACGGCCGTGATGACCCACTACTTACCCTTCTGCTCCTTCATTCCACCTGCGACCACTGTGGGCTCAGGATGGTTCTCGAGAGCCTGCGAGTGGCTAACCCAACCCTCAGAATGTATGTTTGGACTCCGCCACTCCTGATTCTTTCTGGCCTGGCTGCAGCAATTTTTGCCCTGGGCACATAAGGCATAAAGAATGTGGACACGTGCCTATGGGTGTGACGTGACTCCTATTGTCGGGAGACTCCTGTGTGTCTACTGTCTCAAAAGGCCGTTGGTCCTCCTCCTAGGAAGGGACTCAGACTCACTGACAGGTCCTCACTTCACCTGGAAGCTCTGCATGCCCATGCGGATGTCACCACTTGAGTCACTTCTGTGTCAGGGGCCTCAATTCCGGGGGGCACGGAGATTCCCTGCATCTTCGGGACCTTCTCTCTGGCCTAAAAGCTCTCGATTATCTGACCTAGGGGGAGAGCAAATGCTATCCCCCTAGGTTAGAGAATCGGCTCTCTTCAGAAAAAGGGTCTGATTGGTATGATTCTCAACGATGGCCCAGCCATGGCCATGGGCCATACCCGAGTGGCTCTTGTGCAAATTGAGCAATTTTGGCAGGTGCACTCCCTCACGTCAAAGGGGTGGGCCTACTGGAATGGGGCTGTCTGAAATGGGAGGGAGCAGGGTGTGGACGATGTGTTCCTCTGGGCATAAGACAGCTCCACAAAGCACCCTTCAGTTGCCTGCAGGGGGAGGGCCTCCACGAGTGCCAAGCCAGCTGATGGACCCGGGGGCCTGCCTCACATATCAAACATTCAGAGATTGGAAAATCGTCGAGAACGTCTGCGCCCACTTACATAGATGGCTCACTTACCTTGTCACTGGTGAGGGTTAGGTGTCAGCCCTTCTGAAACGTGCAGGTATGATGCCCCAGGGTTCTTGAGAGAGAGAGAGCCTGGTGACACCAGGACTTCGAAGGAGCGCTGTTTTCTTTCCAGCCAGTGACGGAGGCGGTGGAACTATTGCTTCTGGCTTGAAATCCACTCCCAGAGCTTCTTGAATTCCTTCTTGACTTGTCTGGAAAAGGAATTGATGGGCTGAGTTCTATCAGAATTAAATTGCCAACAAAGGACGCAGGAGAGATGCTGAACAAGGAGGGCCTCCCTTTCAGAAACCTGTGTTGAGGACGATTTCCTCTGACCCTCCCCCCATGCCTAGGGGGGAAGAAAAGTAGTCTCCTTATTCAGCTAGGAGAGAGAACATGAGAGATCGAGAAGAGGAATGGACAGATCCAGGCAATGGGCACACAGGGCACCCTAGCACACACAAGCGCCCTCTTGTGTCCCGGGCTCGCGTGGTTCCCTGCGGCTCGAACCAGCATCCCTAGGCTTCAGAGTCAAAGTCTCTAACCTCTGAGCCATCTCCTGCTTGCCACGCCTCCCGTGGCAGTTTGCCTTTTCCCCTTCTTTCTTCAGCAGGGCTTGAATTCTAGTAGCCGCTGAACTGGGATTCAGCATGTAGCCACAGGGCGGTGGCAATGTCATCTCAACCTCTTATCACTGCTGGCAGTCCAAGTGCTGCCATGACCTCAAGCTCCCTATGTTCATGATCCTCCGCTGAGCTGATCATTGAAAATGGCAGCCTCAATGCAAACTATGCAAGAGGGGTCAAAGCTTACAAACAGACCTAAATGTTGGTCCTTCACAGGGATATCCTAGAAGGAAAGATGTCGGTGACTTCCATTTGACGCAAAGACAGTGCTAGCATTTTCTGGCCAGTCAAGCTATCATTCCAGTGCAATACACAAGCCCCTGTTTGGAGAAGCGCCATGCTGCTTTGCTGTGTCGTGTGAAAGCTCATCACTAAGGCATGGTCAAGATGCTGCTCTTTTTCTTACAGGTCGCATTGGAATTTTTCATGATTGTGGGGAGCATGGAAGGCCACAGCAAATTCCAGCTGTGTTCACATTGGACCGTGTGTCACGTTCTTCCCCTGTTTCCCTAGATATCTGTGAACGTCACTCAGTGAAGGAGGGGCACGGAAGTGATGACCCACTAGTTACCCTTCTGCCCCTTCATTCCACCTGCGACCACTGTGGGCTCAGGATGGTTCTCGAGAGCCTGCGAGTGGCTAGCCCAACCCTCAGAATGTATGTTTGGTCCCGGCCACTCCTGATTCTTTCTGGCCTGGCTTCAGCAATTTTTGCCCTGGGCCGATAAGGCATAAAGAATGTGAACACGTGCCTATGGGTTTGACGTGACTCCTATTGTTGGGAGACTCCTGTGTGTCTACTGTCTCAAAAGGCCATTTGTCCTCCTCCTAGGAAGGGACGCAGGACTCACTGGCAGATCCTCACTTCACCTGGAAGCTCTGCATGCCCATGCGGATGTCACCACTTGAGTCGCTTCTGTGTCAGGGGCCTCATTTCCGGGGGGCACGGAGATTCCCTGCATAGTCGGGAACTTCTCTCTGGCCTAAAAGCTCCCGATTCTCTGACCTAGGGGAGGAGCGAATGCTATCCCCCTAGGTTAAAGAATCGGCTCTCTTCAAAAAAGGGTCCTATTGGTACGATTCTCAAAGATGGCCCAGCCATGGCCATGGGCCATACCCGAGTGGCTCTTGTGCAAATTGAGCAATTTTGGCAGGTGCACTCCCTCACGAAAAGGGGTGGGCCTACTGGAATGGGGCTGTCTGAAATGGGAGGGAGCAGGGTGTGGACGATGTGTTCCTCTGGGCATAAGACAGCTCCACAAAGCACCCTTCAGTTGCCTGCAGGGGGTGGGCCTCCACGAGTGACAAGACAGCTGATGGACCCGGGGGCCTGCCTCACATATCAAACATTCAGAGATTGGAAAATCGTCGAGAACGTCTGCGCCCACTTACATAGACGGCTCACTTACCTTGTCACTGGTGAGGGTTAGGTGTCAGCCCTCCTGAAACGTGCAGGGATGATGCCCCAGGGTTCTTGAGAGAGAGAGAGCCTGGTGACACCAGGACTTTGAAGGAGCGCTGTTTTCTTTCCAGCCAGTGACGGAGGCGGTGGGACTATTGATTGTGGCTTGAAATCCACTCCCAGAGCTTCTTGAATTCCTTCTTGACTTGTCTGGAACAGGAATTGATGGGCTGAGTTCTATCAGAATGAAATTGCCAACAAAGGGCACAAGAGAGATGCTGGCCAAGGAGGGCCTCCCTTTCAGAAACCTGTGTTGAGGACGATTTCCTCTGACCCTCTCCCCACGCCTAGGGGTGTAGAAAAGTAGTCTCCTTATTCAGCTAGGAGAGGGAACATGAGAAATCGAGAAGAGGAATGGACTGATCCAGGCAACGGGCACACCGGGCACCCTAGCACACACAAGCGCCCTCTTGTGGCCCGGGCTCGCGTGGTTCCCGGCGGCTCAAACCAGCATCCCTAGGCTTCAGAGTCAAAGTCTCTACCCTCTGAGCCATCTCCTGCTTGCCACGCCTCCCGTGGCAGCTTGCCTTTCCCCCTTCTTTCTCCAGCAGGGCTTGAATTCTAGTAGCCGCTGAACTGGGATTCAGCATGTAGCCACAGGGCGGTGGCAATGTCATGTTCAACCTCTTATCGCTGCTGGCAGGCGAAGTGCTGCCATGACCTCAAGCTCCCTGTGTTCATGATCCTCCACTGAGCTGATCATTGAAAATGACAGCCTCAATGCAAACTATGCAAGAGGGGTCAGCTTACAAACAGGCCTAAATGTTGGTCCTTCACAGGGATATCCTAGAGAGAAAGATATCGGTGACTTCCATTTGACCCAAAGACATTGCTAGCATTTTCTGGCCAGTCAAGCTATCATTCTAGTGCAGTACACAAGCACTTGTTTGGAGAAGCGCCATGCTGCTTTGCCGTGTCGTGTGAAAGCTCATCACTAAGGCATGGTCAAGATGCTGCTCTTTTCTTCCAGGTCGCATGGGAATTTCTCATGATTGTGAGGAGCATGGAAGGCCACAGCAAATTCCAGCTGTGTTCACAGTGGACCGTGTGTCACGTTCTTCCCGTGTTTCCCTGGATATCTGTGAACGTCACTCAGTGAAGGAGGGGCACGGCCGTGATGACACACTACTTACCCTTCTGCTCCTTCATTCCACCTGCGACCACTGTGGGCTCAGGATGATTCTCGAGAGCCTGCGAGTGGCTAACCCAACCCTCAGAATGTATGTTTGGACTCCGCCACTCCTGATTCTTTCTGGCCTGGCTGCAGCAATTTTTGCCCTGGGCCCATAAGGCATAAAGAATGTGGACACGTGCCTATGGGTGTGACGTGACTCCTATTGTCGGGAGACTCCTGTGTGTCTACTGTCTCAAAAGGCCGTTGGTCCTCCTCCTAGGAAGGGACTCAGACTCACTGGCAGGTCCTCACTTCACCTGGAAGCTCTGCATGCCCATGTGGATGTCACCACTTGAGTCACTTCTGTGTCAGGGGCCTCATTTCCGGGGGGGCACGGAGATTCCCTGCATCTTCGGGACCTTCTCTCTGGCCTAAAAGCTCTCGATTATCTGACCTAGGGGGAGAGCGAATGCTATCCCCCTAGGTTAGAGAATCGGCTCTCTTCAGAAAAAGGGTCTGATTGGTACGATTCTCAACGATGGCCCAACCATGGCCATGGACCATACCCGAGTGGCTCTTGTGCAAATTGAGCAATTTTTCCAGGTGCACTACCTCACGTCAAAGGGGTGGGCCTACTGGAATGGGGCTGTCTGAAATGGGAGGGAGCAGGGTGTGGACGATGTGTTCCTCTGGGCATAAGACAGCTCCACAAAGCACCCTTCAGTTGCCTGCAGGGGGAGGGCCTCCACGAGTGCCAAGCCAGCTGATGGACCCGGGGGCCTGCCTCACATATCAAACATTCAGAGATTGGAAAATCGTCGAGAACGTCTGCGCCCACTTACATAGACGGCTCACTTACCTTGTCACTGGTGAGGGTTAGGTGTCACCACTTCTGCAACGTGCAGGGATGATGCCCCAGGGTTCTTGACAGGGAGAGAGCCTGATGACACCAGGACTTCGAAGGAGCACTGTTTTCTTTCCAGCCAGTGACGGAGGCGGTGGGACTATTGCTTGTGGCTTGAAATCCACCCCCAGAGCTTCCTGAATTCCTAGTTGACTTGTCTGGAAAAGGAATTGGTTTGCTGAGTTCTATCAGAATGAAATTGCCAACAAAGGACGCAAGAGAGGTGCTGGCCAAGGAGGGCCTCCCTTTCAGAAACCTGTGTTGAGGACAATTTCCTCTGACGCTCCCCCCACGCCTAGGGGGAGAAAAGTAGTCTCCTTATTCAGCTAGGAGAGAGAACATGAGAGATCGAGAAGAGGAATGGACAGATCCAGGCAACGGGCACACCGGGCACCCTAGCACACACAAGCGCCCTCTTGTGTCCCAGGCTCGCGTGGTTCCCGGCGGCTCGAACCAGCATCCCTAGGCTTCTGAGTCAAAGTCTCTAACCTCTGAACCATCTCCTGCTTGCCACGCCTCCCGTCACAGTTTGCCTTTTCCCCTTCTTTCTCCAGCAGGGCTTGAATTCTAGTACCCACTGAACTGGGATTCAGCATGTAGCCACAGGGGGGTGGCAATGTCATGTTCAACCTCTTATCTCTGCTAGCAGTCCAAGTGCTGCCATGACCTCAAGCTCCCTGTGTTCATGAACCTCTGCTGAGCTGATCATTGAAAATGGCAGCCTCAATGCAAACTATGCAAGAGGGCTAAAAGCTTACAAACAGGCCTAAATGTTGGTCCTTAACAGGGATATCCTAGAAAGAAAGATGTCGGTGACTTCCATTTGACCCAAAGACATTGCTAGCATTTTCTGGCCAGTCAAGCTATTATTCCAGTGCAATACACAAGCACCTGTTTAGAGAAGCGCCATGCTGCTTTGCTGTGTCGTGTGAAAGCTCATCACTAAGGCATGGTCAAGATGCTGCTCTTTTACTTCCAGGTCGCATGGGAATTTCCATGATTGTGAGGATCATGGAAGGCCACAGCAAATTCCAAATGTGTTCACAGTGGACCGAGTGTCACGTTCTTCCCGTGTTTCCCTAGATATCTGTGAACTTCACTCAGTGAAGGAGGGGCACGTCCGTGATGACCCACTACTTACCCTTCTGCCCCTTCATTCCACCTGCGACCACTGTGGGCTCAGGATGGTTCTCGAGAGCCTACGAGTGGCTAGCCCACCCCTCAGAATATATGTTTGGACCCCGCCACTCCTGATTCTTTCTGGCCTGGCTTCAGCAATTTTTGCCCTGGGCCCATAAGGCATAAAGAATGTGGACATGTTCCTATGGGTGTGACGTGACTCCTATTGTCAGGAGACTCCTGTGTGTCTATTGCCTCAAAAGGACGTTGGTTCTCCTGCTAGGAAGGGCCTCAGGACTCACTGGCAGGTCCTCACTGCACATGGGAGCTCTGCATGCCCATGCGGATGTCACAACTTGAGTCGCTTCTGTGTCAGGGGCCTCATTTGCGGGGGGCACGGAGATTCCCTGCATCTTCGGGGCCTTCTCTCTGGCCTAAAAGCTCCTGATTCTCTAACCTAGGGGGAGAGCGGATGCTATCCCCCTAGGTTTGAGAATCGGATCTCTTCAGAAAAAGGGTCTGATTGGTAGGATTCTCAAAGATGGCCCAGCCATGGCCGTGGGCCATACCAGAGTGGCTCTTGTGCAAATTGAGCAATTTTGACAGGTGCACTCCCTCACGTCAAAGGGGTGAGCCTACTGGAATTGGGCTATCTGAAATGGGAGGGAGCAGTGTGCGGAGGGTGTGTTCCTCTGGGCATAAGACAGCTCCACAAAGCACCCTTCAGTTGCCTGCATGGGTAGGGCCTCCACGAGTGCCAAGCCAGCTGATGGACCCGGGGGCCTGCCTCAGATATCAAACATTCAGAGATTCAAAATTCGTCGAGAACGTCTGTGCCCACTCCTGTGGATGGCTCATTTGTTTGTTACTGGTGAGGCTTAGGTGTCACCCCTTCTGAAACGTGCAGGGATGATGCCACAGGGTTCGTGAGAGAGAGAGAGCCTGGTGACACCAGGACTTCGAAGGAGCGCTCTTTTCTTTCCAGCCAGTGACGGAGGCGGTGGGACTATTGCTTGTGGCTTGAAATCCACTCCCAGAGCTTCTTGAATTCCTTCTTAACTTGTCTGGAACAGGAATTGATGGGCTGAGTTCTATCATAATGATATTCCCAACAAAGGACGCAAGAGAGATGCTGGCCAAGGAGGGCCTCCCTTTCAGAAACCTGTGTTGAGGACGATTTCTTCTGACCCTCCCCCCACGCCTAGGGGGGAAGAAAAGTAGTCTCCTTATTCAGCTAGGAGAGAAAACATGAGAGATCGAGAAGATGAATGGACAGATCCAGGCAACGGGCACACTGGGCACCCTAGCACACACGACCTACCTCTTCTGTCCCTGGCTCTCGTGGTTCCCGGCGGCTCGAACCAGCATCCCTAGGCTTCACAATCAAAGTCTCTAACCTCTGAGCCATCTCCTGATTGCCACGCCTCCAGTGGCAGTTTGCCTTTTCCCCTTCTTTCTCCAGCAGGGCTTGAATTCTCGTAGCCGCTGAGCTGGGATTCAGCATGTAGCTACAGGTCGGTGGCAATGTCGTGTCAACCTCTTATCGCTGCTAGCAGTCCAAGTGCTGCCATGACCTCAAGCTCCCTGTGTTCATGATCCTCCGCTGAAGTGATCATTGAAAATGGCAGCCTCAATGCAAACTATGCAAGAGGGGTCAAAGCTTACAAACAGGCCTAAATGTTAGTCCTTCACAGGGATATCCTAGAAAGAAAGATGTCGGTGACTTCCATTTGACCCAAAGACATTGCTAGCATTTTTTGGCCAATCAAGCTATCATTCCAGTGCAATACACAAGCACCTGTTTGGAGAAGCGCCATGCTGCTTTGCTGTGTCGTGTGAAAGCTCATCACAAAGGCATGGTCAAGATGCTGCTCTTTTTCTTCCAGGTCGCACGGGAATTTCTCAAGATTGTGAGGAGCATGGGAGGCCACAGCAAATTCCAGCTGCGTTCACAGTGGACCGTGTGTCACGTTCTTCCCGTGTTTCCCTAGTTATCTGTGAATGTCACTCAGTGAAGGAGGGGCACTGCCGTGATGACCCACTACTTACCCTTCTGCTCCTTCTTTCCACCTGCGACCACTGTGGGCTCAGGATGGTTCTCGAGAGCCTGCGAGTGGCTAGCCCAACCCTCAGAATATATGTTTGGACCCCGCCACTCCTGATTCTTTCTGGCCTGGCTTCAGTGATTTTTGCCCTGGGCACATAAGGCATAAAGAATGTGGACACGTGCCTATGGGTGTGACGTGACTCCTATTGTCTGGAGACTCTTGTGTGTCTACTGCCTCAAAAGCCCGTTGGTCCTCCTGCTGGAAGGGCCTCAGGACTCACTGGCAGGTCCTCACTTCACCTGGAAGCTCCGCATTCCCATGCGAATGTCACCACTTGAGCTGCTGCTGTGTCAGGGGCCTCATTTCCGGGGGGCACGGAGATTCCCTGCATCTTCGGGGCCTTCTCTCTGGCCTAAAAGCTCCTGATTCTCTCACCTAGGGGGAGAGCGCATGTTATACCCCTAGTTTAGAGAATCGGCTCTCTCCAGAAAAAGGGTCCGATTGGTACGATTCTCAAAGATGGCCCAGCCATGGCCATGGATCTTACCCGAGTAGCTCTTGTGCAAATTGAGCAAATTTGGCAGGTACACTCCCTCACCTCAAAGGGGTAGGCCTACTGGAATGGGACTGTCTGAAACGGGAGAGGCAGGGTGCAGAGGGTGTGTTCCTCTGGGCATAAGACAGCTCCACAAACCACCCTTCAGTTGCCTGGAGGGGAGGGCATCCTGGAGTGCCAAGCCAGCTGATGGACCCGGGGGCCTGCCCCATATATCAAACATTCAGAGACTGGAAAATCGTTGAGAACGTCTGCGCCCACTCACGTGGACGGCTCACTGACCTTGTCACTGGTGAGGGTTATGTGTCACCCCTTCTGAAACGTGCAGGGATGATGCCCCAGGGTTCGTGAGACAGAGAGAGCCTGATGACACCAGGACTTCGAAGGAGCGCTGTTTTCTTTCCAGCCAGTGACGGAGGCGGTGGGACTATTGCTTGTGGCTTGAAATCCACTCCCAGAGCTTCTTGAATTCCTTCTTGACTTGTCTGGAGAAGGAATTGATGGGCTGAGTTCTATCAGAATGAAATTGCCAACAAAGGACGCAAGAGAGAGGCTGTCCAAGGAGTGCCTCCCTTTCAGAAACCTGTGTTGAGGACGATTTCCTCTGTCCCTCCCCCCACGCCTAGGGGGGAAGAAAAGTAGTCTCCTAATTCAGCTAGGAGAGAGAACATGAGAAATCGAGAAGAGGAATGGACAGATCCAGGCAACAGGCACACTGGGCACCCAAGCACACAAAAGCGCCCTCTTCTGTCCCGGGCTCGCGTGGTTCCCGGCGGCTGGAACCAGCATCCCTAGGCTTCAGTTTCAAAGTCTCTACCCTCTGAGCCATCTCCTGCTTGCCACGCCTCCCGTGGCAGTTTGCCTGTTCCCCTTCTTTCTCCAGCAGGGCTTGAATTCTAGTAGCCGTTGAACTGGATTCAGCATGCAGCCACAGGGCATTGGCAATATCATGGTCGACCTCTTATCGCTGCTGGCAGTCCAAGTGCTGCTATGACCTCAAGCTCCCTGTGTTCATGATCCTCCGCTGAGCTGATCGTTGAAACTGGCAGCCTCAATGCAAACTAGGAAAGAGGGGTCAAAGCTTACAAACAGGCCTAAATGTTGGTCCTTCACAGGGATATCCTAGAAAGAAATATGTCGGTGACTTCCATTTGACCCAAAGACATTGCTAGCATTTTCTGGCCAGTCAAGCTATCATTCAAGTGCAATACACAACCACCTCTTTGGAGAAGCGCCATGCTGCTTTGCTGTGTCGTGTGAAAGTCATCACTAAGGCATGGTCAAGATGCTGCTCTTTTTCTTCCAGGTCGCATGGGAATTTCTCATGATTGTGAGGAGCATGGAAGGCCACAGCAAATTCCAGCTGTGTTCACAGTGGACCGTGTGTCACGTTCTTCCCGTGTTTCCCTAGATATCTGTGAACGTCACTCAGTGAAGGAGGGGCACTGCCGTGATGACCCACTACTTACCCTTCTGCTCCTTCATTCCACCTGCGACCATTGTGGGCTCAGGATGGTTCTCGAGAGCCTGCGAGTGGCCAGCCCAACCCTCAGAATATATGTTTGGACCCCGCCACTCCTGATTCTTTCTGGCCTGGCTACAGCAATTTTTGCCCTGGGCCCATAAGGCATAAAGAATGTGGACACGTGCCTATGGGTGTGAAGTGACTCCTATTGTCGGGAGACTCCTGTGTGTCTACTGCCTCAAAAGGCCGTTGGTCCTCCTGCTAGGAAGGGCCTCAGGACTCACTGGCAGGTCCTCACTTCCCCTGGGAGCTCTGCATGCCCATGTGGATGTCACCACATGAGTCTCTTCTGTGTCAGGGGCCTCATATACGGGGGGCATGGAGATTCCCTGCATCTTCGGGGCCTTCTCTCTGGCCTAAAAGCTCCCATTTCTCTAACCTAGGGGGACAGCATTCGCTCTCCCCCTAGATCAGAGAATCGGCTCTCTTCAGAAAAAGGGTCCAATTGGTAGGATTCTCAAAGATGGCCCACCCATGGCCATGGGCCATACCCGAGTGGCTCTTGTGCAAATTGAGCAATTTTGGCAGGTGCACTCCCTCACGTCAAAGGGGTGGGCCTACTGGAATGGGGCTGTCTGAAATGGGAGGGAGCAGGGTACGGAGGGTGTGTTCCTCTGGGCATAAGACAGCTCCACAAAGCACCCTTCAGTTGCCTGGAGGGGGAGGGCCTCCACGAGTGCCAAGCCACCTGATGGACCCGGGGGCCTGCCTCACATATCAAACATTGAGAGATTGCAAAATCGTCGAGAACGTCTGCGCCCACTCCCGTGGACGGCTCATGTACCTTGTCACTGGTGAGGGTTAGGTGTCACACCTTCTGAAACGTGCAGGGATGATGCCCCAGGGTTCTTGACAGAGAGAGAGCCTGATGACACCAGGACTTCGAAGGAGCGTTGTTTTCTTTCCAGCCTGTGACAGAGGCGGTGGGACTATTGCTTGTGGCTTGAAATCCACTCCCAGAGCTTCTTGAATTCCTTCTTGACTTGTCTGGAAAAGGAATTGATGGGCTGAGTTCTATCAGAATGAAATTGCCAATAAAGGACGCAAGAGAGATGCTGGCCAAGGAGGGCCTCCCTTTCAGAAACCTGTGTTGAGGACGATTTCCTCTGACCCTCCCCCCACGCCTAGGGGGAAAGAAAAGTAGTCTCCTTATTCGGCTAGTAGAGAGAACATGAGAGATCCAGAAGAGGAATGGACAGATCCAGGCCACGGGCACAGCGGGCACAGTAGCACACACAAGCGCCCTCTTGTGTCCCGGGCTCGCGTGGTTCCCGGCGGCTCGAACCAGCATCCCTAGACTTCACAGTCAAAGTCTCTAACCTCTGAGCCATCTGTTGCTTGCCACGCCTCCCGTGGCAGTTTGCCTTTTCCCCTTCTTTCTCCAGCAGGGCTTGAATTCTAGTAGCCGCTGAACTGGGATTCAGCATGTAGCCACAGGGCGGTGGCAAGGTCATGTTCAACCTCTTATCTCTGCTGGCAGTGCAAGTGCTCCCATGACCTCGAGCTCCCTGTGTTCATGATCCTCCGCTGAGCTGATCATTGAAAATGGCAGCCTCAATGCAAACTACGCAAGAAGGGTCAAAGCTTACAAAAAGACCTAAATGTTGGTCCTTCACAGGGATATCCTAGAAAGAAATATGTCGGTGAATTCCATTTACCCAACGACATTGCTAGCATTTTCTGGCCAGTCAAGCTATCATTCCAGTGCAATACACAAGCACTTGTTTGGAGAAGCGCCATGCTGCTTTGCTGTGCTGTGTGAAAGCTCATCACTAAGGCATGGTTAAGATGCTGCTCTTTTTCTTCCAGGTCGCATGGGAATCTCTAATGATTGTGAGGAGCATGGAAGGCCACAGCAAATTCCAGCTGTGTTCACAGTGGACCGTGTGTCACGTTCTTCCCGTGTTTCCCTAGATATCTGTGAACGTCACTCATTGAAGGAGGGGCACGGCCATGATGACCCACTACTTACCCTTCTGCTCCTTCATTCCACCTGCGACCACTGTGGGCTCAGGATGGTACTGGAGAGCCTCAGAGTGGTTAGCCCAACCCTCAGAATGTATGTTTGGGCTCCGCCACTCCTGATTCTTTCTGGCCTGGCTTCAGCAATTTTTGCCCTGGGCACATAAGGCATAAAGAATGTGGACACGTGCCTATGGGTGTGACGTGACTCCTATTGTCGGGAGACTCCTGTGTGTCTATTGCCTCAAAAGGCCGTTGGTCCTCCTGCTAGGAAGGGCCTCAGGACTCACTGGCAGGTCCTCACTTCACCTGGGAGCTCTGCATGCCCATGCGGATGTCACCACTTGAGTCGCTTCTGTGTCAGGGGCCTCATTTCCGGGGGGCACGGAGATTCCCTGCATCTTCGGGGCCTTCTCTCTGGCCTGAAAGCTCCCGATGCTCTAACCTAGGGGGAGAGCGAATGCTATCCTCCTAGGTTAGAGAATCGGCTCTCTTCAGAAAAAGGGTCCGATTGGTAGGATTCTCAAAGATGGCCCAGCCATGGCCATGGGCCATACCCGAGTGGCTCTTGTGCAAATTGAGCAATTTTGGCAGGTGCACTCCTTCACGTCAAAAAGGTGGGCCTACTGGAATGGGGCTGTCTGAAATGGGAGGGAGCAGGGTGCGGAGGGTGTGTTCCTCTGGGCATAAGACAGCTCCACAAAGCACCCTTCAGTTGTCTGGAGGGGGAGGGCCTCCACGAGTGCCAAGCCAGCTGATGGACCCGGGGGCCTGCCTCACATATCAAACATTCAGAGATTGGAAAATCGTCGAGAACGTCTGCGCCCACTCCCGTGGATGGCTCACTTACCTTGTCACTGGTGAGGGTTAGGTGTCACACCTTCTGAAACGTGCAGGGATGATGCCCCAGGGTTCTTGAGAGAGAGAGCCTGATGACACACGGACTTCGAAGGAGCGCTGTTTTCTTTCAAGCCAGTGATGGAGACGGTGGGACTATTGCTTGTGGCTTGAAATCCACTCCCAGAGCTTCTTAAATTCCTTCTTGACTTGTCTGGAAAAGGAATTGATGGGCTGAGTTCTATCAGAATGAAATTGCCAACAAAGGACGCAAGAGAGATGCTGGCCAAGAAGGGCCTCCCTTTCAGAAACCTGTGTTGAAGACGATTTCCTCTGACCCTCCCCCCACACCTAGGGGGGAAGAAAAGTAGTCTCCTTATTCAGCTAGGAGAGAGAACATGAGAGATCGAGAAGAAGAATGGACAGATCCAGGCAACGGGCACACCGGGCACCCTAGCACACACAAGCGCCCTCTTGTGTTCCCGGCTCACGTGGCTCCCGGCGGCTCGAACCAGCATCCCTAGGCTTCAGAGTCAAAGTCTCTAACCTCTGAGCCATCTCCTGCTTGCCACGCCTCCCGTGGCAGTTTGCCTTTTCCGCTTCTTTCTCCAGCAGGGCTTGAATTCTCGTAGCCTCCGAACTGGTATTCAGCATGTAGCCACAGGGCGGTGGCAATGTCATGGTTAACCTCTTATCGCTGCTGGCATTCCAAGTGCTGCCATGACCTCAAGCTCCCTGTGTTCATGATCCTCCGCTGAGCTGATCATTGAAAATGGCAGCCTCCATGCAAACTATGCAAGAGGGGTCAAAGCTTACAAACAGGCCTAAATTTTGGAACTTCACAGGGATATCCTAGAAAGAAAGATGTCGGTGACTTCCATATCACCCAAAGACATTGCTAGCATTTTCTGACTAGTCAAGCTATCATCCAGTGCAATACACAAGCACCTGATTGGAGAAGCGCCATGCTGCTTTGCTGTGTTGTGTGAAAGCTCATCACAAAGGCATGGTCAAGATGCTGCTCTTTTTCTTCCAGGTCGCATGGGAATTTCTCATGATTGGGAGGAGCATGGAAGGCCACAGCAAATTCAAGCTATGTTCACATTGGACCGTGTGTCACGTTCTTCCTGTTTTTCCCTAGATATCTGTGAACGTCACTCAGTGAAGGAGGGGCACGGCCGTGATGACCCACTACTTACCCTTCTGCCCCTTCATTCCACCGATGACGCCTGTGGGCTCAGGATAGTTCTCGAGAGCCTGCGAGTGGCTAGCCCAACCCTCAGAATATATGTTTGGACCCCGCCACACCTGATTCATTCTGCCCTGGCTTCAGCAATTTTTGCCCTGGGCCCATAAGGCATAAAGAAGGTGGACACGTGCCTATCGGTGTGACGTGACTCCTATTGTCGGGAGACTCCTGTGTGTCTACTGCCTCAAAAGGCCGTTGGTCCTCCTGCTAGGAAGGGCCTCAGGACTCACTGGCAGGCCCTCACATCACCTGGGAGCTCTGCATGCCCATGCGGATGTCACCACTTGAGTCGCTTCTGTGTCAGGGGCCTCATTTCCGGGGGGCAAGGAGATTCCCTGCATCTTCGGGGCCTTCTCTCTGGCCTAAAAGCTCCCGATTCTCTAACCTAGGGGCATAGCATTCGCTCTCCCCCTAGGTTAGAGAATCGGCTCTCTTCAGAAAAAGGGTCCGATTGGTAGGATTCTCAAAGATGGCCCAGCCATGGCCATGGGCCATACCCGAATGGCTCTTGTGCAAATTGAGCAATTTTGGGAGGTGCACTCCCTCACATCAAAGGGTTGGGCCTACTGGAATGGGACTGTCTGAAATGGGAGGGATCAGGGTGCGGAGGGTGTGTTCCTCTGGGCATAAGACAGCTCCACAAAGCACCCTTCAGTTGGCTGGAGGGGGAGGGCCTCCACGTGTGCCAAGCCAGCTGATGGACACGGGAGCCTTCCTCACATATCAAACATTCAGAGATTGGAAAATCGTCGAGAACGTCTGCGCCCACTCCCGTGGACGGCTCACTGACCTTGTCACTGGTGAGGGTTAGGTGTCACCCCTTCTGAAACGTGCAGGGATGATGCCCCAGGGTACTTGAGGTAGAGAGAGCCTGATGAAAACAGGACTTCGTCGGAGCGCTGTTTTCTTTCCAGCCAGTGACTGAGGCGGTGGGACTATTGCTTGTGGCTTGAAATCCACTCCCAGAGCTTCTTGAATTCCCTCTTGACTTGTTGGAAAAGGAATTGATGGGCTGAGTTCTATCAAAATGAAATTGCCACCACAGGACACAAGAGAGATGCTGGCCAAGGAGGGCCTCCCTTTCAGAAACCGGTGTTGAGGACCATTTCCTATGACCCTCCCCCACGCCTAGGGGGGAAGAAAAGTAGTCTCCTTATTCAGGTAGGTGAGAGAACATGAGAGATCGAGAAGAGGAATGGACAGATCCAGGCAACGGGCATACCGGGCACCCTGGAACACACAAGCGCCCTCTTGTGTCCCGGGCTCGCGTGGTTCCCGGTGGCTCGAACCAGCATCCCTAGGCTTCAGAGTCAAAGTCTCTAACCTCTGAGCAATCTCCTGCTTGCCACGCCTCCCGTGGCATTTTGCCTTTTCCCCTTCTTTCTCCAGCAGGGCTTGAATTCTAGTAGCCGCTGAACTGGGATTCAGCATGTAGCCACAGGGCGGTGGCAAGGTCATGTTCAACCTCTTATCTCTGCTGGCAGTCCAAGTGCTGCCATGACCTCGAGCTCCCTGTGTTCATGATCCTCCGCTGAGCTGATCCTTGAATATGGCAGCCTCAATGCAAACTATGCAAGAGGGGTCAAACCTTACAAACAGGCCTAAATGTTGGTCCTTCACAGGGATATCCTAAAAAGAAAGATGTCGGTGACTTCCATTTGACCCAAAGACATTGCTAGCATTTTCTGGACAGTCAAGCTATCATTCCAGTGCAATACACAAGCACCTGTTTGAAGAAGCGCCATGCTGCTTTGCTGTGTCGTGTGAAGGCTCATCACTAAGGCATGGTCAAGATGCTGCTCTTTTTCTTCCAGGTCGCATGGGAATTTCTCATGATTGGGAGGAGTATGGAAGGCCACAGCAAATTCCAGCTGAGTTCACAGTGGACCGTGTGTCACGTTCTTCCCGTGTTTCCCTAGATATCTGTGAATGTCACTCAGTGAAGGAGGGGCACTGCCGTGATGACCCACTACTTACCCTTCTGCTCCTTCTTTCCACCTGCGACCACTGTGGGCTCAGGATGGTTCTCGAGAGCCTGCGAGTGGCTAGCCCAACCCTCAGAATATATGTTTGGACCCTGCCACTCCTGATACTTTTTTTTTTTTTCTTTCTTTATTTGAGAGTGACAGAGACAGAGAGAAGGACAGATAGAGGGAGAGAGAGAATGGGCGCGCCAGGCCTTCCAGCCTCTGCAAACGAACTCCAGACGCGTGCGCCCCCTTGTGCATCTGGCTAACGTGGGACCTGGGGAACCGAGCCTCGAACCGGGGTCCTTAGGCTTCACAGGCGAGCGCTTAACCGCTAAGACATCTCTCCAGCCCCACTCCTGATTCTTTCTGGCCTGGCTTCAGCAATTTTTGCCCTGGGCCCATAAGGCATAAAGAATGTGGACACGTGTCTATGGGTGTGACGTGACTCCTATTGTCCGGAGACTCCTGTGTGTCTACTGCCTCAAAAGGCCGTTGGTCCTCCTGCTAGGAAGGGCCTCAGGACTCACTGGCAGGTCCTCACTTCACCAGGGAGCTCTGCATGCCCATGCGGTTGTCACCACTTGAGTCGCTTCTGTGTCAGGGGCCTCATTTCCCGGGGGCACGGAGATTCCCTGCATCTCCGGGCCTTCTCTCTGGCCTACAAGCTCCCGATTCTCTAACCTAGGGGGAGAGCGAATGCTATCCCCCTAGGTTAGAGAATCGGCTCTCTTCAGAAAAAGGGTCCGATTGGTAGGATTCTCAAAGATGGCCCAGCCATGGCCATGGGCCATACCCGAGTGTCTCTTGTCCAAATTGAGCAATTTTGGCAGGTGCACTCCCTCACGTCAAAGGGGTGGTCCTAATGGATGGGGCTGTCTGAAATGGGAGGGAGCAGGGTGCAGAGGGTATGTTCCTCTGGGCATAAGACAGCTCCACAAAGCACCCTTCAGTTGACTGCAGGGGGAGGGACTCCACGAGTGCCAAGCCAGCAGATGGACCCAGGGGCCTGCCTCACATATCAAACATTCAGAGATTGGAAAATCGTCGAGAAGGTCTGCGCCCACTACCGTGGACGGCTCACGTACCTTGTCACTGGTGAGGGTTAGCTGTCACCCGTCCTAAACGTGCAGGGATGATGCCCCAGGGTTCTTGAGAGAGAGAGAGCCTGATGACACCAGGACATCAAAGGAGCGCTGTTTTCTTTCCAGCCAGTCATGGAGGCGGTGGGACTATTGCTTGTGGCTTGAAATCCACTCCCAGAGCTTCCTGAATTGCTTCTTGACTTGTCTGGAAAACTAATTGATGGGCTGAGTTCTATCAGAATGAAATTGCCAAAAAAGGACGCAAGAGAGATGCTGGCCAAGGAGGGCCTCCCTTTCAGAATCCTGTGTTGACTACGATTTCCTCTGACCCTCCCCCCAAGCCTGGGGGGAAGAAAAGTAGTCTCCTTATTCAGCTAGGAGAGAGAACATGAGAGATCGAGAAGAGGAATGGACAGATCCAGGCAACGGGCACACCAGGCACCCTAGCACACACAAGCGCCCTCTTGTGTCCCGGGTTCGCCTGGTCCCCGGCGGCTGGGATCAGCATCCTTGGCTTCAGAGTCAAAGTCTCTAACCTCTGAGCCATCTCCTGCTTGCAACGACTACCGTGGCAGTTTGCCTTTTCCCCTTCTTTCTCCAGCAGGGCTTGAATTCTAGTAGCCGCTGAACTGGGATTCAGCATGTAGCCACAGGGGGGTGGCAATGTCATGTTCAAACTCTTATCTCTGCTGGCAGTCCAAGTGCTGCCATGACCTCAAGCTCTCTGTGTTCATAATCCTCCGCTGAACTGATCATTGAAAATGGCAGCCTCAATGCAAACTATGCAAGAGGGGTCAAAGCTTACAACCTGGCGTAAATGTTGGTCCTTCATAGGGATATCCTAGAAAGAAAGATGTCGGTGACTTCCATTTGACCCAAAGACATTGCTAGCATTTTCTGGCCAGTCAAGCTATCATTCCAGTGCAATACACAAGCACCTGTTTCGAGAAGCGCCATGCTGCTTTGCTGTGTCGTGTGAAAGCTCATCACTAAGGCATGGTCAAGATGCTGCTCTTTTTCTTCCAAGTGACATGGGAATTTCTCATGATTGTGAGGAGCATGGAAGGCCACAGCAAATTCCAGCTGAGTTCACAGTGTACCGTGTGTCACGTTCTTCCCGTGTTTCCCTAGATATCTGTGTACGTCACTCAGTGAAGGAGGGGCACGGCCGTGATGACCCACTACTTACCCTTCTGCTCCTTCATTCCACCTGCGACCACTGTGGGCTCAGGATGGTTCTCGAGAGCCTGCGAGTGGCTAGCCCAACCCTCAGAATATGTGTTTGGACCCCGCCACTCCTGATTCTTTCTGGCCTGGCTTCAGCAATTTTTGCCCTGGGCCCATAAGGCATAAAGAATGTGGACACGTGCCTATGGGTGTGACGTGACTCCTATTGTCGGGAGACTCCTGTGTGTCTACTGCCTCAAAAGGCTGTTGGTCCTGCTGCTAGGAAGGGCCTCAGGACTCACTGGCAGGTCCTCACTTCACATGGGAGCTCTGCATGCCCATGCGGATGTCACCACTTGAGTCGCTTCTGTGTCAGGGGCCTCATTTCCGGGGGGCACGGAGATTCCCTGCATCTTCGGGGCATTCTCTCTGGCCTAAAAGCTCCCGATTCTCTAACCTAGGCGGAGAGCGAATGCTATCCCCCTAGGTTAGAGAATTGGCTCTCTTCAGAAAAAGGATCCGATTGGTAGGATTCTCAAAGATGGCCCAGCCATGGCCATGGGCCATACCCGTGTGACTCTTGTGCAAATTGAGCAATTTTAGCAGGTGCAATCCCTCACGTCAAAGTGGTGGGCCTACTGGAATGGGGCTGTCTGAAATGGGAGGGAGCAGGGTGCGGAGGGTGTGTTCCTCTGGGCATAAGACAGCTCCACAAAGCACCCTTCCGTTGCCTGGAGGGCGAGGGCCTCCACGAGTGCCAAGCCAGCTGATGGACCCGGGGGCCTGCCTCACATATCAAACATTCAGAGATTGGAAAATTGTCAAGAAGGTCTGCGTCCACTACCGTGGTCGGCTCACTAACCTTGTCACTGGTGAGGGTTAGGTGTCACCCCTTCTGAAACGTGCAGGGATGATGCCCCAGGGTTCTTGACAGAGAGAGAGCCTGATGACACCAGGACTTCGAAGGAGCGTTGTTTTCTTTCCAGCCAGTGACAGAGGCGGTGGGACTATTGCTTGTGGCTTGAAATCCACTCCCAGAGATTCTTGAATTCCTTCTTGACTTGTCTGGAAAAGGAATTGATGGGCTGAGTTCTATCAGGATGAAATTGCCAACAAAGGATGCAAGAGAGATGCTGGCCAGGGAGGGCCTCCCTTTCAGAAACCTGTGTTGAGGACGATATCCTCTGACACTGCCCCCACGCCTAGGGGGGAAGAAAAGTAGTCTCCTTATTCAGCTAGGAGAGAGTACATGAGAGATGGAGAAGAGGAATGGACAGATCCAGGCAACGGGCACACCGGGCACCCTAGCACACACAAGCGCCCTCTTGTGTCCCAGGCTCGCGTGGTTTCCGAAGGCTCGAACCAGCATCCCTAGGCTTCAGAGTCAATGTCTCTAACCTCTGAGCCATCTCCTGCTTGCCACGCCTCCCGTGGCAGTTTGCGTTTCCCCCTTCTTTCTCCAGCAGGGCTTGAATTCTAGTACCCGATGAACTGGGATTCAGCATGTAGCCACAGGGCGGTGACAATGTCATGTTCAACCTCTTATCGCTGCTGGCAGTCCAAGTGCTGCCATGACCTCAAGCTCCCTGTGTTCATGATCCTCAGCTGAGCTGATCATTGAAAAGGGCAGCCTCAATGCCAACTATGCAAGAGGGGTCAAAGCTTACAAAAAGACCTAAATGTTGGTCCTTCACAGGGATATCCTACAAAGAAAGATGTCGGTGACTGCCATTTGACCCAAAGACATTGCTAGCATTTTCTGGACAGTCAAGCTATCATTCCAGTGCAATACACTAGCACCTGTTTGGAGAAGCGCCATGCTGCTTTGCTGTGTCGTGTGAAAGCTCATCACTAAGGCATGGTCAAGATGCTGCTCTTTTTCTTCTAGGTCGCATGGGAATTTCTAATGATTGTGAGGAGCATGGAAGGCCACAGCAAATTCCAGCTGTGTTCACAGTGGACCGTGTGTCACGTTCTTCCCGTGTTTCCCTAGATATCTGTGAACGTCACTCAGTGAAGGAGGGGCACGGCTGTGATGACCCACTACTTACCCTTCTGCCCCTTCATTCCACCTGCGACCACTGTGGGCTCAGGATGGTTCTCGAGAGCCTGCAATGGCTAGCCCAACCCTCAGAATATATGTTTGGAGACCACCACTCCTGATTCTTTCTGGCCTGGCTTCAGCAATTTTTGCCCTGGGCCCATAAGGCATAAAGAATGTGGACATGTGCCTATGGGTGTGACGTGACTCCTATTGTCGGGAGACACCTGTGTGTCTACTGCCTCAAAAGGCCGTTGGTCCTACTGCTAGTAAGGGCCTCAGGACTCACTGGCAGGTCCTCACTTCACCTGGGAGCTCTGCATGCCCATGCG
This sequence comes from Jaculus jaculus, assembly GCF_020740685.1. Taxonomy (NCBI): domain Eukaryota; kingdom Metazoa; phylum Chordata; class Mammalia; order Rodentia; family Dipodidae; genus Jaculus; species Jaculus jaculus. Next base: position 14,289,016 of record NC_059122.1, on the reverse strand, counting down.
GATGTCACCACTTGAGTCGCTTCTGTGTCAGGGGCCTCATATCCGGGGGGCACGGAGATTCCCTGCATCTTCAGGGCCTTCTCTCTGGCCTAAATGCTCCCGATTCTCTAACCTAGGGGGAGAGCGGATGCTATCCCCCTATGTTAGAGAATCGGCTCTCTTGAGAAACAGGGTCCAATTGGTAGGATTCTCAAAGATGGCCCAGCTATGGCCATGGGCCATACCCGAGTGGCTCTTGTGCAAATTGAGCAATTTTGGCAGGTGCACTCCTTCACGTCAAAGGGGTAGACCTACTGGAATGGGGCTGTCTGAAATGGGAGGGAGCAGGGTGCGGAGGGTGTGTTCCTCTAGGCATAAGAAAGCTCCACAAAGCACCCTTCAGTTGCCTGGAGGGGGAGGGCCTCCACGAGTGCCAAGCCAGCTGATGGACCCGGGGGCCTGCCTCACATATCAAATATTCAGAGATTGGAAAATCGTCGAGAACGTTGCGCCCACTCCCGTGGATGGCTCACTTACCTTGTCACTGGTGAGGTTTAGGTGTCACCCCTTCTGAAACGTGCAGTGATGATGCCCCAGGGTTCTTGAGAGAGAGAGAGCCTGATGACACCAGGACTTCGAAGGAGCGCTGTTTTCTTTCCAGCCAGTGACAGAGGCGGTGGGACTATTGCTTGTGGCTTGAAAACCACTCCCAGAGCTTCTTGAATTCCTTCTTGACTTGTCTGGAAAAGGAATTGATGGGCTGAGTTCTATCAGAATGAAATTGCCAACAAAGGACGCAAGAGAGATGCTGGCCAAGCAGGGCCTCCCTCACAGAAACCTGTGTTGAGAACGATTTCCTCTGACCCTGCCCCCACGCCTAGGGGGGAAGAAAAGTAGTCTCCTTATTCAGCTAGGAGAGAGAACATGAGAGATCGAGAAGAGGAATGGACAGATCCAGGCAACGGGCACACCGGGCACCCTAGCATACACAAACGCCCTCTTGTTTCCCGGGCTCGCGTGGTTCCCGGCGGCACGAACCAGCATCCCTAGGCTTCAGAGTCAAAGTCTCTAACCTCTGAGCCATCTCCTGCTTGCCACACCTGGGAGCTCTGCATGCCCATGCAGATGTCACCACTTTAGTCGCTTCTGTGTCAGGGGCCTCATTTCCGGGGGGCACGGAGATTCCCTGCATCTTCGGGGCCTTCTCTCTGGCCTAAAAGCTCCCGATTCTCTAACCTGGGGGGAGAGCGAATGCTATCCCACTAGGTTAGAGAATTGGCTCTCTTAAGAAAAAGGGTTCAATTGGAAGGATTCTCAAGGATTGCCCAGCCATGGCCATGGGCCATACCCGAGTGGCTCTTGTGCAAATTGAGCAATTTTGGCAAGTGCATTTCCTCACTTCAAAGGGGTGGGCCTACTGGAATTGGTCTGTCTGAAATGGGAGGGAGCAGAGTGCGGAGGGTGTGTTCCTCTGGGCATAAGACAGCTCCACAAAACACCCTTCAGGTGCCTGGAGGGGGAGGGCCTCCACGAGTGCCAAGCCAGCTGATGGACCCGGGGCCTGCCTCACATATCAACCATTCAGAGATTGGAAAATGGTCGAGAACGTCTGCGCCCACCACCGTGGACGGCTCACTGACATTGTCACTGGTGAGGGTTAGGTGTCACCCCTTCTGAAACGTGCAGGTATTATGCCCCAGGGTTCTTGACAGAGAGAGAGCCAGATGACACCAGGACTTCGAAGGAGAGCTGGTTTCTTTCCAGCCAGTGACGGAGGCGGTGGGACTATTGCTTGTGGCTTGAAATCCACTCCCAGAGCTTCTTGAATTCCTTCTTGACTTGTCTGGAAAAGGAATTGATGGGCTGAGTTCTATCAGAATGAAATTGCCAACAAAGCACGCAAGAGAGAAGCTGGCCAAGGAGGGCCTCCCTTTCAGAAACCTGTGTTAAGGACGATTTCCTCTCACCCTCCCCGCAAGCCTAGGGGTGAAGAAAAGTAGTCTCCTTATTCAGCTAGGAGAGAGAACATGAGAGATCGAGAAGAGCAATGGAGAGATCCAGGCAACGGGCACACCGGGCACCCTAGCACACACAAGCGCCCTCTTGTGTCCCGGGCTCGCGTGGTTCCCGGCGGCTCGACAAGCATCCCTAGGCTTCAGAGTCACAGTCTCTAACCTCTGAGCGATCTCCTGCTTGCCACGCGTCCCGTGACAGTTTGCCTATTCCCCTTCTTTCTCCACCAGGGCTTGAATTCTCGTAGCCGCTGAACTGGGATTCAGCATGTAGCCACAGGACGGTGGCAAGGTCATGTTCAACCTCTTATCTCTGCTGGCAGACCAAGTGCTGGCATGACCTCGACCTCCCTGTGTTCATGATCCTCCGCTGAGCTGATCATTGAAAATGGCAGCCTCAATGCAAACTATGCAAGAGGGGTCAAAGCTTATAAACAGGCCTAAATGTTGGTCCTTCACAGGGATATCCTAGAAGGAAAGATGTCGGTGACTTCCATTTGACCCAAAGACATTGCTAGCATTTTCTGGCCAGTCAAGCTATCATTCCAGTGCAATACACAAACACCTGTTTGGAGAAGAGCCATGCTGCTTTGCTGTGTCGTGTGAAAGCTCATCACTGAGGCATGGTCAAGATGCTGCTCTTTTTCTTCCAGGTCACATGGGAATTTCTCATGATTGTGAGGAGCATGGAAGGCCACAGCAAATTCCAGCTGTGTTCACAGTGGACCGTGTGTCACGTTCTTCCCGTGTTTCCCTAGATATCTGTGAACGTCACTCAGTGAAGGAGGGGCACTGCCGTGATGACCCACTACTTACCCTTCTGCTCCTTCATTCCACCTGCGACCATTGTGGGCTCAGGATGGTTCTCGAGAGCCTGCGAGTGGCCAGCCCAACCCTCAGAATATATGTTTGGACCCCGCCACGCCTGATTCTTTCTGGCCTGGCTTCTCCAATTTTTGCCCTGGGCCCATAAGGCATAAAGAATGTGGACACGTGCCTATGGGTGTGACGTGACTCCTATTGTCGGGAGACTCCTGTGTGTCTACTGCCTCAAAAGGCCGTTGGTCCTCCTGCTAGGAAGGGCCTCAGGACTCACTGGCAGGTCCTCACTTCACCTGGGAGCTCTGCATGCCCATGCGGATGTCACCACTTGAGTCGCGTCTGTGTCAGGGGCCTCATTTCCGGGGGGCACGGAGATTCCCTGCATCTTCGGGGCCTTCTCTCTGGCCTAAAAGCTCCCAATTCTCTAACCTAGGGGGATAGCATTCGCTCTCCCCCTAGGTAAGAGAATCGGCTCTCTTCAGAAAAAAAGTCCGATGGGTAGGATTCTCAAAGATGGCCCAGCCATGGCCATGGGCCATACCCGAGTGGCTCTTGTGCAAATTGAGCAATTTTGGCAGGTGCACTCCCTCACGTCAAAGGGGTGGTTCTACTGGAATTGGGCTGTCTGAAATGGGAGGGAGCAAGGTGCGGAGGGTGTGTTCCTCTGGGCATAAGACAGCTCCACAAACCACCCTTCAGTTGCCTAGAGGGGAGAGCCTCCACGAGTGCCAAGCCAGCTGATGGACCCGGGGGCCTGCCTCCCATATCAAACATTCAGAGATTGGAAAATCGTCGAGAACGTCTGCGCCCACTCCCGTGGACGGCTCACTTACCTTGTCACTGGTGAGGGTTAGGTGTCACCCCTTCTGAAACGTGCAGGGATGATGCCCCAGGGTTCTTGATTGAGAGAGAGCCTGATGACACCAGGACTTCGAAGGAGCGCTGTTTTCTTTCCACCCTGTGACGGAGGCGGTGGGACTATTGCTTTTGGCTTGAAATCCACTCGCAGAGCTTCTTGAATTCCTTCTAGACTTGTCTGGAAAAGGAATTGATGGGCTGAGTTCTATCAGAATGAAATTGCCAACAAAGGACGCAAGAGAGAAGCTGGCCAAGGAGGGCCTCCCTTTCAGAAACCTGTGTTGAGGATGATTTCCTCTGACCCTCCCCCAACGCCTAAGGGTGATGAAAAGTAGTCTCCTTATTCAGCTAGGAGAGAGAACATGAGAGATCGAGAAGAGGAATGGACAGATCCAGGCAACGGGCACACCGGGCACCCTAGCACACACAAGCGCCCTCTTGTGTCTCGGGCTAGCGTGGTTCCCGGCGGCTCAAACCAGCATCCCTAGGCTTCAGAGTCAAAGTCTCTAACCTCTGAGCCATCTCTTGCTTGCCACGCCTCCCGTGGCAGTTTTCCTTTTCCCCTTCTTTCTCCAGCAGGGCTTAAATTCTAGTAGCCGCTGAACTGGGATTCAGCATGTAGCCACAGGGCGGTGGCAAGGTCATGTTCAACCTCTTATCTCTGCTGGCAGTCCAAGTGCTGCCATGACCTCAAGCTCCCTGTGTTCATGATCCTCCACTGAGCTGATCATTGAAAATGCCAGCCTCAATGCAAACTATGCAAGAGGGGTCAAAGCTTATAAACAGGCCTAAATGTTGGTCCTTCACTCCGATATCCAAGAAAGAAAGATGTCGGTGACTTCCATTTGACCCAAAGACATTGCTAGCATTTTCTGGCCAGTCAAGCTATCATTCCAGTGCAATACACAAACACCTGTTTGGAGAAGCGCCATGCTGCTTTGCTGTGTCGTGTGAAAGCTCATCACTAAGGCATGGTCAAGATGCTGCTCTTTTTCTTCCAGGTCGCTTGGGAATTTCTCATGATTATGAGGAGCATGGAAGGCCACAGCAAATTCCAGCTGTGTTCACAGTGGACCGTGTGTCACGTTCTTCCCGTGTTTCCCCTGATATCTGTGAACGTCACTCAGTGAAGGAGGGGCACGGCCGTGATGACCCGTTGCTTACCCTTCTGCTCCTTCATTCCACCTGCGATCATTTTGGGTTCAGGATTGTTCTCGAGAGCTGCGAGTGGCTAGCCCAACCCTCAGAATATATGTTTGGACCCCGCCACGCCTGATTCTTTCTGGCCTGGCTTCAGCAATTTTTGCCCTGGGCCCATAAGGCATAAAGAATGTGGACACGTGCCTATGGGTGTGACGTGACTCCTATTGTCGGGAGACTCCTGTGTGTCCTCTGCCTCAAAAGGCCGTTGGTCCTCCTGCTGGGAAGGGCCTCAGGACTCACTGACCTCCTGATTTTCTATGTTACATCATTTATGGAAAATACAAAATCATAAAATGCATTCAATTGTCTTTTCTCCTTAGTCACTGTTCTTGATTTTTCATATTTTTGAATTCTACTGGCCATTTTTTTGGTATATTGTCTAGTTGAACTCACTATGGATCATCTTTTTTCATTTTTCATTTTTATTTATTTACTTGATAGGAAAAGAGGCAGGGGGAGAGAGAGAGAGAGAGCGAGAGAGAGAATGGGCATGCTAGGGCATCAAGACTCTGCAGATGAATTCCAGACACATGTGCCATCGTATGCATCTGGCTTACGTGGGTCCTGGGGAATTGAACATAGGACCTTTGACTCTGCATGCAAGAGTGATAATTAAGCCATATCTCCAGCCTTAAATCTTTTGATTAAATTTGAAATCACCACTGTTCTCAAGAATATCATGAAAGTGATAGTATTTTAAATGCATCATATCAAGGGGCCCTCTGTCTGCCATTTTGCTACATGCTAGCATGTTCTTTACCACTGTGTCATTGCTATGTGTTTACTGGATGCTGAGATCAGACTACACACTATATTGTTTCTCCTTAGATTTTAAGTTCCAGAATTCAGCCTTGATGTTCTCTAGCATGGTCATTATGGTATTGGCCAAATGGTAATTGCTTATTTATTTATTTGTGTGTCTCAGAGAAACATAGGGGAGAGAGAGAGGGAGGGAGAGAATGGTCATACCAGGACCATTGGCTGCTGTAAATGATGTATGTATTACTTTGTTTATGTAGTTTTTATATAGTTACTGACAGAACAAACCTGAGTAGCAGGCTTTCCAAGCAAGTGCCTTTAACAACAGAGCCATCTCCCTAGCCCCAAATGATGTTTTATTTTTTCTTTCCAGCATTATTTGACATCCATTAGTTGGCTTTGTGATTCAGTGAAGCTTGACACTATAAGATTGTTATATGTTTGTGCCTTTATTTAATTCAATAAATAACTTACTTCTATGATAGGACTCTAATGATATAATTGACCCTAGACCCTAGACCCCTGACCCTAAACCCTGACCCTAAAATCCTAACCCTTGGTATTAGCTGACGTAAACCCTATCTGAAACCCAGTCCTAATCTTTACAAATTTATGGGCATGTACTTACAAGTGCAGGCACAGATGAATTTGTGGCTGGCATCTAGTCCATCGCAGAGACTTCTTCATTACCATCCAGCATATTCTTCACAGTTCCATGGATCCTGGCATTTAAAACAGACATGATATCTTGTTTCATGTACCTCTTAAAAACCTCAAAGGTTGCCGGGTGTGGTGGCACATGCCTTTAACCCCAGCACTTGGGAGGCAGAGGTACGATGATTGCTATGAGTTCAAGGCCACCCTGAGACTACATAGTGAATTCCAGATCAGCCTGGGCTACAGTGAGACCCCTACCTTGAAAAACAAAAAACGAAAACCAAAAAACAAAACAACAATAACAACAACAAACTCAAAAAAAAAAAAAAAACCCTCAAAGGCTTAACAAATCCTTGTTCTTGAAAACAATATAAGTTTTGCTTGCTGGTTATAAATAAACCATGTGGCATCTATAAGTGATAATAATGAATTAACAGATAAAATGCGAACTAAACTGGGGGCTGGAGAGATGGCTTAGTGGTTAAGGCACTTGCCTCCAAAGCCAAAGGGCACAGGTTTGACTATCCAGTAGCCACTTAAAGCCAGAAGCAAAAGGTGGTGCATATGTCTCGAGTACTTTTGCAGTGGCTAGAGGCACTGGCAAACCCGTTCTCTGACTCTCCTCTTGCAAATGATGCAGAAAGTCATTTAAATTATTTACAAAAAGTAATTAACCAAGCATACTGGCACACACCTTTTATCACACCATCTGGGAGGCAGGAGGAGAATCAACACAAGTTTGAGGTCACTCTTAGACTCTATAGTAAATTCAAGGTCCACCTGGGCTACAGTAATACCCTACCTCAAAAAGCTGATTATGGCCAGACATGGTGGCACATGCCTTTAATCCCAGTACTAGGGAGGCAGAGGGAGTTTGAGGCCACCCTGAGACTGTACAGGGAATTCCAGGTCAGCCTAGACTAAAGTGAGACCCTACCTCAAAAAAAACAATTTAAAAAATTAGGATTTTCAGATATGTAAATCAAATTACAATATTATATGCATTGTCATTTGCTAGCTTGTGTCTATTATAAAGGATTAAATGACCATCAGGGAAATGCAAATTAAAATTTTTTGAGATTACACATCACTCCTGTCAGAATAAATGCTGGTGACGATGTGGAAAAAAAGTCTTTCTCCATTGTTGGTGGGAATGTTATCTGGTACAGCATTGTAGAAATCAGTGTGAAGCTTCCTGAGACAGCTAAAAATTGATTTACCAGGGCTGGAGAGATGGCTTAGCATTTAAGGAGTTTGCCTGCAAAATCAAAGGACCCAAGTTTGATTTCCCACGGAAGCTACAGGCACAAGGGGGAGCCTGCATCTGGGGTTCGTTTGTTCGTTTGCAGTGGCTAGAGGCACTGGAGCACCTGTTCTCTTTCTCTTTCTCTTTCAGATAAATAAATAAAATATATTTTAAAAAACAGATTTACCATATGACCCAGATATACTACTCCTAGCCATGTATCCTGAAGACTCTTCTCGTTACCTTGGAGATACTTGCTCAACCATGTTTATTGCTGCTCTATTCATAAAAGCTAGAAAATGAAACCAGCATAGATGTCCTTCAAGTAACGCTTGGTTAATGAAAATGTGTTATATTTAGGTAGTGTAATTATAGTCAGTGGTAAAGGAAAATGAAATTATGAAATTTGCAGGGAAAAGGATGGAACTGGAAAGGATTATACTAAGTGAGGGAACCCAGGCCCAGAAAGCCAAGCACTACATGATCTCTCTCATATTTGGATCCTAGCTAGAAATGTTTGGACTTTTATGTGAGTTAGTAGCAGAGGTCAGTAAGATAGAAAAGAGCTAAAAGAGAGGTAGGAGAGGGGAGGATTTAAGGGGATGGTACTGTATATATGAAATCAGATGAACAGATTACTTACTGGGCATGCAATGGCTTAAGTAAGGTCAGGGGAAGGGTGGGGAGAGGGTTAATCAAAATTCAAGATGTTGTGGATAAGCAACATGGAAGCCTATTCTTTTGGATAACAGCACACCCAGAAGCCATAGACTGTTACTAGAAAAATTTCAATGCCAGGGGTGGGATACCTTCCAGTGAGTTGTTGGTGAGGTCCCTGAGGCCTCCAAAACATTACAGCCCACAGACCATGCCTTTGGTTTCCCGTTGGAAATAAATGGTAAAACCCTATTTCTGAACACTCCACATGCCAGGGTGGCATGGTCACTGAGAAATCAAGCAGGAGCTGAGCTGAAAACATCCTCCCTATAGAACAGATGACAGAAAGCTGGAAAAAGCTGCACTGCATGCAGCACTATGGGAAACAGAAGTCATCAGTGGTGAAAACAGTGGGCGCTGCGTCATGTTTGGCCAGGAAGGTCAAATGACCGCACGGGTGCATGAGGGGCATGCTCGTTATGGGCAAAACCAACTGCTCTCTAATTGGACTAGAGGCCTGCTCTACATGCCTGATACTGAAAACCTAATCAAAAGCCTATGGTGGGTGAGGTTATGAGCCCAAGGAGTCTAATGCCTGCTCTTGCCTGACTAAATGCATATACTATGCTCAACAAACTACCCGGTAAGCACTTTACTTGATGTTCATACCCATATATTAATGCTACTTTCACTTTGGGTTAGAGAAGCTTCCCTTTTCAGATGGTGGTGACCACTAGGATGACCCAACAGGCACCATAGCACTGACAAGAGTATTTAGCACTGAAATATCTCTACCATATCTTCCAAGAATAATAATAACAATAATAATAATAATAATAAATACATCTATAAGCTATCCCAAATAAACATCTAGTTAAATAGATAAAGAGAGTCAAGTAATGGTCTAAATTCATACCACTGGCCAGACATAGTTGTTCAAAGCCAGCCTAGGTCACATAGCAAAATCCTGCCTCAAATAATAACAGGAAAAATAAATACCACTATTAACTAAGTCATCATTTCTGCCATGTAAACCAGGTTTTTGCAGTGGGGTGTGTAATGTGGTAGTAAAGCACTTGCTCAGGAAGTATAAGGCTCTGGGCTCAGTGCATAGTACTACAAAGTTTAAACTAACCTATTATGTATAAAATTTGCATAAATAAGAATAAAGAGTAAATATTTAAAAGCAGTTGATATTTATTAAGGTTTTTTTTTTAATTTTTCTTGACTTTTCTTTATTTATTTGAGAGAGACAGACAGACAGAGAAAGAGGCAGAGAGAGAGAATGGGCACTCCAGGGCCTCCAGCCACTGCAAACAAACTCCAGATGCATGTACCACCACCTTGTACATCTGGCTAACATGGGTCCTGGGGAATTGAACCTGAGTCCTTTGGTTTTGCAGGCAAGCACCTTAACCACTAAGCCATCCCTCCTACCTCTCCCTCCCAAGTGCTTGGATTAAAGACATGTACCACCATACCTGGCCCTACAACATTTTTGAACATCTTTGTGATCTACATATAGCAAACTTACTTTGGTTTAAAAAAAATTATTGGGCTGGAGAGATGGCTTAGCAGTTAAGGCACTTGCCTGTGAAGACTTAAGGAGCCACATTTATTTCCCCAGTACCCACAGAAAGCCAGATGTGCATGATGACACTTGCATCTGGGATTTGTTTGCAGTGGCTGAAGTCCCTGGCACACTCATTCTCTATCTGCCTCTTTTTCTGTCTCTCTCAGCTGTGCAAAGTACCCCAGCTGCACCTGAGTGGAAGGCCTTTAGATAGCCAAGCTCCGAACCCTAACACATGGCAACACTAAATATGAATTGAATGAATGAATATGAATTCTCAGTCTTGTTTTTACCTTTTAGTTACTCTCACACAATCACTGGGAGTAAGCCAGGGATCCTGCGTTTTATCCAAGTTGAGGCCCCTACAATATGAGTGGAACTACTAAAGCTTCTGAGAGTGACAGTGTGAAGCAATCTTAGTACTGGCACTGCTCACAGTTCTACCAACTAGCCCAACTAGATGATTCAGTGAGTTTACTGGGCTGACTTACATAGCACAGGGGGGGTGTTATTTACAGGAGTGTGGGTGACCCACAAACAGCTGCATTATGGCAAGGCCCACCCCATCAGAGATGATATGAAAACAGTATGATAGCATCTACTTACTTAACATTTCACTTCCTAGCTTATCCCAGGCCAGTGACCCTCCCCCTTCTGTTACCAGACAGTGTCAATAGCTCCATTAACATTTCCATAGACCTGGCTATGACTTCACATAGCTCTGCTCAATTAACTTTCACAGGCCTACTAAGAAAAGACATTTTCTGCTGGCATAAGATTATATCTGGAGGAAAAAGCCCTTCCTACCAGATTCTTTTTTTTTTTTTTTTAAGATTTTATTTATTTATTTGAGAGCGATAGACACAGAGAGAAAGACAGATAGAGGGAGAGAGAGAGAATGGGCGCTCCAGGGCTTCCAGCCTCTGCAAACGAACTCCAGACGGGAGCGTCAGTGGGGGACAATTTCCTCCATCCTCAAGTTTCATTCACTTCCACCATTCAACACCATTTGACAGTTTTAAATCTTGTTTTAAAAGTCCCTAGGGTTTTTCCTTAAACTTGGTGGCTTACATGTAAAGATGGGGCCTTCTCTGCCCTTTAACAGCCTTAATATTCAATACATAGGTACTATTTTCTAACCAACTGAAATACTGTTTCCTGTATTTTATGCCTTTAGTATTCGGAGTAAGACATTATAGTAAACCAAGAGCATCCTTTCTTTTTCTAAAGAACCTCCACATTCTCAGGTTACAGAACTAACTCTAAACAGAGAAGGTAAAACTCACCGACCAACTGGGGTGGCTTGAAGACCCGGTGAGCGATGCTGAGCAGCAGTCTGCCTTTCCAATACTTGTCTACAGGAAGGCAAACCTGCTGTGTAAGGGTTCTGGTCCCACGTGCATGTGTCTGGAGCCGGTTTGCCACGGCCAGGGCCTGCAGCCCCTTTCTGCAGTCTGTAAGACCTGTGTGAAGCTTTTGGACCCACCCTCGTCCTGTGGCACGGGTGCTGATCTCGTGTCTCAAGCAGCTGGCAGCAGTGGAAACACCTGTGTGAGGCACATCCAGGAAGTCCAGCCCAACCACTGCTGAACCCAGTTGATTGCCCACCCTGGCAGGGGCAGAGCCTTATGTCTGCCACACCCATCCAGCTGTGTTACACTCCTTAGCACTTCAGGCATATCCTACAAGGTCACAGTTTCTGTCCCTTCTAACCTGTAGCCACCACGGTGAGTGGATCACGTTTGGGGAGTGTGAAGAGGAGCTGGAAAGGCACTGGGCAGCTCTACATTGGGAGGACAGTGGCTCTCCATTCATCATGTGGAGAGGGCAGCAGCTCACACCGTGCATCAGGAGAGTTGGAGTAGATGAGGCCCAAGTATGTTGAGAATTTCCAGGGCCTGGATAAAGGGTCTGCATGGGTGAAGTTTTCACCTCAGCTCAAGCCGGATTTCTCAGTGACCTGACTCTTCAGCAGCAATGCCCACTGTCGGTTATCTCCCCTAATGACTTCTCTCTCTCTCCCATAAAGCTGCATACAGCATAGCATTTTTCCAGCTTTCTGTCAGCTGGTCTACAGGGAGGAGGTTTTCAGCTCAGCTCTAGCAAGTTTGCTCAGTGACCTTGTAGCCAAAGTATGTGGAGTCTTTAGCAAAAGGGTCTTACCATCTATTCCTGGTAGGAAACCAAGCACCTTGGTAAATTTAATGGCCTGTAATTATTTGGGGACATCAGGAACCTCCCTGGCCAACAACTCACCGGAAGGTATCCCATCATTGGCCTGAAATTTTTCTACATATGATCTATGGCTTCTGGGTATACCATTGTCCAATAAATTAGGTTTCCATATGGCATATTCATATCCTCTTATATTTTGATTAACCCTCCCCTCACCCTTCCTTTACAATCTCTTCCCCTAACCTTACTTAGGCCTTTCAAACCCCAGTAATTCTTCTACTGGCATATGTACAATACCATCACCTTGAATCCTCCCCTCTTCTCCCTTCCCTTTCTAGCTTTATGGCCTCTGCTACTGAGTTTTATTCCAACTCATATACAAGTCCAAACATTTGTAGCTAGGATCCACATATGAGAGAGAATATACAGCACTTAGCTCTCTGGCTCTGAGTTAACTCACTAAGTATAATACTTTACAGATCCATCCATTTCCCTGCAAGTTTCATAATTTCATCTTTCTTTACTGCTGAATGAAAACTCCATTGTATAAATGTACCATGTCTTCATTATCCGCCCCATGATTATCTTTTAACTACTTAATTAATTAATTACTTAATTAATTTGAGAGAAAGAGAATGTGTACGGGCACACCAGAGCCTCTTGCTACTGGAAAGGAACTCCAGATGCATGGGTCACTATGTGTTTCTGGCTTTACATGGGTAATGGGGAATTGCACCTGGGCCATTAGGCTTTAGAAGCAAGGGCTTTAACTGCTGAGAAATTTCTTCATCCCTTATTAGGAAGTTTACATGGGAACTGGAAAGATAGCTTAGCAATTAAGGCACTTGCAAAGCCAAATGACCCAGGTTTGACTCCCCAGGAACCACATAAGCAGGATGCACAAGATAGTACACACATCTGGAGTTTGTTTGCAGTGGCTGGAGGCCCTGCTATGTGCTCTCTCTCCCTCTCTCTCTCCCTCCCTCTCTCTCTCTCTCTTTTTCTCTCTCTCTCTCTCTCATTCTCTCTGTCTCAAATAAAGAAAGAATAAAATATTTTTGAAAGTTTTTAAAACAAGAGTAAAATTCTCTATAGTGGTATCAAGATGTCCTAAGACAAATTGTAGCCAAAGAATCTTAACTCTTTCTGATCTTGCTCAAAGACAGCATAAACATTTTCTGATGTCTTCATACTTTGAGGTACAAGTAACCTTTTCTGAATATCTCAGTATTGTCATACATCCAAGAAAAGTGTCTACAATGCCTTTCTTTTTGGGTATGACAATACCCTTCTATAAGGTAATTTGGTGAGGTAAAGACAGGCAGCGATTGTAGAATGTGATCTCCTGACTCTCACTCTCACCAAAACCTTAATACCTAACCTTCACCACAAAACTCCTAAACTCAACCTGACTCTGACCCCAATCCTGACCCTGACACAGACACTGACCCTAATCCTAAACCTGGCCTTGACATTAACCACAAACCTCTAACTCCAAGACTAACACTAAAAATAGTAGTGTGTTATGTTACAGAATGATCTCACCAATTAGCAGATGAAAATGATGTTCTGAGCGGAAAAGTATTATATGTTAGATCCAGTATTTTGGGTGATACACAGTGCAACTGATAACCATTTCTTAATTTTTTTTTTTTTTAGCCCAGGCTAACCTGGAATTCATTATATGGTCTCAGGCTAGTCTTGAACTTACTTTGATCCTCCTACCTCTACCTCCTGAGTGCTGGCATTAAAGACATGCCCACCATGGCTAGACAAACAGTATCTCTTTTTCAAAAATAATTATTTTATTCTACTTCAGATAATTTTCTAGGTATCATGCAGAAGAATCCTTATTGTCTGCAACATAAAGTCCTTCAAAGTTAAAGACTAATTGAAAATATATATATTATAAATTTGTCATTATTTGAAAATTATTCAATAAGTTTTAGTTTTCTTATGGAATGAAATAATGATAAAAGGAATTCTATATTCATATTACCAAAATAAATTTACTTGTCAGGGTTTTTTTTTTTCCTCGTAGGGTCTCACTCTAGCCAAGGCTGACCTGGAATTCACTATGTAGTCTCAGGGTTATCTCTTACTCAGTGTGATCCTCCTACCTCTACCTCCCAAGTGATGAGATTTAAAGGGGTGTACCACCATACCCGGCCAGAAGTCAGTTTTAATCCTTGCTCATGTTCAAAGTATAACCACTGTGATAAGACCAAAGATATTAGCAGCCACTAATTTTTGATTCACACTTAAGTGGAAGTAAAGAGGCACCATTGATTTCATATCCCCCAGCGTAGACAACATAAGAGCCACCATGCACACCACTTCCAGAAAGACAGTAAACTAAATCCTGAAGAGACAGCGTTTTTTCCCCCCCTTTTATTGTTATTTTGCGATTGGGAGAAGAGTAGCAATAACATCTTTCCTTCTCTGGCTTTCCTCAGCAACTTAGAGATGGAATTAACCCACTATACCAGAGTGACAGAATAAAACATCTATATGATGAATCACAATATTCTCACAACAGTGAGGTTTTGTTGCACCTGCAGCATCAATGACAACATGTTTATTTGGAGTACTACACAAAACTTTGAACCTTAAGACCAATTCATAGGGATTATACAGAGTCAACACTCATGTTTGGACTGCTCATTGGCATAAAATATTAGCTCTGTGGTACATACAAAAGTAACATAATTTCTTGGGCTGGAGAGATGGCTTAGCAGTTAAGGCACATGCCTGCAAAGACTAAGGACCCAGGTTCGATTCTCCAGGTCCCATGTAAGCCAGATGCACATGGTGGCATATGCATCTGGAGTTCATTTGCAGGGGCTAGAGGTCCTGGCCTGCCCATTCTCACTCTTTCTCTTTCTCTCCCCCATCCCTCTCTCTGTCTCTAATAAGGAAATAAAGAAAAATAAATCTTAAAGAAACATAATTTCCTTCTGATTGACTTTCTTTTGGTTGCATTGGCACTAAATTTCCCTTGCTGTAGCACCTGTCTTTACAGTTTCAAATCTATTTTGAATTTTCCTAGATTCAGTTTAAAGAAGCTCAAAAACAGGGATAGAGGAGGTTCAGCAGTTAAAAGCACTTGCTTGTAAAACCTGATGGCATGGGTTGATTCCCCAGTGTCCACAAAAAGCCAGATGCACATAGTGATACATGCATGTGGGGTTCACTTGCAGTGGCAAAAGGCCATCGAGTGCCCATACTTACTTACCTTCCTTTTTTCTTTTGTCCCTTTCTCTTTTTCTTTCTCTCCCTCTCTCTTTATCCTGGCAATAAATAAATAAATAAATAAATAAATAAATAAATATTTTTTAAAGCTCCAAAACATTTTGGCAGTCTTGGCAACACTTGTGCCTCAGAAAGCCCATAATAATATCTCTAAAATAATGGAAGAAAAATGGCATCAGAAGACAAAATTGAAGATTTTAGAATACTTGGCAAAAGGTTGGTGATACATAGGATAATCAGAACCATGCTCAGAATCAAAATTGTCATCATGGAAATAATAAGTGAAAACCTCTACACATGGTCAAGTTGAAAAAAAAAACTAGAAAGTGGAATAAGAGCTTTTCAACTGTTCAACATAAGTATGTCTACATCTAAGGATTTCTTCACATGAATGGTAAGAATAAACTGATAGGGGCTGGGGGACAGCTCAGTTGGTAATGTGCTTGCTTTGTAAGCATGAGGACTTGGGTTTGATCCATAGAACTCATGTAGAAGAAGAAGAAGAAGAGGTGTAGGAGAAGGAATTGGAAGGACAACAAGAACAAGCAGAACAAGCAGAAGAAGCAGAACAAGAGCAAGAAGAAATGGCCAGAGAGATGGCTTAGTGGTTAAGCTCTTGCCTGTGAAGCCTAAGGATCCCAGTTCAAGGCTTGATTCCCCAGGACCCACATTAGATAGAGGCACAAAGGGGTACAAGCATCTGGAGTTCGTTTGCAGTGGCTTGGGACCCTGGCACACCCATTCTCTCTCTCTATCTCTATCTCACTATCACTCTCAAATAAGTAAAAATGAACAAAAAATTAAAAATAAATTTAAAAATGATAGACATGGAGGTGTGCACTTGAGTCCCATTTCTGGAATCCCAGAGACAGAAAAGTCCATGGTCAGTGAGAGGCTGCATCCCAAAGAAAGAACAAAAAGAACCACGGTGCTTGTGGAACAATACCTGAGGTTGTCCTCTGGCCCCCACATGCCTGTACACACATGCATGCATGCCCACATATATGTGAATCCACACATGCAATGAACAAATGAAAAGCCACCTTCACAACTTTGGTGCTAGGGTTAGCAGTTCAGAGCCAAGATTCAAGAAGTGAGAGAGAAGACAACTGAAGGGATAGGGTATAAATTCATTTTTAGACATAATGAAGTATGATTTGTCCTTAGGTATAAAGATCGCTGATGATATGATAAATACAAGTTCTCTGACATCCTACAGCATGGTGGTAAAATTCAAAACCTTTCACCTGTCTACAACACCCTTCCTCACATGTCCTGCTCAGTCTGCCTCCCCAACTACAATGGTTTAAAAAAAAAAAAACTAAAGGAAAGAAGTGAAATTATCAGACAGAAATAAGTCCTCCAAGCAGAGAGGATGGCACTTTCCATGCTGCAAAGTTTTGGGTGCCTGGCTATGTGAGGGAAGGGATGGCACACAAGTGGCTAAAATGGGATGCAGTGGGATATTGAAGTTGGAAGACACTGGATAATAGGGCAGGGCTAGAATCCACAGGCCTCATGGGTAGCTTACTGGTAGAATTTGGAAGGTTTTTGTCTGAAGACAGTTAGTCTTGTTTGAGTTTATTCAGATGTTCTAATTGTGACTCAGTATGAAGGACATTCAGGTATTCTAGGATTTTGTCCCTAGCACTCAGATCATCTGATTTATTGAGGTATACTACTTCATAAGATGGGGTCTCTCTCTCTCCCTCTCTCTCTCCCTCTCTCTCCCCTCCCCCCCCCTGTCTTTTTCTCTTTTTGGTGTTTTGAGGTAGAGTCTCACTCTGGCCCAGACTGACCTGGAATTCACTATATAGTCTCAGGGTGGCCTTGAATTCATGGCAATCCTCCTACCTCTGCCTCCCATGTGCTGGAATTAAAGGCATATGCCACCACGCCTGGGCTATCTTTTATTTCTGGTTATACTGAGTCTTTGGCAATAAATGGAAAATTTGGGAATTTTTTTCTGATAACAAACTTTTATGTTTCCTGATTTCTCAACTTGGTTTCTCTCTAAGGTTACTTTTTTTTCCCTACTGCAAGATTTAAGTTGTTGCAGTCAGGATCGTATTGCTGATAGAAATCACCCACCCAGAGCAGCTTGTTGGAAAAAAAAAAAACAAAACAGAGGTTTATTTTGGTTTACAGGCTCAAGGGGGTAGCTCCATGATGGCAGGGAAAATGATGGCATGAGCAGAGGGTAGACATCACCCCTGGCCAACATAAGGTGGACAATAGCAACAGGAGAATGTGCAAAAACCACTGGCAGAGACAGGTGTGGTGGAACAAACTTTAATCCCAGCACTTGGGAGGCAGAGGTAGGAGGATTGTAGTGAGTTTGAGGCCAGCCTGAGACTACACAGTGAATTCCAAGTCAGCCTGGACTAGAGTGAGACCCTATCTCGAAAAACCAAAAAAATAAATAAATAAAATCACTGGCAGAGATCAAAGAGTGCCCATACATGAACATGTAAATAAAAAGAAAAGGGGGAAGGGAGAAGACTGGAGAAATGGCTCCATGGTGAATGGTGCTTGCCTGCAAGGCTGGGTTCAATTTCCCAGTACCCACAATACAAGCATCTGTACAAAATGATGCATGCATTTGGAGTGAATTTTCAGTACCTGGAGGTCTCTCTCTCATCACTCTAGAAAGAAAGAATGAAAGAAAGAAAGAAAGAAAGAAAGAAAGAAAGAAAGAAATAAAGAAAGAAAGAAAGAAAGATAGAAAGAGGGAGGGAGGGAGGGAGGGAGGGAGGGAGGGAGGGAGGGAGGGAGGGAGGGAGGGAGGGAGGGAGGGAGGGAGGGAGGGAGGGAGGGAGGGAGGAAGGAAGGAAGGGAGGAAGAAAGAAAGAATTTAAAAGAAAAAGTAGTGTATGTGTCTGGCATGAAGTGATCCTAGGGTGCTCCTGCATACACATGTAAAAAAAAAAAAAAAAAAAAAAAAAAAAAAAAAACAGAGTAGGGAGTGGCAGCATATGCCTTTAATCCCAGCACTAGGGATCACAGAGGTAGGAGGATTGTCCTGAGTTTGAGGCACATGTAAATAAAACATAAAAAGCGGGGAGGAGGGGCTGGAGAGATGGCTTAGCAGTTAAGCGCTTGCCTGTGAAGCCTAAGGACCCCGGTTTGAGGCTCGGTTCCCCAGGTCCGACGTTAGCCAGATGCACAAGGGGGCGCACGCATCTGGAGTTCGTTTGCAGAGGCTGGAAGCCCTGGCGTGTCCATTCTCTCTCTCTCCCTCTATCTGCCTTTCTCTCTGTGTCTGTCGCTCTCAAATAAATAAATAAAATTTTTTTTAAAAAAAGCGGGGAGGAGGAAGGCTGGAGAAATGGCACCTTGGTGAAAGGTGCTTGTGTGCAAAGGCTTGAATTCTAGTACCAGGTGACCTGGGGTTCAGGCTGTAGCCACATGGTGGCTGCAATGTCATGCTCATCCTCTTATCTCTGCTGACAGTAAAGGTGCCTGCCATGACTTCAAGCTCCCTGAGTTTATGACACTCAACTGCTCTGCTGATTGAAAGTTGCAGATGAAATGAAAAGTATGCAAGATGGGTCAAATCTTACAAACAGGCCTAAATGTTTGTCCTTCAACAGTGACATCCCGGAAAGAAATATGTACATGACTTCCATTTGACCCAAAGACATTGCTATCATTTTTCTGGCAAGTAAAGATATCATTCCAGTGCAATACACAAGCACCTGTTTGGAACAGTGCAGACGCTGGTTTGCTGTGTCATCTACAAGGTCATCAGTAAAGCATAGTCATGCCTGCTCTTTTTCTTCCGTGTCACATGGGAATTTCTCATGATTGTGAGGAGCATGGAAGGCCATAACAAATTCCAACTGTGTTCACAGTGGACCATGTGTTACGTACTTACCGTAGTTCCCTTGATATCTGTGAACGTGACTCAATGAACGAGGGGCACATCCGTGGTGACCCACGACTTACCCTTCTGGTCTTTCATTCCACCTGCATCCATTGTTGGCTCAGGATAGTTCTTGAAAGCCTGTGAATGGGTATCCAAACCCTCTGAAGACACATTTGGACCCCAACACTCCTAATTCTTTTTGGCCTGGCTTCAGCAACTTTGCCCTGGGCCTATAAGGCATAAAGAATGACGATACTGCTTCCGGTTAAGACGGCGGCGTAGGTACCATGCCAAAGCAGCCTAGGGGGGAAAAAAGACCAAAAAAACTCAGCAAAATATACACTTTTACTAAAAAGTGAGGTGTATAGGAAATTGAAGTGGCAGTGGAGAAGTAGGAGAGATCCAGAGCCCGCACAGTCCGGCAAAAGCGGCTCCGGTAGCTCGGCCAACCGCCACCGTGGCGGCGGCGCACCAGGAAGCCGTCAGGCTCGGCTCCAGCCGCAGGAAAAGCCAGGTGCGGGCGCTTCCCTCACCCCGCGCTCTCTGCAACTCAGGAAACGTGAAGGGAGAGCGGCAGTGAGCGAGAGAACTGGAGCAGCTGTGGCTCCCTCCCCTCCCCCACTGCCTGAGCCCAGCTCAGAGGTTTATTTTGGCTTACAGGCTCAAGGGGGTAGCTCCATGATGGCAGGGAAAATGATGGCATGGCAGAGGGTAGACATTCTATCTGACCACAATGGAATTAAACAACAAATCAGTAGCAAGAAAGGCTATAGAGCATACACAAAACCATGGAAACTAAACAATACACTACTAGATGATGAATGGGTCAATGAAGAAATCAAGAAGGACATCAAAAAATTTATAGAGTCAAATGATAATGAGAACACAACATACCAAAATCTCTGGGACACAATGAAGGCAGTTCTAAGAGGTAAATTTATAGCCTTAAGTGCCTATATTAAGAAATTAGAAAGGTCACAAGTAAACGACCTAATGCTTCGCCTTAAAGCCTTGGAAAAAGAAGAACAAGGCAAACCAAAAATCAGTAGACGGGAAGAAATAATAAAGATTAGGGCAGAAATTAATGAAATAGAAACAAAAAGAACAATCCAAAGAATTAATGAAACAAAGAGTTGGTTCTTTGAAAGGATAAACAAGATTGATAAAACCTTAGCAAATCTGACCAAAAGAAAGAGAGAAGAGACACAAATTAATAAAATCAGAGATGAACAAGGTAACATCACAACAGATTCCAGAGAAATTCAAAAAATCATAGGGACATACTATAAAAGCATATACTCCACAAAGTATGAAAATCTGAAAGAAATGGATGATTTCCTTGATCTATATGACCTACCTAAATTAAATCAAGATGAGATTAATCACTTAAATAGACCTATAACAAACATGGAGATCCGAACAGTTATCAATAATCTCCCAACTAAAAAAAGCCCAGGCCCGGATGGATTCACTGCTGAATTTTACCAGACTTTTAAGAAAGAGCTAACACCATTGCTTCTTAAGCTTTTCCAGGAAATAGAAAAAGAAGGAATTCTACCAAACTCCTATGAGGCCAGCATCACCCTGATATCAAAACCAGGCAAAGATAGAACAAAAAAAGAAAATTACAGACCAATCTCCCTCATGAACATAGATGCAAAAATTCTCAACAAAATATTGGCAAACAGAATACAAGAGTATATCAAAAAAATCATTCACCCTGACCAAGTAGGCTTTATCCCAGATGCAGGGATGGTTCAACATACGCAAATCTATAAATTAATACATTACATAAATGGGTTGAAGGACAAAAATCACATGATCATCTCATTAGATGCAGAGAAAGCATTTGACAAAATCCAACATCCCTTCATGATAAAAGTCCTACAGAGACTGGGAATAGAAGGAACATATCTCAATATAATAAAGGCTATTTATGACAAGCCTACAGCCAACATATTACTAAATGGGGAAAAACTGGAAGCTTTCCCACTAAAATCAGGAACAAGACAAGGGTGTCCACTGTCCCCACTTTTATTTAATATAATTTTGGAAGTCTTAGCCATAGCAATAAGGCAAGAGACACACATAAAAGGGATACAAATTGGAAAGGAAGAGATCAAGTTATCATTATTTGCAGATGACATGATTCTATACATAAAGGACCCTAAAGACTCTACTAGCAAACTGTTAGAGCTGATCAAAACCTACAGCAATGTAGCAGGATACAAAATAAATACATAGAAATCAGTAGCCTTCATATATGCTAACAACAAACACACAGAGGATGAAATCAGGGAATCACTCCCATTCACAGTTGCATCAAAAAAAAATAAAGTACCTTGGAATAAACCAAACCAAGGAAGTAAAGAATCTCTACAATGAGAACCTTAAAACACTCATGCGAGAAATTGCAGAAGATACTAGGAAGTGGAGAAACATCCCTTGTTCCTGGATTGGAAGAATCAATATTGTGAAAATGGCAATCTTACCTAAAGCAATCTACACATTTAATGCAATCCCTATCAAAATTCCAAAGGCTTTCTTCATGGAAATAGAAAAAATCCAAAAATTCATTTAGAATCACAAAAAACCTCAAATATCTAAAATAATACTGAGCAACAAAGATGAGGCTGGTGGTATCACCATACCTGATTTTAACCTATACTACAGAGCCATAGTAACAAAAACAGCATGGTACTGGCACAAATACAGACATGTAGATCAGTGGAACAGAATAGAGGACCCAGCTGTAAACTCAAGTAGCTATAGCCACCTGATATTCGATAAAAATGCCAAAAATACTCATTGGAGAAGAGACAGCCTCTTCAGCAAATGGAGTTTTGAAAACTGGATATATATCTGCAGAAGGATGAAAATAGAGTCTTCTCTCTTGCCATGCACAAGAATTAAGTCCAAATGGATTAAAGACCTTAACATCAGACCTGAAACTCTGAAACTGCTAGAGGAAAAAGTAGGGGAAACCCTTCAACATATTGGTCTTGGCAACGACTTTCTGAATACAACCCCAATTGCTCAGGCAATAAAACCACAGATTAATCACTGGGACCTCATGAAATTACAAAGATTTTGCACTGCAAAGGGCACAGTGAAAAAAGCAAAGAGGCAACCTACAAAATGGGGAAAAAATCTTCGCCAGCTATATATCTGATAGAGGATTAATATCTAGGATATACAAAGAACTCAAAAAGTTAAATAATAAGGAATCAAACAAGCCAATCAAATAATGGGCTATGGAGCTAAATAGAGCATTATCAAAGGAAGAAATACGAATGGCATATAAGCATCTAAAAAAATGTTCTACGTCACTAGTCATCAGGGAAATGCAGATTAAAACTACATTGAGATTCCAACTCACTCCTGTCAGATTGGCCATCATCATGAAAACAAATGATCATAAATGTTGGCGGGGATGTGGAAAAAAAGGAACCCTTCTACACTGCTGGTGGGAATGCATTGTGGAAAACAGTGTGGAGGTTCCTAAAACAGCTAAAGATTGATCTACCATATGACCCAGCTATAGCACTCCTAGGCATATATCCAAAGGACTCATCTCATTTCCTTAGAAGTATGTGCTCAACCATGTTTATTGCTGCTCAATTTATAATAGCTGGGAAATGGAACCAGCCTAGATGTCCCTCAACTGATGAGTGGATAATGAAGATGTGGCACATTTATACAATGGAGTTCTAGTCAGCGGTAAAGAAAAATGAAGTTATGAAATTTGCAGAAAAATGGATGGACCTGGAAGGGATTATACTAAGTGAGGTAACCCAGGCCCAGAAAGCCAAGCGCCACATGTTCTCCCTCATATGTGGATCCTAGCTACAGATCATTGTGCTTCTGTGTGAGAATGAAAATACTTAGTAGCAGAGGCCAGTAATTTGAAAAGGAGACATAAAGGGAAGAGAAAGGAAGGGAGGAGGATACTTAATAGGTTGGTATTGTATATATGTAATTACAATGATTGTTGTGGGGAGGTAATATGTTGGAGAATGGAATTTCAAATGGGAAAGTGTGGGGGTGGGGAGGGAGGGAATTACCATGGGATATATTTGTAATCATGGAAAATGTTAATAAAAATTAAAAAAAAAAAAAAGAATGACGATACTTGCCTATGGGTTTGACGTTACTCATATTTTCGGGAGATTCCTGTGTGTCTACTGCCTCAAACAGACATTGGTCCTCCTGCTAGAAAGGGCCTCAGGACTCACTGGTAGGTTCTCACTTCACCTGGAAGCTCTGCATGCCCATGCAGATGTGACCACTTGAGTCACATATGTGTCAGGGGCCTCCTTTCCCAAGAGCACGGAGATTTTCTGCATCTTCGGGGCCTTCTCTTTGACCTAAAAGCTCCCGATTCTCAAACCTAGGGTTCGAGAATGGGCTCTCTTCAGAAAAAGGGTCAGATTTATATAATTCACAAAGATGGCCCACCCATGGCCATGGCCCAGCCCAAGTCGTTCTTGTTCAAACTGAGCAATTTTTGTGGGTTCACCCCCTCACTTACAAGTGGTGATCCTACTGGAATGGGGCTGTTTGAAATGTGAGGGAGCAGGGAGTAGGGGGTGTGTTCCTCTGGGCATAAGACAGCTCCACAAAGCACCCTTCAGTTGCCTGGAGGGGGAGGGCCTCCACCAGCGCCAAGCCAGCTGATGGACCCGGGGGCCTGCGTCACATATCAAACATTCAGAGATTTGAAAATCGTCGAGAACGTCTGAGTCCACTTCCACGGACTGCTCACTTACCCTAGTCACTGGTGAGGAGTAGGTGTCACCTCTTCTGAAATGTGCAGTGATGATGGTCCAGGTTTTTTGGGAGAGAGCCTGACAACTCCAGGACTTCTAAGGAATGGTGTTTTTTTCCACCCAATGACAGAGGCGGTAGGACTCTTGCTTGTAGGTTGAACGCTACTCCCATAGCTTCTTTAATTCCTTCTTGACTTGTCTTGAAAAGGAATTGATTTGCTTACCTTCTATCAGAAAGAAATTGCTAAGTACACATGACAGGTGCTGGCCAAGGAGGCCCTGTCTCTTCAGAAGCCTGTGTTGAGCACATTTTCATCCACCCCCCTCCCCACACAAGGGGGTAAAAAAGTATTTTACTAGTTTAACTATGAGAGAGAAAGTGAGAGATAGGAAGAGAAAGGGACAGATACCTGGAACGGACATACCAGGTGCCCTAGCACACAAGCGCCCCCTTGTGTCTCCGGCTCGCATTCGTTCTGGGGGTTTGAACCAGTCCTTTGGCTTCAGAGTCAAAGGCTCTAACCGCTAAGCCATTTCCCCCGTTCCCATGCCTCTTGCGGCTTTTTTCCTTTTCCCTTTCTTTTTCCAGCTAGGCTTGAATTCTAGTAACCGGTGACCAGGTTCTGTAGCTTTGCAGGCAAATGCCTTAACCGCTAAGACAGTCTCTCACTCAACCTGGATCTCACTGGTTGTTTTTTGTTGTTGTTGTTGTTGGGTTACTTCTTTTATAGCTTATCCATGTTGTTTCCTTGAGATGGATTTTCTCTGAGTCCAGAGCTGCAGGCTTTGGTCGGACCAGCAAGCCCTCTCCACAGACTGGGACAGCAGGTACCTGAAATCACAGCCAGCTTTTGGGGTGTGGGTGGAGAGATCGCTTAGTGTTTAAGGCATCTGCCTGCAAAGCCAAAGGACCCAGGTTTGATTCCCCAGGGCCCATGTAAACCAGATGCACAAAGGACACATACATCTGGAATTTGCTGTGGCTAGAGGCCCTGGCGGCCCATTCTCTGTCTGTCTCTCTTCTCTTTCTCCCTCCCTCCCTCCCTTCCTCCCTTCCTCCCTTCCTCCCTCCCTCCCTCTCTCCCTCCTTCTCTCTCTCTCTCTTCAATTAAATAAATAAAAATTTAAAAATAATCAGAAAATATTTCTTTTGTGTGTGTGTTGTTTTTTGTATGCTCATGAGAGTCTCTTGCTGCTGCAAAGGAAGGTCTGTTCAACTTAACATGGCAGGCTGGGACACTTTGGAAGCAAGTGACTTTAGCCACTGAATCATCTCCCCAGCATCACAATCCAGCTTTTTTTGTGGGTGCTGGGGACAGAACTCAGGCAGCCTCAGACTCTCATGCTTGCACATCAAACACTCTTATCTACTGAGTCATTTTCCAGCCCTTATTATAACTACTGTTTCTTGCTTCTCATTTTTGGAAATCAAACTCACAAATTCCACCCTCCATGGGGCAGAAGATGGATATAATAACAATCTCTAGGATACTTTCACCTGAAGACTCCCATGTTAAAATATGTGAGAATATTAACCTGGACAGAGAAGCATTAGGCTTCCTTGGCCCAATGCAAGAAGCATGCCATACACCAAACTAGGAAGTCTGAAAACACAGTCCCTTCACTTAAACCTTAGTGGCTGTCCTTTAACTAATATTTCTCTGGGGAGGATTCAATCACAAGGATTTGTCTTTCTGTCTTTGCTCACCTCCATTATCCCCTTGCTTATGTTCTGTCTCCTTGAACAAAGCAAAAGGACCTTTATCCTTACTTCTGTTTTCTTCTCTCTAGGATACCTCCACTGAAGTCAGGACATGGACTTCACATGTAATCCTATTCTTTCTCGTATTCTGTTCCATGCACCCATGTTGGTCATGGCTAGGTGGGATGTAAAAGGGAATAAACAAGTGAAGTCCATATCCCTGAGTGCTGAAACTTTCTTTCTTTGCCCTCACCACCATCCAGGGGAGCTAGGAAAAAAAAATTCCATCGAGATGGGGGAAGGAATGACCTGGGGAGTAACCTGGAGTGGGAGGCTGGAGGCTTGAGTTCAGTGCCTCCAAGCTAAGGCTCATATCGAGTCACAGAAAGAAGGCAATGAAGTTCCCTTTGATGCTTTCTGAACAGCTGCCTCACCATCCCCCATCCTTCATATGCTCTCTACTTGCTCAGAACAGCTACAGAAGGAGCAGTGACAGTGAGAAGATGCAGATGCAAGGAAGCAGAAGACCCATATATAGATGTAGTTGGGTGGAGGTGTCTTTTTTGAGTGGTGCCTAGGGGCCATGGAGTTATTTTCTGAACAGTGGCTTGATTTTGCCAAGGTAGGGCTGTTGGAGTCCTATGTAGCCTCACTGTGCTAGGAGACTGTGTGGACTAGGTGTGTAGAAGTATAGAATAGATAACCTGCTTGCCCAGAGGGAGGAGAGCCCTTGGTTCAACCCCAGCACCACAAGACAGAAGAATTAAAGAGAGGGAATAAGGTAAACAGAAAAGAGAGAATACCTAAAGACCAAGTTTTGAGAAAGATGGATTTTATGATTTTATGATTGATCAGAACCATGAGGTGACTCATGTGAGACTTACTCTCTGGTGGCTAGATATTGAAGTTATAGCAGCTACCTTCTTGCTTGGATAAAACACCAGACCAGAATCAGCTAATGAAGTGAAAGGTTTTATTTCAGCTTACAGTTTTCAGGGGGAAGGTTCATCATGACAAGGAAAACATGTTAAAGCAGGCAACTCAGTGTCACATCTTGTCAAAACAGCAGGAAAGAAGTACTCTCAGGGGCTAGAAAGACGGCTTAGTGGTCAAAGGCACTTGCTTGCAAACTGTGCTGGCCCAGGTTTCAATTTCCAAGCCACCCGTGTAAGCTGAACACAAAATGTGGTTCAAGAATCTGGAGTTTGTTCGCAGTAGCAAGAGACTTGATGTTCACCACCACCACCACCACATACACACATATGCACAAATAAATAAATAAAAATTAAAAAGCTAAAAAAGAAAGTAGTCTCAGAGTGAGTTACCCTGGGCCCTAGCAGGGGGCTGGACTATAAAGTCACAAGGTCTGCCCCAGTAACACGCCTCCTGCAGCAAGGCTCCTCCCAATGGTTCCAGTTAGTAGAAGGTTTAGTCATAGACACTTGAGTCCATGGGGGACATTTTAAGTTCAAACCACTTTAGACAGAGGTTTTCCACACTGAGGACCACATGAAATGATGACCTCCCAGAGTGACATATGCCCTAGGTATCCTGTTTCCGCAGCAGGTGCTTGATTCCAGCAGTTGTGTTGGCTCTTAGACAAAAAGTGTTCAACCCTCCTAATGCAGATTTTCTTTGTCAACTTGGATGAAGCAAACCAGTGAATGAGGTGGTTCAAATGTTTGTTTTCCTTACCTGTTTGTGGAATACTGCTAGTATAAGACTTCAGTTCCCATAGGCATTGAATAATTGCTATTACTTGTTGGCATGCTTTTCTTTTCTTGGCTGAAAATGGGTAGATTGAAAGAAGTCTTGAGAAAGCTTCGGCCCGGAAGCAAAGTTCCTCATCCCAAATTCTTCCCTAAAGAGTGACATTGGAGCGTCTTTTTGTTCTAGTGTGTCCTGACCTGCACAGCCTCTTTGAGATTTTCTACAAGAAACACTAGTTTGTAATTTTCTGAACAAATGGTAATTTCATTTCCAAGGTAGGGGAGAAGGCAAGGAGAGCCCCCTGAGTTTAGGAAGAAGCAAGGGGCCACTCCTGCAAGCCACGAGCAAGTTCCGTTTAAATGCAATGATATCCCAGGCTGGGGCTGAACCTCACCGGAAGAAGCTGGGCTGGGGAAAAAACCTGGCTGCAAGAAGCCCCTTCGGCTCTCCGGTTGTTCGGTCACTCGGGGCTCTGAGCAGCAGCCACTGAAGGCCTCCGGGGCGGGCACTACGAACTGACCAATCAGGAGCGACGGCGGGCGGGGCAGGCGGTGCTCGTCCGCCATCTTTGTTTCTGGCGCCGCCATTGCTGTGACCCGCCTGTCAGTTGAGAGTCACGGAGAGGTTTAGCCGCGGTGTGTCTCTGTGACGCAAGCGCCCTGGAAACCTCGGTGCGCGCGGACGGACGGACGGACGGGCGGGCGGACATGGTGAGTGCGGCCGGGCACGGGCTGCGGGAAGCGGCCGCGCGGCGACGGGGCCTCCCCGGTCTGCGGCCGAGTCCGCCGGGGCCGCGCTCCCCCTGTGCCCGGGGCGGGCGGGCGGCGGCGGCGGCGGGACCCCGGCGTCCTCCCCCGGCCGGAGCCTCGGCGCGCGGCGGGGCGGCGAGGGTCGCGGGGAGACGCGGGGGGCGGCGGCCCGCGCCTGCGCGCTGGAGCCCGGCCCTGCGGTGGGCTTCTGGCTGCGGAAGGACCCTGAGGACCGCCGACGTCGCCCTCTTCCCCTGCCCGGGCAGAAGTCCCTGAGTCCCCACCTATCGCCCCACGTTGACAACCGGCTGGAAAAGGGGGTCCACGGACGCTTGTGCGTGGCGCAGGGGCGTGTGGCCCGTCGGTGGTTTAATCGTTATTGTCCTGGGACTGTGAGGCCTTAAGAACAAGATGCTGATCGAGGGCGGTAACGACCTTATTTGACAGGAATATTGCGGGAGGGGAGAAGCCCGACTGTAAGGTGTGCAAACATCTCAGAGGTTGGGCTGAAAAGGGACTTTCTTGCTAGGGAGGAGCAAACGCTACAAAGATGTCCCAAGAGAAGGGCTTAGTGGAGAATGGCAACTTCATTCTTAGGCCAGGTAATATTTATTATCCCTAATGTCAGCCCGTCCTTAGATTGACAGTGTTTATTTGAGTTTTATTGTGTGTGTGTTTGTGTGTTCGTGCACGCGCCAGGGCTTCTTGCTACTGCAAATGAACACCAGGAATGCCACTTTTTGCTTCTGGCTTTACCTGGCTACCGAGGAATAGAATCCGAGCTGGCAGGGTTTGCAAGTAAGCACTTTTAACTTTCTGGCCATCTCCCAAGCCCTTGGGTTACTTTTCATTGTTGTAAAATACACATCTGTCTCCAAGTACAAGTACATAATACATTCTCTAGACAGTAGTAGAAAATGGCTGTTTAAATTACGGAAAATGGCAGTGGAGTGTACCAGATGATCCTTTTACGTGCGTTTCCTTATTGACAACATTCCTGAACACTTAGATTTTTTTTTTATCTGTTGCTTATTGCATTATATGTTTCATTCTTTTTCAGTTATATTTTAATTGATTTTTACTGTACACATTACTTTGTTTGTTTGTTTTTTTTAACTTTATTTCCAAGCAGGGAAAGAGAGAATGTGAATGGGCACACCAGGGCTACTAACCACTGCAAACGAACTCCAGATGCATGCTCCACTTTGTGCATCTCACTTTATATGGGTAATGGGGAATTAAGGTCTGGTTGTTAGGTCTTGCAGGAAACATCTTAACCACGGAGCCATCTCTCCAGCCCCCCCCCACCCCCCGTTTTTCCCACATTGCTGCAAATGTACTCCAGACATATGTATCACTTTGTGCTGGCCTTAGGTGTGTACTGGGTGGGGAATTAAACTCTGGCCATCAGGCCTTGTAAGCAAACCCCTTCAACCAACAAGCCATGTGAGCATTTTTTTTTTTGTTTTATTGTTGTTGTTTTGTTTTTCAAGGTAGGGTCTCACACTGGCCCAGGCTGACCTGGAATTCACTATGTAGTCTCAGGATGGCCTCAAACTCACAGCGATCCTCCTACCTCTGCCTCCCGAGTGCTGGGATTAGAGGCATGAGCTTCTGTACCTGGGTTTTAAAGGAAAAATTTTAAATATTTTATTTTTATTTATTTATTTGAGAAAGAGAGAGAGAGTGGGCATGGCATGGCCTTAATCCTCTGCTTGAGACATTCAGAGGGACAATGGGAATTAAATAAATTGCATATTACTGGCATAAACTTGAACACCAAGCTTCTCTTCATCAGGTAAGCTGGTGAGGTCCATTCCAATACCATGTCTCAGATCCTAGGAAAGGTTGAAACTTATTCTCAAGAATAAAAAAAATTAATTTGTGAAGCTGGGTATGATGGCACATGCCTTTAATCCCAACATTTGAGAGGTAGAGGTAGGAGGATCACCGTGAGTTCGAAGTGACCCTGAGACTACATAATGAATTCCAGATCAGCTAGGTCTAGAGCAAGACCCTACCTTGAAAAACAAAAACAAACAAACAAAAGATCTTTTTTCATTTGTGTGTGTGTGTGTGTGTGTGTGTGTGTGTGTGTCCCTATGTGTGTGCAGATACACATGTATTTGTGTGCACATGTATGTGGAGGCCAAAAGACATTCTTGTGTATTGTTTCTCAGGAACACTCTACACTTTCATTTGAAATAGGCTCTCTTATTGGTCTCAAGTTTGCCAATTATGTTTGTATTCTCCTGTGTCCCCTCCCCAGTATTGTGATTAGAAGTGTGTGCCACCATGCTTGGAATTTTTACAGGGGTTCTGGGGATCAAACTCAGGCCCAAATGCTTGTAAGGCATTTCTAAGAATACACAGTCTCCAGACAGCTGATGTCAAAAATAGTTCTCTTGCACACTAAGTAGTAGGACTTTTAGGAGAGGTACCATAGACCTGTCATACAGAATTATTGGAGTCGCCCAGCACAATGGGCCATCCTCTATAACTGCTTTTGCTTTATCACAGTTCCTATCAGGTCAGAGTTGCATGTGGAAGAGTGAGAGCATTGATGAATAAGAGCATCATGATCATTACATGGATTAAACATTTAGAGAACAAAGCATTGTATGAGCATCTTATGAATTTAGTCTAGATCTTCACTGCTGAGTCTCACCATTTCTCCTGGAAATAAATATATGGCATATTTTAGGAATCTGTGTCCTTTGAGGATGTGGCTGTGAACTTTACCCCAGAGGAGTGGGCTTTGCTGGATTCTTCCCAAAAGAGGCTACACAGAGATGTGATGCAGGAAACTTTCAGGAATCTGGCTGTCATAGGTAAGGATGAATTCATTTATTTATTTAGTCAATAACAAAACAAGTGTTTTTGCTGATTACTATTGCACGGTCTGGAATATGGAACCAAAAAATCTGATGAATAAGCCAGGCCTGGTCATGTTATATTGTGAACCTGTTTAGAATCTAATAATTTTCCATAGTGTTATCTTAATTTGAAATAATTTTGGGGGTCTACATTTCAGGAAAAAAGCAAGAGAACCAAAACCTTGAAGACGACTATAAAAACTTAAGGAGAGTTCTGCCCATTGCAGTTCAGAATGAACACCAACAACGTGAGATTCTGGAATATGCGGAAACACTGGGTACATGTAAGGAATGTGGAAAGGCCTTTAGTTCTCTCCAGTCCTTTTGGAAGCATGTGAGGACTCACACTGGGGACAAAACATGTGAATGTAAGCAATGTGGCAAAGCCTTTAGTAGTCATAGTGATGTTCAGAAACATGAAAGAATACATGCTGGAGAGAAACCTTGTGTTTGCAAAGATTGTGGAAAAGGTTTCATGACTCTTACTGGTATTCAGAGGCACATGCTAACACACAATGAAGATGGACCATATATATGTAAGGTGTGTGGTAAAGTCTTTCACTGTTCCAATTCATTCTTTACGCATGAAAGAACTCACACTGGAGAGAAGCTTTATAGATGTAAACAGTGTGGGAAAGCCTTCAGTTATCCTAGTGGCCTTCGCCGCCATGAAAGGATCCATAGTGGAGAGAAGCCCTATGAATGCAAGCAATTTCTGAAAGTCTTTTCTTCTTTGAGTAAAGTTGAAAGGCATGAACAGACTCACAGTGGAGTAACATATATATGTGAGCAATATGGGCTAGCCTTCAATAATCACAATTCCCTTCAGTGCCATGAAAAGATTAGCAGTTTAGGGAAACCCTATGTATATAAACAATGTGGGAAAACATTTACTTGTTCTGGTGCCTTGCGGAGACATGAACGGATTCATACTGGAGTGAAGCCCTATGAATGCAAGGTATGTGGGAAAGCCTTTATTGATTGTAGTTCCCTTCAATGCCATGAAAGGATTCATAGTGGAGAGAAACCTTATGTCTGTAAGTTATGTGGGAAAGCCTTCAGTCGCCATGGTTCACTTCGATACCATGAAAGGATTCACAGTGGAGAGAAGCCCTATATATGCAAACAGTGTGGGAAGGCCTTCATGCACCACAATGCTCTTAGATATCATGAACAGATTCACAGTGGAGAGAAATCCTATGGATGTAAGCAATGTGGGAAAGCTTTTATGCTGCGCAGTGCCTTGAAAAGACATGAACGAATTCACAGTGGATTGAAACCATGTCTATGCAGGGTATGTGGTAAAGCCTTCACATTTCACAGTTCCCTTCATTGTCATGAAAGGACTCACACTGGAGAGAAACCCTATATATGTAAGCAGTGTGGGAAAGCCTTTATGTATCTTAGTTCCCTTCGTTGCCATGAAAATATTCACAGTGCAGAGAAACCCTATGTATGTAAGCTATGTGGGGCAGCCTTCACTTACCACAGTTCCTTTCAACGTCATGAAAGGATTCACAGGGGAGAGAAACCGTATGTATGTAAGTTATGTGGAAAAGCCTTCACTGATCATAGTTCCCTTAAATGTCATGAAAGGATTCACACTGGAGAGAAACCATATGTGTGTAACCAATGTGGGAAATCCTATAGTACTCACAGTTCCCTTCGATACCATGAGAGGATGCACATAAACTATGTTGGAGGGCCTGCTCCTCTTTGAGTAAATTTTAAACTCTAAAACAAATTTACACTGGGGAAAAAACAAAAACAAAAGATGTGCTTGTAAGCAGTGTCAAAAAACAACCTTCACATGTTTTGAGCTTTCCTCAAAATTTTAGAGAGGAGCCCTAAATAAAGAATGTAGGAAGTCGCCATTATCACAAGGTTGTCCTAGCAAACCTGATAGTATAATGAAGGATACTTGTATTGATGTAAAGCATGTGGAACCACCTCTTCTTGTCTCAGTTCATTTCACAGGATCAAATCCGAAGAGACTGAGAAGATGGCTCGGCTAGTAAAGAGCTTGCCACACAAGCATAAGAACCTGAGTTCAGATCCACATACAAGTCAGGTGTGGTGGTGTGTCCCTGTAATCCATTCTCTGGACAGGCAAAGACAGGAGAATCCCTGGAGCTGGCTAAATCTAGCCAAATCGGTGAGCTCCAGGATCAGAGAATAACTGTCTCAAAAACAAAGTGGAGAGCAATTGAGAAAGACACCCATCATTGACCTGTGGCCTCCACATGTGTGTGCACATGTACACCCCACATACACATGCAAAAGCACACACTATATCAAGAAGCCTTGATTAGAAGAAGAAATCTACAAATCTTCACTTGGCCCTCATACTCAATACAAATGACCAAAACCTTGTAAATGAGAAATAGAATTGTTATTTGTAACATATAGCTTCAAAGACTGATGTAGTGTGATTCTATTTACATAACTGCTGAGCACAGCCTGGTATAAAACACAATATGTGTGGGATACGTTAGAAATTGTATAACCTGAAGGAAATGTTCTAAAATTTATAAATATTGTGTTTATCAGTTGCTCAATCTTATGCTAGGTCTTGACTATTTCCAATTTCGTTATTGAAATTAATGTTGCAGTGAAATTATTTCCTAAGATTTACTTAAGCAGTAGTTTATGAGCTTAAGTGGTAGCTTTCTAAAATTAATTCAGGCCAGGCGTGGTGGCACACACATTTAATCTCAGCACTCAGGAGGTTGGGGTAGGAGTATTGCTGTGAGTTTGAGGCCAGCCTAAGCCTACATAGTGAATTCCAGGTCAGCCTGGATTAGAGAAAGACCCTACCTTGAAAAACCAAAATAATGATAATAGGAAGAAGTCATGTAATAACTTCTGCTTTTAAGTTCAAACATGTTCAACTGATAAGTGAATTGAAATGTTTTTCTAATATGTGAGCAATCCTAATTTTTATATGTTTTTTTAAATATTGTGGTTAATGGGCAAGTAAAAAATGTTAATTGTTGGGATTTCCTACTAGACTGTTACCGTAGGTCATATATACTGTTCAGAAAAAAATGACTTTCTTAAGTGGATTTACTATTTTTACTTTTTAATATTTTCTCCAAGTAAGATTTATGTGCATATTTTTACAGTTTAACTGTTTTAAATTGTGTGGATTGAGAAATGTTACCTTTTTCATATATGGAGAACATGCCTTAGAATGTTCAAAATAGTCAAGTAGATCAACTTTGCAATTTTTTTTCCTTTTATGTCAGAATCATTACCAAAAAACTGGTGAAAAATTCCTCATTTAATGGGTTCTAATTAATATAACTAATGTTCTTTTCCTGTGTAAATTTGTCATATTTATATTGTTAAAACTTTTGTCTTTATTATACCAACAGATAATGCGGGTCTAAGTGCCCTCTTACCAGAGATCACCAGGGCCAGGCTTTTGGTCACATAGAATGTAATGAGTAGTAGTAATAAATCTGTCTACATACATAACTGGTCTAGCAGGAGATTGGTGTTTGTTTTAGAGACATGTAAATTCTATTCAGTGTAGTGATGCGTTTCCCCCCCCCCCCCCATTGCATGCACTAAAAAGGGGTAAACAATTCTGTTTAGTAATCATGATGACTCTTACCAGGAAGGCTGAAATACCAAAGTTGTTTTCCACAAAGGGAAAATGGCTCAGTAGTTAAAGATGTTTGTTTGTAAAGCTTGCTTACCTGGGTTCAATTCCCCAACTCCTCACATAAACTGAAATCAAAGTACAAGTAAACCCAATTCACAAGAAGGTCAGATTAGTAAACAGGAGAGATTCTCATCTTTTTATGACTCAGAATGGATTCATTTGCCAATTAAAAAAAATTTTTTTAAGTTTATTTGAGAGAAGGAAAGAGGCAGAGTGAGTAAGAGAGAAAGAGGGAGGGAGAGAGAGAATGGGCATGCCATTGCAAATGAACTCCAGATGCATGTGCCACCTTGTTCATCTGGCTTAGGTGGGTACTGGGGAATTGAACCGAGGTTCTTTGGCTTGGCAGGCAAGCACCTTAACTGCTAAGCCATCTCTTCAGCCCATCACTTGCCAATTTTAAAATACACCCAGGACGCCTTTGTTTTTGTCTTGATCCATTCTAGTCACTGAGAATGATCTGATGTTGGAGGTATGTGTCATGCCTCTTCATAAGACTTGGCCTTCCTGTGAATGTGATTCTTACTTCTTTTATTTGGACTTGTTTTTGCTTCCATCACTATGTAAACATTCAATACTTCTCCACAAAGGTAGATCTCTAGTTTCTCGTGGTATTATATAATCACAATTCCAGAGTAAGATGAAACTGTTTCAAGATTACAGTACACTTTATATAGTTAGTGTTCTAAATATAAAATTAATGCCTACTCCACCTTGCATATATATGTTCAAATCACTTCCTCTAGCCTACACTGATCCAAGGGTTGTAACATACATAGTCTGTTTTATGATGAATCAGTCCATTGGGCTTGTTACAGTCTATCAAGATTTTATTTTGTTGTTTTATTTGAGACAAACGTTTGCCATGTAGCCCAGTCTGACTTTAGCCTCCTAATTATTGATAATTATAGGCACACACTACCATGTTTGGCTTGAGTATCAGGTTTTGTGCTCCTGGCCAGGTAATTCCTGCTGTACTGCATTGAAAGTGTTTTTCTCTTGAGTACATTTACTTTCTCATCATATTGCTATGGAAGAATCTTAAGTTGTTGACCATCCTTATCTCATTAGATACATAAGTTCATTTATTCTTATTTTTTTAAATTTATTTGAGAGAGAGAGAGGAAGAGGTAGATAGACGGAGAAAATGGGCACACCAGGGACCCCAGCCACTGCAAAGAAACTCCAAGAGTATGTACCATATTGTTTATCTGGCTTACGTAGGTATTGGGGAGTCAAGCCTGGGTCCTTAAGCTTCATAGGCAAGCACCTTAATAGCTAAGCCACCCATTTTTTAAAAAATGTTTTATTTATTTATTTACACAGACAATGGATGCAACATAACCTCTTGCCACTGCAAACAAACTCCAGACATATTGATGACTTTGTGCATCTGACTTTATATGGCTACTGGAGAATTGAACCTAGGCCATCAGGCTTTGCAAGCAAGCACCTTAACTGCTGAGCCATCTCTCCAACCTTAAAATATATAAATTCATTTACTGTTTATCGTGGTCACATTATCTCTATATCTTACTGATGAATCTAAGAGAACAATATGTTTGGGTTAAATTTCAAAGTACAAGGCTAGGAAGGGAGGTGAACAGTGTCAGTATTGCAGTAAGTATGCCTTTTATAGTAATTTTCATACATCCATCACACGGCAGCTTTGTTTTTTTTTTTTTTTAATATTTTCTTGGTCATTTTTTATTTATTTATTTGAGAGCGACAGACAGAGAGAAAGACAGAGGAAGAGGGAGAGAATGGGCGCGCCAGGGCTTCCAGCCCCTGCAAACGAACTCCAGACACGTGCGCCCCCTTGTGCATCTGGCTAACGTGGGACCTGGGGAACCGAGCCTCGAACCGGGGTCCTTAGGCTTCACAGGCAAGCGCTTAACCGCTAAGCCATCTCTCCAGCCCACACGGCAGCTTTGTATGCTAGAAACGTACAGAATTAGGCACAGATAATTTAGGTGTTCTGTGGGTGTATGAGCAAATGACCTACAAATATGAATAGCCCTGTTTTTGTGACAAAAGTAAGTTGGTAAACCAAGATTGAAGCATCCATTTACCAGATGGAAATCAGGGATTTAAAGAATAAATGTTAGGGCTGGAGAGATGGCTTAGCAGTTAGGGCACCTGCCTGCAAAGCAAAAGGACCCAGGTTCAATTCCCCAGGACCCACGTGAGCCACATGCACAAGGGGGGCACACATCTGGAGTTTGTTTGCAGTGGCTAGAATCCTGGTATGCCCATTATCTCTCTTTCTCCCTCTCTGTCAAATAAATAAAATAAAAATAAAATATTTTTTTAATTTTTATTAACATTGTCTGTGATTATAAAAACATATTCCATGGTTATTCCCCCCCACACACACACACACACTTTACCCTTTGAAATTCCATTCTCCATCATTGAGCCGGGCATGGTGGCGCAGGCCTTTAATCCCAGCACTTGGGAGGCAGAGGTAGGAGGATTACCCTGAGTTCGACGCCAACCTCTGACTACACAGTTAATTCCAGGTCAACCTGGGCCAGAGTGACACCCTACCTCGAAAAAAAAAAAAGTTTTGGGCTGGAGAGATGGCTTAGCGGAAAAGCGCCTGCCTCTGAAGCCTAAGAACCCTGGTTTGAGGGTCGGTTCCCCAGGACCCACATTAGCCAGATGCACAAGGGGCGCACGCCTCTGGAGTTCGTTTGCAGTAGCTGGAGGCCCTGGCGTGCCAATTCTCTTTCTCTCTCACTCTGCCTCTTTTTCTCGCTCTGTCGCTCTCAAATAAATTAAAATGAGCAAAAACAAAAAAAAATTTTACAGGTGTGCATGACCACGCCTGGTTTAGGAACAAGTTTTTTGGGTTTTTTTTTTTTTTTCGGCTTTTCGAGGTAGGGTCTCACTCTAGCTCTGGCTGACCTGGAACCCACTATGTAGTCTCAGGTTGGACTCGAACTCACAGCGATCCTCCAATCTCTGCTTCTCCAGTTCTGGGACTAAAGGTGCGCGGCCCCACGGCTGGCAGGAGCAAGTTCTTAAACGAGCTTTTCCTCGGGTTGGGCGGAGTGAGCGCGTGAGGGAAAGCCCGGCGGGCTACTTCCCGGGTAGGAACTGGGACTCAGGAACCGTCCCTCAGGGTGGAGGGCGGGTTTCGGGCCGCTATCCAATGAGGAGCCAAGGGGCTGTGTGAGCTGTCCAATCAGGAGCGCCGGCGAGAGCATGCGCCCCTGGGTGTCGCTCGGGCAAGTTCTGTGCGCGCTCCTGGACCTCTGCGGACTTCTGCGGGCCGTCTGTCATCCGCGACCAGAAGGGGTTCCGGAAGCTATGGTGATTGATGAGCCGTCCGGCGG
The DNA here is from genome assembly GCF_020740685.1 of Jaculus jaculus. NCBI lineage: Eukaryota > Metazoa > Chordata > Mammalia > Rodentia > Dipodidae > Jaculus > Jaculus jaculus. The sequence goes on along the minus strand of NC_059122.1, from coordinate 14,251,138 downwards.
CGGCCGGGTGCCGAGACTCCGGCTCGCGGGGACCGGCGCGGAGGAGCCGCGGTTCTCGCGCCATGGCCGCTCGGAGGTGGTGTGACGCCCTGCCTGCCGGCACTTGTCCCCCTTGCGGAACTCTCCTGGGAAAGGCTCTTTGGGGTCCAAGCAGAGGGACAGACTGCGGCCTTGGTGACTTACTGTCCGTGCGAGTTTGGAGTCGGGGTCAGGTCTGGGCAGCCCAGGATGACCAAGAACTGCGGCAGCGACGGTCGTCCCGACTTGCATCTTTTTCAGACGAGTTGTGTTGTTGTGTTTCGAGACAGGGTCTCCCTCTGATCCAGGCTGACCTGGAATTCACTGTGTAGTCTCGTTTTTTAAACAATTAATTTATCTAGAGAGATGTCGTGTACCAAGACCTTCAGCCACTGCAAACTAAGTCCAGACGCATGTGCACCTTGTGCATCCAGCCTACTTAGGGCACTGGGGAATTGAACCTGGCTTCTTACACTTTGCATGCAAGCACCTTAAGCGCTAAGCCATCTCTCCAACCCTACAAGTTTGTCTTTGCTTTGGTAGGGTCTCACTGTAGCCTCAAACTGGCCTTGAATTACTATATTGTCCAGGCTGGTCTCAAACTGGCAACAATCCTTTCTCTGCTTCTCAAGTGCTTGGATTAAAGGTGTGCATGAGCCGGGCATGGTGGCGCACGCCTTTAATCCCAGCACTCGGGAGGTAGAGGTAGGAGGATCACCATGAGTTCGAGACCAACCTGTGACTACACAGTTAATTCCAGGTCAGCCTGGGCCAGAGTGACACCCTACCTCGGAAAAAAAAAAGTTTTAGTCTGGAGAGATGGCTTAGCGGTTAAGCGCGTGCTGTGAAGGCTAAGAACCCTGGTTCGAGGCTCGGTTCCCCTGGACCGACATTAGCCAGATGCACAAGGGGGCGCACGCGTCTGGAGTTCGTTTGCAGTGGCTGGAAGCCCTGGCGCGCCCATCCTCTCTCCCTCTCTCTGCCTCTTTCTCTCGCTCAGTCGCTCTCAAATAAATAAATTAAAATGAGCAAAAAGAAAAAAAAAATTTTTAAGGTGTGCATGACCACGCCTGGTTTAGGAACAAGTTTTTTTTTTTCCGGTTTTTCGATGTAGGGTCTCACTCTAGCTCTGGCTGACCTGGAACCCACTATGTAGTCTCAGGTTGGACTCGACACAGCGATCCTCCAATCTCTGCCTCTCGAGTGCTGGGACTAAAGGTGCGCGGCCCCACGGCCGGCAGGAGCAAGTTCTTAAACGAGCTTTTCCTCGGGTTGGGCGGGGTGAGCGCGTGAGGGAAAGCCCGGCGGGCTACTTCCGGGCAGGAACTGGGACTCAGGAACCGTCCCTCAGGGTGGAGGGCGGGTTTCGGGCCGCTATCCAATGAGGAGCCAAGGGGCTGTGTGAGCTGTCCAATCAGGAGCGCCGGCGAGAGCATGCGCCCCTAGGTGTCGCTCGGGCAAGTTCTGTGCGCGCTCCTGGACCTCTGCGGACTTCTACGAGCCGTCTGTCATCCGCGACCTGAAGGGGTTCCGAAAGCTATGGTGAGTGATGAGCAGTCCGGCGGCGGCCGGGTGCCGAGACTCCGGCTCGCGGGGACCGGCGCGGAGGAGCCGCGGTTTCCGCGCCATGGCCGCTCGGAGGTGGTGCGACGCCCTGCCTGCCGGGACTCGGAACTCTCTCCTGGGAAAGGGGTCCGGGTGCGCTCTTTGGGGTCCAAGCAGAGGTACAGACTGCTGCCTTGGTGACTTACTGTCCGTGCGAGTTTGGAGTCGGGGTCAGGTCTGGGCAGCCCAGGATGACCAAGAACTGCGGCAGCGACGGTCGTCCCGACTTGCATCTTTTTCAGACGAGTTGTTTTGTTGTTGTGTTTCCAGGCAGGGTCTCCCTCTGATCCAGGCTGACCTGGAATTCACTGTGTAGTCTCCAGGTGCCCAGAGCTCACAGTGATCCTCCTATGCCTTCTGAGTGCTGCTATTGAAGGCATGCGCCACCGCGTTGGCGGGGGGGGGGGGGGGGGTGGGAGGGAGGGAGAGAATGGGCGCACCACTCAGTGCAAAAAAAGTACAGACATGTGGGCCATTTTGTGCATCTGGCTTTATATGGGCGCTGGGGAATCGAACTCTGGTCGCCATGCTTTGCAGACAAGCCCCTTAACCATTCGGCTATCTTTTCAGCCCTATGTGTGATTTTTTTTCTCTTTTTTTTAAGTCTCATGTGGTGGTGTATGGTTACCTTCCCAGCACGCAGGAGGATCAGGAGTTCAATGCCACTGTGGGTTACATGAAGTTCTGTTTAAAAAAAAAAAAAGTAAGACAGCTGGGTGTGGTGGTACCATGAGTGAGACTACTACATAGTGAATTGCAGGTCAGCTTGGGCTAGAGTGAGATCCTGCCTTGAAAAACCAAAACAAAACAGGGGCTGGAGGGATGGCTTAACGGTTAAGGCGTTTGCCTATAAAGCCAAAGGACCCAGGATGGATTCCCCAGGACCCACGGTAGCCAGATGCACAAGGGGGTGCAAGCTTCTGGAGTTCATTTGCAGTGGCTGGGGGCCCTGGCAGGCCTATTCTCTCTCTCTCACTTTCTCTTCCTCTTTCTGTACTAAATAAATAAGTAATAAAATATTAAAAAAAAAAAAAAACAGTGAGGGTGTAAGGCAAGTGCAAGAGTGTCCCGGCCCGCGGGACTTAGTTATTCATGGGGGCGAGGAGGACCCTTACCTGAAATAAGACAGGCGAGAGAAGCATGAGAGAGGGGGAGGCCCTAGAGAGCTCGTGAGAGTGCTGTAGTCTTATTTGATAGGAGTGTTGGCAAAGGAGTCCCAACTGTGATGTCTGCAAGTCTATCTCAGTGCCAGACTTTAAAGGGATTTTTTTTTTCTCTCTTTTATGAGAGCAACTGGAAATAGCAGTAAAACACTAAAAGTGGTGAATGATGTCAAGCAAATGTACACTTGTCAAGAGTCCAATTTTACTGAGCCAGAGGGCCTTTTAAAGAGGTTTTTTGGGTGAGGGAGGGGCTGGAGGAGGCAGGTGGTGGAAAGTTACAGAATCTTCTTGGCCTTTGGCCTAGGACAGTTTGCGGTTATTCGGAGAAGTCACGGTACAGTTCTCTAGTCTCTGCAGTTGCCAAGCAGGATGTTAATCAGTTAGGTGTGGTGGGGTGAGGGGATGAGGAAAGGTCAGTAGTTGCTCAGGGCTTGTCTCTAACACAAGAGAAAAGCAAAAGAGAACACCAGATTTGATCTCTATAGAACAAAACTGTTTCCTTTAGAGAAAACAGCAAGGGGCCTCAGCTTTCCTGCAGGATGAAGGCTGAAGCCAGGCTAGGGTGTAAGTTTACAAGGATCCTGAGAAAAACAGACCAGACCAGGTGCAACTGATAAGAAAATTGTAGCTGTGTGTGTCCTTGTTCAGAATAGGCTTCTTCATTCAGGAATGTCTAAGGAGGACACTAAGATGGTCTCTGCTCTTCAAGGCCATCTAACCAGGGAAGGGTGCCAAACTTCTGTATTGCCAGCAAGCTTTAGGGATATCTATTAACTCTAGTTCCCTTTAGTTTTCAGGGAAGGCTATTAACCCTTCAGAAGGCTGGAGAGATGGCTTAGCTGGTAAGGCACTTGCCTGCCATGCCTAATGTTGGGAGTTTGATTTCCTAGTACCCATGTACTGGTGCATGTCTCTGGAGTTCATTTGTAATGGCCAAAGGTCCTGATGCACCCATATTCTCTCTCTCTCTCTCTCCTTACAAATAATAATAACATCAAATAGAAAATAACAAAAAATAAATAAAAGCTGGAGTGGTGGCCCATACCTTTAATCCCAGTTCTCGGGAGGCAGAGGTAGGATCACCATGAGGTTGAGGCCAGCCTGGAACTATTTTTTTAGACTCTACCTGTAAATAAAGAAGCATGAGAGAGGGGAAGGCCCTAGAGAGCTCGTGAGAGTGCTGTACTCTTATTTGATAGGAGTGTTGGAAAAGGAGTCCCAACTGTGATGTCTGCAAGTCTATCTCAGTGCCAGACTGAAAAGGGATTTTTTTTCTCTCTTTTATGAGAGCAACTGGAAATAGCAGTAAAACACTAAAAGTGGTGAATGACGGAAGTTGATGTCATCATTTGCTACACTAGTTTGCACTGAGGTGTCTTTCAGCCTGTCCGTGGGGTGACAATAAAGGTGGGGGCTATGTCTGACTGCTCTGGGGGAGAGTCAAAGATCACACTTTTTTTTTTAAGGTAGGGTTTCACTCTAGCCCAGGCTGACCTGGAATTCACTATGTATTTGCAGGGTGGCCTGGAACTCCTGGTGATCCTCCTACCTCTACCTCCTCAGTGCTGGGATTAAAGGTGTGTGCCACCATGCCTGGCTAGGGTCGCAGTCTGTCATTAGGCTTTTTTGTTGTTTATTTGAGGTAGGGTTGCACTGTAGCCCAGGCTGACCTGGAACTCAGTCTAGTCCCAGGCTGGCCTCAAACTCGCAGCTCTCCTCCTACCTCTGCCTGTCCAGTGCTGGGATTAAAGGCACGAGCCACCACACCTGGCTTTATGTTGTTGATGGTTCATAAATAATTTTTGTTGTTTTTTTTTTGGTTTTTTAAAGGTATAGCCTTGTGCTAGTGATGATTCATGCCACACGTGTTACCAACTGCACACTCCCCCATGAGGGGGCATGATCTTCCTATGTCAGTGGCTATATTTCATAGTTTCTCTCACAGTATCAGTTTCCAAGAAAGTATGTGTAAACAGAGGATAAAGTCCTAATTACCAAGTCATAGAATTGATTGCTAAATTCCACAGCATTCTGTAAACCACTTTCAAGTTGAGTATAAATCACAAGTACTGCCAATGTCCTCCTTCATGGTAATACATATGGATGTTTCAGGACTCACTGACCTTTGAGGATGTGGCTGTTATCTTTACACTGGAGGAGTGGGCTCTGCTGGACATTTTTCAGAAGAATCTTTACCAAGCTGTGATGCAGGAAACCTGTAGAAATCTCTCTTTTTTGGGTAAGTAAGCTTGACATTACTTCAGTCATTATTTTATGTTTCTTTGTCATCATAGCTGATTTGGAATATAGTTAGGATATGCTGTGGGGAATATATCAACTATGGCCATTCATTGATTATTTTTTGTCTGAATTTTAGGAATAAAATGGAAACGCCAGGATTTGGAAGTTCAGTACAAAGGTCTAAAGAGAAATCCAAGGTATTTCATCATAAGACATGCTTTCTTTGGATGGTAGAAAAATTTAAAAACAAGCCCAAATTCAGATTATGTGCTCTGTTATTTATAAGTATAAGCTACTAGTGAGTAAACCTTTAAACTTAGGTTTCTCAATTTTTACAGAACTCAAGCTGCAGAAAAACTCCCTGAACATAAAGATGGTAGTCAATATAGAGGAAGCTTCAGCAAAAATGTAGGTGATGAAGAAATGGTAAACAAGAAAAGTCAAAGAATAAAGCTTTATGAACACCATATCTGTGAAGAAGAGGACATTGGTCATTCATCTGTTAACAAGCACATTACATCTACTAAACGCAAAGTTTGTGATTATGTGGAATACGTAAAGAAATATTATGAATGTGAAACATGTAATAAAGCCTTTACATGCCCCATTTCCTATCGAAAACATAAAAAGATTCATGCTGGAGAGAAACCCTATAAATGTAAGCAGTGTGGGAAGGCTTTCGCTTACCGCTTATTTGCTGAAAGACACATGAAGACTCACAATGGAGACATGCCTTATAAATGTAAGATTTGTACAAAAGTGTTTTGTTCTGCTAGTTCACTTCGAGAGCACAAAATAATGCACTCGGGAGAGACACCTGAATGTAAGCAATGTGGGAGAGTCTTTTGGACTACCAGTTCCCTGCATGTGCATGAAAGGCTTCATACAAGAGAGAAGCTCTATGAATGCAAGCACTGTGGAAAAACTTTCAAGGGTAGCTGCTCCTTTCGATTACATGAAAGGACTCATACTGGAGAGAAACCTTATGAATGTAAGCACTGTGGTAAGACCTTCACACATTCTAGTCATGTTCGAGCACATGAAAGAATTCACACTGGAGAGAAACCCTATGAATGTAAGCAATGTGGCAAAACTTTCACTTCTGGCCACTGTGCTAGAAGACACTTGGGTACTCACAGTGGAGACTGGCCTTACAAATGTAAGATATGTGATAAAGCATTTCCTTATGTTTATTCCCTTCGACACCATGAAAAATCTCACACTATCGAGAAACCCTATGAATGTAAACTATGTGGTAAAACCTTTAAATATTCTTCATCCCTTCGAAATCATGAGACTATTCACACTGGAGAAAAACCTTATGCATGTGAGCGTTGTGGGAAGACCTTCAGTTGTTCTAGTTACTTTCGAGATCATATGAGAATACACAGTGAATTGAAGCCCTACCAATGCAAGAAGTGTGAGAAGACATTCTCTCATTCCAAACGTCTTAAAAAACACATGAAAATACACAGTTGATTAGAGATGCATGGTTCCTATAAATGTAAGCAAGGTAAATAGCCTTCAACTGTCATCCTTTATGGACATGAAAAGAATCACAGTGGAGAATGTGTGTACTGTGGCAAAACCCAATCATTTCAGTCATTTTTGTCTATAGGTAGAGTGTATATGCCAGGGCCTCTTGCTACACCAGCAAATTGAAATTTTTTTTTAGTGTTAATAAATACCTTAAAACTCATCAAAATTCCCACTAAATCTTGTAAACCTAAAATTTATGAAGCCTTTGCTGGAAAGATGTCTTAGCTGTTCAGGTGCTTGCCTGCAAAGCCTAAAGACCCAGGTTCAATTCCCCAGTACCCACATAAACCAGATACAAAAGGTGGTACACACATCTGGAGTTTGTTTGCAGTGGCTAGAGGCCCTGGCATGCCCATTCTCTTTGTGTTTCTCAAATAAATGGATAAAATACTTTAAATTAAAAAAAATTTATGAAGCCTACAAATTCCTATATATTGTGTTCCATGATGCCACAGTTGGAAAGAAATGTAATAATTCCATTCTCAGTAACCTAGACTTGAATGGATCACCCATTGATAATTACCAGTTCTTACATAATTCTGTAGAATTTGAAGCCAGAATACATGAGTGTTTTTAGGTTTCTTTTGCTTTTTGATTTTTTTGTGGGGGGGTTGTGGGAGTGCTGTTCAGGACAGGATCTCACTTTAGCCCAGGCTGACCTGGCACTCTAGTCCCAATCCTAGAACTCATTGTGATCTTCCTGCCTCTGCCTCCCAAGTCTCAGCTGTTTTTTTTTTTTCAACATAGGGTCTTGCTCTAGCCAAGACCGAAATTCACTATGAAGTGTCAGGATGGCCAGTCCTCCTATGTGCTAGGATTATAGGTGTGTACCACCAAGCCCATCCTTTTTTTGGGGTGGGGGTTGGAGGTAGGGTGTCAGTCTATCGCAGGCTTACCTAGACTTCACTGTGTAGTCTCAGACTGGCCTCAGACTCACAGTGGTCCTCCTACCTCTACCTCCCAAGAGCTGGGATTAAAGGCTTGCACCAACCTACCCAACTACCCAGCCTTTAAAAATTTTTTAATTGACAACTTCCCCTTCCCCTCTCCCACTTTCCCTTTCACAACTCCACTGTCCATCATATCCCCTCCCTCTCCATCAGTCTCCCCTTTATTTTGATGTCATCATCTTTTTCTTTCTCTTCTTTTTTTTTTTTTTGTTTGAGATAAGAGTCTCACTCTAGCTCAGGCTGACCTGTAATTTAGTAGTCTCAGGGTGGCCTTGAACTCATGGCAATCCTCCTACCTCTGCCTCCCAAGTGCTGGGATTAAAGGCATGTGTTACCATGCCCAGCCTGTCTTTTTCTTTGATTATGAGGGTCTTATGAAGGTATTGCTAGGCACTGCAAGGTCATGGGTATCAAGGTGAATTTCTGTCTGGACAGTTGCATTGTAAAGAGTTGTACCCTTCCTTTGGCTCTTACATTCTTTCCACCACTTCTTCCGCAATGGACCCTGAGCCTGCGAGGGTGTGACAGAGATGTTTCAGAGCTGCACACTCCCATCACTTCTCAGCACTGTGGTGCCTTTTGGGTCATTCCTGTGGTCACCACCATCTGAAAAGAGAAGCTTCTCTAACCAAAAGTGAGAGTAGCATTAATATATGGATATGAACATTAAGTGTAGTGCTTACTGGGCAGTGTGGTGAGCATCATATATGCATTTCACCAGACAAGAGCAGGCTTTATACCCCCAAGGCTCATGACCACCCCTCCCCCGCACCCGCCCTAGGATTTTGAATAGGTTTTCAGCACCAGGCATGTATTCCCTCCCATAGAGTGGGCCTCCAGTCCAATTAGAGAGCAATTGGTTTCCCCTAGAGCAGACATGCCACTATTGCACCTGTTCAGTCATTTGGCCTAGCTGGCCAGACTTGAGGCTTGCAGTGTCTATTTTCACTACTGATGACTTCTGTCTTCCATGGAGCTGCATGCAGCACAGTTTTATCCAGCTTTCAGTTGGGTGGGTCTACAGGGAGGAGGTTTTCAGCTCAGCTCCAGCTAATAATCATAACACTAGCAACCTTGATGGAACCCTAACCTCCCTGACCTTAACTCTTACTGTAACCCCCAGATCCCTACCTTGACCCTTGATCTCCTAACCCCTCACTAATACATAACCCTAATCTCTACCCTTTCAGCCCTAACCAATAAAACCTAACCCCTACCACCTACCTCTTATTCCCTAACCCCAACCTCTAACCCGTAACCCTAGAACCCTAATCCCTGGAATTTACTAAAATAAACCTCATCTAAATCCCAGTCCTAACCTCTTCACCCTTAGTAGTGTGTACTCACAAGTGCAGGCACAGATGATTTTGTGGCTGGGAATCCATTGCAGAGAATTCTTCCTTACTATCCAGTATATTCTGCACGTTTCCATGGACCCTGGCATTTAAAAGAGACATGATACCTTGATACACGTCCTCATTCTTGGAGGGGAGGGTGGGTATTACCATGGGATATTTTTTTTAATTTTTTTAAATTTTATTTATTTGAGAGCAACAGACACAGAGAGAAAGATAGAGGGAGAGAGAGAATGGGCGCGCCAGGGCTTCCAGCCTCTGCAAACGAACTCCAGACGCGTGCGCCCCCTTGTGCATCTGGCTAACGTGGGACCTGGGAAACCGAGCCTCAAACCGGGGTCCCTAGGCTTCACAGGCAAGCGCTTAACCACTAAGCCATCTCTCCAGCCCACCATGGGATATTTTTTACAATCATGGAAAACGTTTTTAAAAATTGAGAAAAAATAAATAAGATTTTTAAAAGAACTCATTCTTTCACACAATGTAAGCTTTCCATTCTGGATATTAAATAAACTATGCAATATCTACAAGTGATAATGAAGTAACATCTATGCACATTTCAGGGTGAGGATCAGGGTCAGGATTAGGGTTAAGGGTTAGTTTAGGGTTAAGTTTAGTTAAGTTAGTGTGAGATCAGGGACAGGGTCAGGGCAGACTGAATGGGAAATGGGAGGAAGGGTATTGGTTACAGGCGAAAGTTTTTGAGTTTTACCACCATCCTGTGGGATGTCAGAGAACTTGTATTTATCGCATCATCTATGATATTTATACCTAAGGACAACTCATACTTCATTATGTCTCAAAAATAATTTATACAGTATTGCTTCAGTTGGCTTCCCTGTCGTTTTTTGTTTTTGTTTTTGTTTTCTTTTGCAGAAAATGGCAAATGTTTAATGCAAAGGAAAATAAAGCCTCAGGCCTTGTAAAGATTAACTGAGGATAAAATGAACAGTGTAAAAGAAACATGTTAGTTCGGGAATGATTATAAAGAGTGATAATCCATAAACAACTTAAAAGTATACTTAAATTGCATTAGTTGATACAGGTTCAAGACTTTTTGTTTTGAATAAGGAATCTGCTCATCTGAATTCCTTGATTTTCCCTTTGACACAAAACATCACTTCAGATTTCACAGCAGGATGAGAACTGAAAAAAGCCCTTGCAAACCAAGTACATTTAACTGTATAATCTTCCCTCCAGATTTTAGTTTTTAAGTTTACCTACATCTCACTTGATCAGGTATTTCCAAAGCAGCTAACTTCCTTTTTTGAGAATTCTCTGTAGGTCACTTTACATCAATTTACATATTTAGATGGTGTAATGATCAAGACAAGAAGTATTAAAAAGAGGCCCTTTATTTATATACCTATTTTATATGGAAGAGTTATAAGCCATGTGATAAACAATACATAACAACTACTCACAGCTTCTTACAAAGGACATATTGTACCTCTCTGCAATTATGCAAAAGGAAACTTCTGAAATCTTGTCTCTGGTAACTTAAAGAACCTTAAACAAATACTAGAAAAAGTTTGCAAAAGATAATGCACTATTTAAATAGGAAAGATTACATACTTTATTGGAAACAGAAACAAGAGGAAGTATATTATTAGAAAAAATTCTCTCATGAAGATGTCACCTGTCACATATGTTAAGAGAATTCTATCATAACTCAAACATACATTTGCTTAAGGAAAAAAGCATTATTGGCTAGTTAAGCAAAATTTCCCTTACCAGAAGTTCACTATGTATTAATAAAAGGACAAACCCATCAAAAGTCAAGCTGTTGTAAATGCACATGCACTGAACACTGGTGTATGCAATTTCATAAAAGAAACACTCCTGAACATAAAGGGACAGACAGATAGGATACAATAATAGTATGTGAGTTCAACATCCCAATATCATGAATATATATATCATCCAAATTTTAAAAATTCAACAGAGGGTTTGGGGAGATAGCTCAGTGGATAAAGTACTTGTCTTGTAACCTTGAGGACTTAAGTTCAACCCCCAGTACCCACATAAATGCCAGGCATGGTGATGAGCATGTTATCCAAGTATAGGGGAAGTGGAGAAAGTAAGATCCATGTAGTTCACTGGTCAGCCAAGCTAGCCTTATGGGCAAATTCTAGGCTAATGAGAGACCCTGTCTCAAAATGAGGTGAATGCATACCTGAGGGTAACATCCGAGGTTGTCCTCTGACTTCCACACACACATGCACACATGCAGGAGCACCAACATACACATGTATTCACATGCAAACATGTGTACACACATATAAACACACCACACAATTGTGTCTGTTCTTAAGAAACACCTTTCCCCCTTACACTCAGATAATACTCTACGAGTACCAAATTTAACATTGAGACACAAACTATTCAAATGTCCACTTGTTGCCTATGCCTCAAAAATAATTGCCTAGATGGGCGTGGTGGCACACACCTTTAATCCCAGCATCGGGAGGCAGAGGTAGGAGGATCACTGTGAGTTCGAGGCCACTCTGAGATTCCATAGTGAATTCCAGATCAGCCTGGGGTGGAGTGAGACCCTACCTCGAAAAACCAATAATAATAATAATAATAATAATAATTGCCGAAGGGCTGGAGGGGTGGCTTAGTGGTTAAGGCATTTGTCTACAAAGCCAAAGGACCCAGGTTCAATTCCCTGGGACCCACGTTAGCCAAATACACAAGGGGGCACATGCTTCTGGAGTTTGTTTTCAGTGGCTGGAGGCCCTGGTGCACCCATTCTCTCTTTCTCTTTCTCTCCCTCTTTCCCTGTCAAATAAATAAATTAAATTAAATTAAAAATAATTGCCTAAGCTGGGCATGGGGGTGTATGCCTTTAATCCCAACACTAGAGAGACAGCGGTAGGAGGATCACCATGAGTTCGAGGCCACCCTGAGACTACATAGGTCAGACAGGGCTAGAGCAATACTCTACCTCAAAAATAAACAAACAAAAATTTGCCTGACTATGACTACTAGGGAGACTCAAAACTCATCAATATGCTTAGAATAAGTGATTGTGTAGTGCTCAGCATTAGATGAGACATCTGTATCACAACTTCTAAGGCTCAGGAAACCCTGCAGAAGAGGTAGTGGGAAAAATGTTAGAGCTAAAGGATGGGGAGGAGTGCTTTGAAATGCTGTCTACTGGACACAAGCGGCTGTTGCATTCATGACCTCACAGCACCTGTTGTCACCTGGACAATGCCTGCAAAATGTTGGCCCATCAACACGCAATCATAGTTGATGGAGGAGGGCAAAACCAAATTATTTTTTTCAAGGTAGGGTCTGGTCTCACTAGAGCCCAGGCTGACCTGGAATTCACTATGGAGTCTCAGGGTGACCTCGAACTCACGGCGATCCTCCTACCTCTGCCTCGCGAGTGCTGGGATTAAAGGCGTGCGCTACCACCCCCGGCGGAAAAAACAATTTTAAAAGACACCAAAACTGGGCTGGAGAGATGGCTTAACGGTTAAGTACTTGCCTGTGAAGCCTAAGGACCCCAGTTCGAGGCTCGGTTCCCCAGGTCCCACGTTAGCCAGATGCACAAGGGGCACACACATCTGGAGTTCGTTTGCAGAGGCTGGAAGCCCTGGCGTGCCCATTCTCTCTCTCTCCCTCTATCTGTCTTTCTCTCTGTGTCTGTTGCTCTCAAATAAATAAATAAATAATCTCTCTCTTTCTCAAAAAAAAAGACACCAAAACAGAAAAGTGAATAGTTGGAAAGAAGAGGTTCAGAAAGTGGGAAGAGGGGACAAAAGAATGTAATAAGGTAGTGCTACACCCACGGCGACCTCGCCTGTGTAGCAAAGATGCCTCTACACTGGAAGAGAGCTGAGGACAGAGGGCCAGCACTCCTCGGAGGGATGCCCCCGGTGACCCCTTGGCAGTCGGTTACTGTAATGGTTCCTGCTGCCCATAAGAAGTCACGAAGACCCGATTGCTGGCGCCAATGGGCTGTTTTCTGCGCTCTGTTTCTTTCCTGCTTCCTTCTAGTTGTTTGTCTAAGAACAGCTAATTCAACGCTTACTAGTAATCATGCACGCAATCAGAGTACAAGGAACAATCTGAGCATTGAATGTGCCCTTCCTATAATTAGGGCAATGGAGGGAATGTATAACTCTACTAAGAATAAAAAATTAACTTTAGGACAATTTTTTGATGGTGTAGAACAAAAACAGCTTATGATGTTTGAGAACGATACTGAGCCTGAGAATATGAAAGTAAAAATGTTGATCAGTAATGTTCATAAGAAGCATGACAGTTCTGCAGAAAAGGAGTTGCAAAACTTAGACATTCCCACCAGGAAACTTCCTGGGGGATATGTTCAGTACTTGATCAAGGGCAGATGGTGGACACCACCGAAGTGGACTCCTAGAGCTGGAAACTACTTAGATCCACTCCCCTATGAGGGAGGATATGATGAATTTGGTAATAGATGGGTGAATTATGAAGGAAAAAGGAGGCTATGGCATTCTCTTCCATTTATGGAACGCTTAGCAAGGAAGCGTAAGCCTTGGTGTTTATACAATAAACAAGAAAGAAGGGAATTTCTGGAAAGTATTACACCAGCCTTAAAATATTGGTGGTCTTTTGGATGGAAACACTTTTATAATGAATATGAGGATTATATAAATGATTTAATAAGTGGAAAAAAGATGGTTTGGGACAGTCCTTGGGGCATGACAGTCCTTGGGGCATGATAGTCCTTGGGGCATGACAGTCCTTGGGGTATAAGAAATAAGTAACCTGTTATTCACCTTACACCTTTTGCCCTAGTTTCTGTTCATATAATGTTGTGGTCAATGGTGCGAGACGTGCTTCTCAGAAAATGGGTACATTTCCTGCCTGATAAACACTGCATGTATGCTTAGAATAGAACAATACTTAAGATTGTTTAGATTAATAATTCTTGAGATCACTTGTTCAATCTGTATAAAACCTTGATGAAAACTTCAGTAAATCGCAGCAGCATATTCAACTTAGAGTGTGTCTGTCTGTCATTTCCTCGCTGAATCCCGAGTTCTCCTTGAGCCTTTGCCCTTGTTCTCCCTCGGTCCTGATCTCCCCGAGAGTCAGTCCGTGGCAAGGTAGGATTGTAATTAAAATACACTGTGTGCATATATTAAAGTTATCAATAAAAGGTTTTAAAACTTGTCTAAACAAATCAACATGAAAAAAATATGTTTCTTCCATAACTGTTTCTACCTTCTTGTAGGCCTGTGACTACTGAACCAGTCAGCCAGCATGCAAATGCATCTCTATTGTCACTCTAATAGGCTGACCTGGAAGTGGTTCAGGTCTAAGAGCTGATGTTGTCACTCAATTTACCCCTTCTTTCCCAGCTTCTCTATTGTTTGCTCCTCCCTAGCAAGAAAAGCACTTTTGGGCGACTTAAGTGCTTGCTTGTGAAGCCTAAGGACCCTGGTTCAAGACTCGATTCCCCAGGACCCACGTAAGCCAGATGCACAAGGGGGCACACGCGTCTGGAGTTCGTTTCCAGTGGATGAAGGACTTGGCACGCCCAATCTCTCTCTCACTCTATCTGCCTCTTTCTCTCTCTGTCTATTGCTCTCAAATAAATAAATTAAAATGAACAAAAAAAATTTTTTTCTCTTTACCTTATTATTTTAATTTTTATTAACATTTTCCATGATTATAAAATATATCCCATGGCAATTCCCTCCCTCCCCACCCCCACACTTTCCCATTTGAAATTCCATTCTCCATCATATTACCTCCCCACTACAATCATTGTAATTACATATATACAATATCAACCTATTAAGTATCCTCTTCCCTTCCTTTCTCTACCCTTTATGTCTCCTTTTTACCTTACTGGCCTCTGCTACTAAGTATTTTCCTTCTCACGCAGAAGCCCAATCATCTGTAGCTAGAATCCACATATGAGAGAGAACATGTGGTGCTTGGCTTTCTGGGCCTGGGTTACCTCACTTAGTATAATACTTTCCAGGTCCATCCATTTTTCTGCAAATCTCATAACTTCATTTTTCTTTAAAAATTTTTTTTAAAGCACATTTTTGCCCGACCCTGGAGATGCCTGCACACCTTTTGTGGCTTTTCTCACACTGAGACAAATACTCATTCATCTGCATTTTTTGGTGTTTGTGTGTATATATGTATTGAGGGCATGCTCGAGTGTGTGTGTGAAGGAGAGAGAGAATATGAATATAAATGTGGTTGCCACAGTATGTCTAAAGGTTAGAGGGCCACTTTCCGTGCTAGTCCTCCTCTTCCACATCCTGTAAGGCAGGGGCTCATTGACCGCAGCATTCACTAACTGGCCTGTGAGCTTCGGGGAGATTCTTCTGTCTCTGCCCCCTTACCATCACTAGTGCACTGAGATTATCACAAGGTGTAGGTCTTTTTACCTAGGTTCTGGGTATCTGAACACACGGTGTGCCTGTGAAGCAAGTGCTCTGTCCACTGAGCCATCTCCCAGCTACCCTGTGTTGTTTTTAAATCAGTGCCTAGGAACCCTTCAAGGTAAGAACAAGTGAAGTAAAATTCCAAGGAAACAGCTGTAATCTGAATGTAAGCTGAATGGACTAGTCAAGCTCCTGTGGTCACAGAAAGACAGAATGTTGCAAGTCAGAGCCAAATCACCTTGGGCTACCTTTAGTCCCTTGATAATCATTTATTGCCCGCCTCTGTGTTTGTACTAACACCCTGGTGACTGTCCGTTGATCAGGTGTCATCCTTTTTAGAATGTAAGAACAGACCCCAGCTTCCACCAGCCCAAGCGCTAAGAATGTCGTCAGATAGCATGAGGCCTATGGTGGAGATGTCCCCACTTACCTGATGAACAACCAGTGTATTTCAAGGGTGTCTTGGTTGATGACTTTCTTTTGTTCTAGAACTATAAAACCTTCATGGAATTGTTAACATGTTGGAACATGGAATTCGGGGTCACCTAAATCTGTGTTCCCGGGGCCATGGGGCACATTTGGCTACAGATTCAAGTCTGTTGCGCCGACAAAAGACTTCGTTCAGAGAGGGCCCTTCCACTCCTGCGCCACCCACGTGTCCGTGGACCCCCTTTTCCAGCCGGTTGTCAACGTGGGGCGATAGGTGGGACTCGGGGACTTCTGCCCGGGCAGGGGAAGAGGGCGAGGTCGGCGGTCCTCGGGGTCCTTCCGCAGCCAGAAGCCCACCGCAGGGCCGGGCTCCAGCGCGCAGGCCGCCGCCGTCCCCCGCGCCCGCGTCTCCCCGCGACCCTCGCCGCCCCGCCGCGCGCCGAGGCTCCGGCCGGGGGAGGACGCCGGGGTCCCGCCGCCCCGGGCACAGGGGGAGCGCGGCCCCGGCGGACTCGGCCGCAGACGTCCCCGGCCGCACTCACCATGTCCGCCCGTCCGTCCGTGCGCACCGCGGCTCCTGGGCTTACAGCCGGGGTGGGTTATCCACTTTGAGACCCTTTCAACAACCAAGACAGCGAGGCCACAATGGCAAGGCCAGAGAGAAAGATGGCCGGGCAGCAATGGCCCTCCGCCCCGCAGGAGGCTTCACACGCTGCGGCCTCATTGGCTGCTGCTCGGAGGTGCGCGGGTCAGGACGAGGTTTCAACCAAACTGAGGGGAACCGAAACACCACCTTACACCCTTGGCTCTTCACAGCCTGGGGAATGATGGAAGTTAAGCAGAGCTTGCTCTGGCCTGGCAGAACTGACACCTGCTTCTTCCTACATTCCCTGACCTCAGCTTAGAACACCCTGGAACAAGAAGAATGAACTGATATTGTCACTTGAGGAATTTTGGATGAGGCAGCTGACTGATGGCCAACCTTTCTCTGAACTTCTCTACTAATCTCATTTTCTGCAAAGAAAAGGACAACTTGCAAACAATGGAATACAGTTATTCAGTGCACAAAGAAACCAAAGGTATAAGCCAGCAATATTTCACAAAGGAATTGATACAGAATCTTTGAGAAGGACAAGGCCTTTGTCTTGACCCAGATGTGCTTGACCCAGAGACCAAGGTGCCAGGGAATCAATGGTCACCAAATGTCAAGGTGAGACAGCAGCTCTAGAGTTCTTTGAAGTTTTTGAAGAGGAGGCGTGGACAAAGGAGTAAGCAAGCAAAGCAAGTTTATTAAGACAGGAGCAGAATGCCCTTTAAGAAGACATTTTAGGGCTGGAGACATGACTTAGTGGTTAAGGCACTTGCCTTCAAAGCCAAAGGACCTCAGTTCGATTCCCCAGGACCCATGTAAGCCAGAAGCACAAGGTGGCGGTATGCATCTGGAGTTTGTTTGCAGTGGCTGGAAGCCCTGGCACACCCATTCTCTCTCTCCCTCTCTCTCTCTCCCTCTCTTTCTCTCTTTCCCTCTCTGAAATAAATAAGATAAAATAAAAGACATTTTAACTAGAAGTCATGGTTTGTCATAGAAAAACCCCAGTGCCAGGAGTGAGATGAAGCCCTTGAGATGTTGGTTAGGAAGGCCCCTGGCGCCCTGGAAACAATACAGGCTATTGTCATTGCTCTTGGTTGTCCACAGTAACTGGATGCTATGTCCATATTGCTAAAAACACTAGATACTTCAGTTGATAAACACTGAGAAATCAAGCCGAGCTGAACTGGAAGCCTCATCCCTGCTGGCTAGCTGTCATCGTGGTGAGTGCTATGCAGGTTGGTGGGGAAGAAAAGTCATCAGTAGTCTTATCCACTGTGTCCACCATGTATGCCACCAACTAGCTAGCGAGACAATACGTGCCTGCTGATGTAACAGTGGCGTGACTATTATGGGGGAAGGGACCTGGGGAACCAAGCCTTGAACCGGCGTCCTTACGCTTCACAGGCAAGCACTTAACTGCTAAGCCATCTCTCCAGTCCTAAACACTGTTTTTTTTTTGTTTTGTTTTGTTTTTTGTCTTTTAGATTAGTGGTCACCTTTGGACAAAGATGCTTGCTTTTGAAAATGAGGGTGACTATTAGGGAGCCTCAAAACTAATTAAAGCCATGAGCATAAGTGGCTTTTGAGTGCTCAGCACTGAATGAGACATCTCTACCACACATTCCAAGGCTCAGGGAACATTACAAAAGAGGACAGAAAGAATGTAAAAGCCAGGGATGGTATTGCATATGACCACCTGTACACGAAGTAGCTGTTATAGTCATGACCCCTCAGCAGCTGTCATTATCCGTACCAGGTCTGCACAATATCGGGCCCATCATCATTTCAACATGGATGATGGTGAGAAAACATTAAAAGAAATAAAATATAGAAGAGGGATTAATCAGATGAGGTATTTACATTAAAACCGGTTATTTTCTGGGCTTATTGTAGACCAAGCCAATGACGGTGCTGAACACTCCTGTAATGCCCCATTACTTGCCAAATTAAAGGGTGGTTATGTGTTGAAACTCCTCTGTCCACCTCTGACTTTTTTGTCTGATGTTATCCTTCTACCATGCCTCTCGCCATCAGTTTTGCTGGTGTTGCTGATTGGTGACACCTGCAGACATTGGTCAGACCTTGGCTTATTTTATTGCCTGTTAATTAAACTATTCTCTCTCTGTCTGTGTTCTCTGTGTTTATGTGACCAGTTGATAACTTACCATGGTCACTTCTCCTCCCTCTTTATGAGAGGAAGGAAGATAACTTCTGCCTCAGAATCAAAAGGAAAGGAAAATAAGTACTTGAACTAGATTAGACAACGGCCACACACACCCAAGGTCACAGGGAAAAAAATGGCATTGGGGAGGTTGAACATATTCCTAAGCCTGAAAACCAACACAGATTCTGAAATGAAGCCCATGGCTGATTGCTCTGAAGAATGTAACACTGGTAGGTCATCATGTCATGTGACCCCCTCCTCCCTGTGAAGAAATCTTTGACCTACAACATCTTCATATTCATCACAGAAAAAAACCTCAATTGGACTCAATTCATGATTCTAACCTAAGGAAATCTAAACTGATGGACTGTTTCCAGAAGACTTGCCTGAGTCTCTAAGCCTGATTTTTCTTTACTTTTTTTTTCTTTTTTCTTTTGCAGTTTCTCTGTCTCTATCTCTCTTGTTCCTTCCTCCCACCTCCCTGTTCTCCCTTTCTCTTTCTGTAATTCCTTCTGTGGAAGTAAAAATGGTAGGTAAAAGCCTTCTCTTTCTGTGGATAATATAACACTGTCCCATCTGACCTCAGAATCAGTCCCAAATCTTAACATTATCTGCATTTCTGGATACCCATGTGTACCCCAGCATCTGATTCCCAAGTCTCTCAAGCTTCTAGAACATATTCTCCAAGGAGAACTGTATGTTCCCAGTATCTGAACCAATACTCATCCTTATAGTCAATACATTGCTACAAACATCTCTGAGGATTGCTGGAAATATGCAAGCTAGTGGAGGTTCCCCTGTGAAATACCAATTACACTCATAGGTGTAGATGCAAGGAAATCCATGAAGATTATGCACTAATAATGTGTAGTTTGGTAGTTTAAACAGATGGCCCCCAATATATTCAGTGTTTTGTTAGTTTGAAGTTTGGATCTGCTGCCACCTGGCTGGAGGTGTCGCTGGGCCAATCTTAGGGTCCAGCCCTAAGGTGTGTGTTGCAGTCCGGTTCGCATTACTGGTAGAAATCACCCAACCAAGAGTAGCTTCTGGGAAAAAGAGGTTTATTTTGGCTCACAGGCTTGAGGGGAAGCTTCACGATGGCAGGGGAAAACGATGGCATGAGCACAGGGTGGACATCACTCCCTGGCAAACATAAGATGGACCACAGCAACAGAAGGGTGTGCCAAACACTGGCATGGGGAAACTGGCTATAAAGCCCATAAGCCTGCCCCCAACAATACACTCCCTCCAGGAGGCATTAATTCCCAAATATCCATCAGCTGGGAACCTAGCATTCAGAACACCTAAGTTTATGGGGGACACCTGAATCAAACCACCACAGTGTGGTAGTGGGTTTGCAATTCCAGCTTGAAAATATGCAAAGTGCCTGGAGTTCCCGAAGTATATTTGTTTGTGGTATAGTTTGGGGCCTTTGGCTTATGATTCATCTCTCTCTCTCCCTTTCCCCACCCCCTTGGACCTGTGAAAACAGGCCATCTTCTTCTGCTATTACAGAACTTCCCCTGGATCTGTAAGTTTCAGTAAATATCCCTTCCTCCCTAACTATGCCTGGTCTAGAAGTTCATCTCAGCAGCCTGGAAGCTGTCTATTACATGTAATAAACATTCATGGCAACCTCAAATAGGGGGGAAAAAAATCCCATAATTTATGATTAATGTCACATGACAAACTATTGTTCAAGTTCTTGTGACATGCATGAAAGCAACAACATTGAGAGTGTCTCATTGCCTTAGGGACATTCGTTTCATGTGCCTTTCATGGTCTTTTATGCTCTCGCCCTCCCACTTGTTCCTTTCATGTTTCTGAACACCTACAACTCACCAAGGCTCAGTGACAATTACACTATTTCTGAATGCACAAGCCTATGTCCATGACCCTTAACACCTGCCATCTGCCGTACCCACACACCCCACAACTGCCTGTCCACCTCACCAAGTTCATAACTGCATACTGTTAGGTCACACTTTATATATCATCACCACCAAATGTCTTAACAAAGGCCCTGGTTGAGTATATTAACTGCAGTTCCTCCTAATCCTTCAGGTTTTCTGACCTCTCCAATAGTTTCTCACATTAAATAATGAGAAATTACATGGCACAGAATATCTAAACACAACACTGTTAACTCTATAGGAAGATAAGAGAGCAAGATGCTGTGAGAATGTAAGTGGAAGGGAATATGAAACTAACTAGGCTCATGGAAGAAGTGGTATTGTACTTGTTGGAGTTTGATGAAGAAAGTTCCTAGGTAATGTTGGGAACAGCATTCTTGGCAGAAAGAACTAGTGGAGCACATAAATGTTGGTGTGCTGAGCATGAAGAGAGGGAAACATGGTAACACAAGCTGGAGTTAAGGGGTGCAGGTGCTTAATAACATCCCACAGGAATGATCCCTCCATCTCAGAGCAAAGGCTGGAATATCTAGTCAATTGAGGTAGCTTGCCAGGGGGATATGTCATTCATTTCCTCTCAGTAAGGACTACACTGCTCTTCCATCTGGGAGAAACAGAACTTCCCACATGAATATTCATTAATAATATGTTTATTCAACTCAGTAGAGATCTACAAAAACCTCACAAGAGGGACAGTATGCTGGACTCCATGAAATACCTATTGATGATGAAGGTACCAACTTATAGCTGATGATATACCTAAACTTATCCCAACAAAGTAAATATATGATGTCTTGGAGCCTAAAACTTCCAATGGGAAAATCAACTTCAGTTCATGCTTCTGAAGTGTTAACCAGCTGGCCACAGGTACTTTACTGAAGGGAAATCTGAGTCTTGGATGAACACCAGGCATTTTAGTACTATAGAAAGTCCCAATCCTGCTTGCCATTACAACAGTGCCCCTTCCAACTGACCAGTGCTTGATCTTTTCCCTTTCTGTCTGTCATAATCCTTAAGTATCTGCAACAGCCCAAGTCTGGAGACAGCTTTTTATTTATTTTATTATTTTATTTTGGCTTTTGAGGTAGGGTCTCTCTCTGAGCCAGGCTGACCTGGAATTCACTATGTACTCTCAAGCTGGCCTCGAACTCACATTGGTCCTTCTACCTGTGCCTCTTGAATGTGAGATTAAAGGTGTGCGCCACCACACCCAGCTGGAGACAGCTTCTTGAAGTTGAACAAGTGAGAATTTTGCAGTGTCTCATTTTCAGTTTTGGTAAACGTTGAATGAAGAAACACTACTTCGTGTATAATGGAACATGTATACACAGTATGTGCTTGCTCTCCTTTTTCCTTTCTTCCATAGTCTATTCCTTTTGGCATGTCTATAGCATTCATTTGTTTATTACAAAGATGTTTTCTGTGCCGGGCTCTCTGAGCAGTTTCAGGGTCACAGGGATGAGCTTCATTTCTCCTTACCCTCAGCAACACTCAACCCAGTGGAGAGATAGGCACAAAGACAGGTGCAATTATAGAGGTATGAACTGATAAAAGAGCTTGAGTGTTAGGGATGCAGTTCAATTGGTACAGCACTGCCTAGCATGCAAGTAGGCAGGGGGTTCAGTTCCCCATATCTCAATAAATTGGATGTGATGATTCACACCTATAATCCTACCTAGCATTTAGGATATAGGAACAGGAGGATTCAAAGTTCAAGGTTACCCTCAACTACATTGTGAGTTTGAGGCCAGCCTGGGATACATGAGACCCCCCCCCCACCAACCCCATCTAAAAGCAAGCCTGACTGATTTCTATGGGATGATTGACAGGAAAATCAGAATAACTGACCTCCTAGAACAATTCAGGACTCCATGGGAAGTGGGCCTCATAAAAATGAAGCAGGGGGCTAGTGCTCAGCAGTTAGGCACTTCCTACAAGGTCTGAGAGGGCCTGAAACTGCTTAAGTTTGACTCTCTAGATCCTGCATAAACTTCTGGGTATGGTTAGACACACAGCAACCCCAGTCCTGCCAAGGGGAGCAGAGACCAGGGACTCACCTGTGGCTAGTAAAAAACAGGACACTCTGGTATCAGTAAGATGCTCCAGCTCAAGATGAAAACCAGGGGCTGGGAAGATGACATAACAGTTAAAGGTGCTTGCTTGCAAAAGCTGCTGGCCTGGGTTCTGCTCCAGCCACTGCATGCAAGCACCCACCACCACAGGTGAGCACATGGGGTGCTACAAGGACACACATATGTTCATACATCACTCACACCACACTACACCCACACACACATGCAAAAATGATGAGAGAAGCCGGGCGTGGTGGCACACGCCTTTAAATCCCAGTGCTCGGGAGGCAGAGGTAGGAGGATCACTGTGAGTTCGAGGCCACCCTGAGACTCCATAGTGAATTCCAGGCCAGCCTGGGCTAGAGTGAGACCCTACCTCAAAAAACCAAAAAATTTAAAAAAAAAAAATGATGAGAGAGAAGCAGATGTAGTGGAGAATAAAGCAACTGACAAAGGATTTCATGAGCTGAAGGGCAGGTTAAGGTATTTAGACTCAACTGGTTTATCTTACTGTGTACCATATAATGCAATATTGCATAAATTCTGTACCTCAAAGATTTCATGTCAATCAAAAGGTTTAGCAGAAATAGGCTGAAGATATGTTTTGCAAAGCCTGACATCAATTCCCCAGTACTCTCATAAAGTTAGATGCACCAAGTGGCACATGCATCTGGAGTTTATTTGCTGTGATAAGAGATGCTGGCATTCTCTCTCTTCTCTTTTCCTCCCTGCTTATAAATACAAATATTTTTTTTTTAAAAAGAAGTAGACATTTTAGAGCAGCCAGTAATGCTTCTTGGTAAGGGAAGGGGAAATCTTACACTGAGGGACGGCCTTGCATGGGGCCTGTGGGATGTGAGGAGGAAGCTGGGCACCACTAACGCAAACCTCCAGATCCAGTTCTTTGGAGCACCTGCTAAAGCCCTCAGGGAAGTGAGGTTTGGAATGTCATGTGTCCACCCAGTGCCTGAGCAGAGCAGAAATTTGGACTTTGTCTCTTTGACTGGGAGGAGGTAGCGAAGCATTGGTAACCTCACTTTAGTGAAGTGGGATGGAGTCAATTTCTGTAACAATGAAGATTGCAAAGTCACAGCTCGGGGCACATTGGGGGCACCTGTTACAGCTAACATTCCAACCATTCTTTTTGCAAGGATAGAAGACAGTCTTATTGGTCAATAAGACAATATGCTGACATTGTTAACTTAACTGTCTCATGATTTTGGAAACTGAGGGGTGTCTGAGCCATAAGCCACTACCTACACTCCATTATCAGGTTGATGGTTACCATATGGACCCAGGCAGCATGCTGGATGGTGGAATGGATGAATTAAGTGAACAGATGGATTAGAGAGGAGCCTATGGTTATAAGAATCAAAATGTTGGGCTGGAGAGATGGCTTAGCGGTTAAGCGCTTGCCTGTGAAGCCAAAGGACCCCGGTTCGAGGCTCGGTTCCCCAGGTCCCACGTTAGCCAGATGCACAATGGGACGCACGCGTCTGGAGTTCGTTTGCAGTGGCTGGAAGCCCTGGCACGCCCATTCTCTCTCTCTCCCTCTATCTGTCTTTCTCTCTGTGTCTGTCGCTCTCAAATAAATAAATAAATAAATAAATTTAAGAATCAAAATGTTTATTGAGTTGTGTTGATATTAAGAAGTGGTGAAAACAAATATGACCCAGGATGAATTTTTAAGCCATTTATAACTGAATTTGCTGAATTCTAGAATAAATGAACTGTATAAATGTATTGGAAAGAGGGGGGTCAAAAGTAAGTGGAAAAGTTGAGGACAGACCCATCATCATCAGAGACGTGTCCATAAGACACAATGTTTTTGTGGTTGTTGTTGGTAATGGTGGTGTTATTTTGTCAAGGTAGGGTCTCACTGTAGCCCAGGCTGGCCTTGAATTCCTGGCAATCCCCCTACCTCAGCACCCTGAGCACTTGGATTAAAGGCATGCACCACCATGCCTGGCCTAAGACCTAAACTTCCTTTTTGGGATTTCGTATCTAAATATTTATGTGTGAGGACAAAGAGAAACAAATAAAGAGAGACAGAAACAGAGAGACAGAGAGAGAACCAGGGTCTCTTGCTACCGCAAACTCCAGATGCCTGTGCCATTTTGTGCATCTGGCTTTATGTTGGTACTAGGAAACTGGACCCAGGCCAGCACGCTTTGTAAGCAAGCACTTTTAACATCTGAGCTCTCTCCCCAGCCCCCAAGTTTGTTTTTTTTTTTATTTTGGTTTATTTATTTATGACAGGGAGAGAGAGTATGGGCATGTCAGGGCCTCTTGCCAGTGCAAATGAACTTCAAATGCATGCACTACTTTGTGCATTTGGCTGTACATGTGACCTGAGTAATTAGTATGATAAATAATATACAAATATTTATGTAATAAAAATATATTTAATATAATATTTGATGCATTCATCTAATAGTTAGTAAATAATATTTAATATAAATATATAATAATTAATAATAAAACCTGGGTGGCAGGCTTTCTAATCAAGTGCCTTTAACCACTGAGCAATCTCTCCAGTCCAAGACCCAATTAAAAACTATTTTACTTATTTGAGAGAGAGAAAAAATAGTGAGAGAGAGAGAGACTGGGTGAACCAGGGCCTCTAGCCACTGTAAAAAACTCCCAACACATACACCATGTGGGGTTAAGTATTGTTTCAATTGATCTGTTTAGAAATTCACAGACATTACCCGTAAGTGGGTCTCTAAGGTTGCTTCCAGAGAGGATTAACTAAAGGAGGATTCCTTCCTCCAGGGTAAGCCTTTCACCCAGAGTGGGTGGCCCCTCTCTGAGGGGGGTTGGCTTTATCTAAGGAAGCTTGGGAAGGAAAGGTTCCCTCCTCCCACCTGTCTGTTGACCCCTTTACAGTTCCATTGTCCATGATATCCCCTCCCCTTCTCAATCAGCCTCTATTTTATTTTGATGTCATCATTTTCTCCTCCTATTATGAGGATCTTGTGTAGACAGTGCCAGGCAGTGCGAGGTCATGGATATCCAGGCCATTTTGTGTCTGGAAGAGTGCACTGTAAGGGGTCCTACCCTTCCTTTGGTTCTTACATTCTTTCTGCCGCCTCTTCTGCAGTGGACCCCAAGCCTCAGAAGGTGTGACAGAGATGCTTCAGTGCAGTGCACTCCAGTCACTTCTCAGCACTATGTTGCCTTCTGAGTCATCCCAAGGTCACTGCCATCTGAAAAGAGAAGGTTCTCTAACCAAAAGTGAGAGTAACGTTAATACATGGATAGGAATATTAAGAAAGGGAGTTACCGGGCACTTTGGCGATCCTAATATATGCATTTAGTCAGAGGCCAGTAGATGTTACACCACTAGGGCTCTTGACGTCCCCCATCACGGGTTTTCAGTGTCGGCCTTCTCGTCCAGGGAGCAGGCCTCCAGCCCAATGAGAGGGGTTTTCCGCATAACAGACATGCTACTGTTGCACTCACTGGCGCATTTGGCCTGGATGGTCAAACTTAAGGTTTGCAGTGTCCACGTTTATCTCCACTGATGAGTTCTCTCTCCCTCCCTCCCTCTCTCTCATGGAACTGCATGACACATAACTTCTTCCAAATTCCTGTCAGCTGGTTGTCAACACAGAGATTTTCATCTCAGTTCCAGCTTTATTTCTCAGTGACCTTGTAGCCCAAGCATGTGAAGTCTTCAGCAATAAATCTTACCATCTATTTTTGGTGGGAAACTAAGAGCAAGCAGTCATAATGCAAGGTTAACAGGGTCATCAAGGCTTGTAGCAAGGTTCCAGAGAAAAGCCAAGGAGGCCAGGCAAAGTAGCATGGGGGGATACCCTGTACTGAGAGCTATGCATGACACTGTGAAGGTTAAGCCTAGCTCAAAGCTAAGATATTGAAACTGACATGAACATGAGACATCTGCTAAGGAAAGGCAACAGGCATCCATGGAGCCAGCCCAAGAAAGAGGCCATGTATGGGACTCCCCAAACTCACTGGAGCTCAGATAATGGCACCATTTGTCCTGGATGTTGGGCACGGTGCTACCAAAGTTAAATGTTTACCCTGCTAGGTTTTGCTCTTCCTTTTGTCTGGACTTTCCTTGGTCTGCTCCTGGTCCTCTCTTTTAAAATGGTTATTCTTTGCCTTTGTATGCTGGAAATCAGTAATTTTCTCTTTAATTTTAAAGGGAGGCTCACAGCTAAGAATTTTCCTTGGGCCTCAGAAAAAGCTGAGTTTTTTACTTTAAGCAATGTTTAGACTAGTAAGACTGTGGGGATTACTGAAGTTTGAATGGATTCATTTTATTAGTGACTAAGCAAAACAAGTAGTTCCAGAGGCAGACTCCTGTGTTAATGTTATGTACCTTCAAAATAGCCTTTCATTATTTTAAGCTAAAACTTTATGGTGTATGTTCAGCATGCCCAAAGGCATTTCTCTTAGTCACTTTAATCTTTTACGTATGTTCTCCAAGACCTTGAGCTACACATATCCCAAAATGTGTCTATATTTTTAAAAATTGTGCCCTTAAATTGAACATGCTCAGGAATATACTTCTAACCTAAGCTTATTTATAAACTGGCCCACCTATATGAATATGTGTAGACTTCCTAAATAAAAACCCTATGGTTCCTTTGTTCAAGAGAGCATTGCTTTGGAAATTATGCCAGTCCTCTTCTTGCCAGCTGCAGGAAATAAGTCTTTCTCCACTCTATGTCTTGGCTGTGATGATTTTGGCTTTGTACTCAGCAAGGTATAAAGCCACTGCATTCAGTTATAATTTGACACTGAGACAGTGAGGACTATGAGGTCAAGTGCAGAATGTCATGGTGTACAGTCATGTGTGACATTTTGCGTACAGCTTGATGTGCGTGCTGGGGTTTCCAGTTGGTACGCTTGCAGAGCAAGTAACTTTAGCTATGGAGTCATTTCCACAGCTTGACTTTGCATATTTTAAAAATGAGCTTTGCCCAGGCTCTTAGGCAGTGTGGAGTTGACTCAAAAAGGCAAAGCAATTCAGTGAGACCTCAGGAACTGAAGAGAGTATATGAAGGATGCTATCATTTGTATAATATGGTCTCTTAAGTAAGTTTCTGCTACTGCATTTGAAGTTGGTACTGATTTAGTGACACACAAATTAAATGTTTTCTTCTGGAATAAATCATATTTCATATATTCATTCATTAATCTGAAGTAGGATTTTTCATTTCTATCTTTTGTCTTGCTGAAACAAAATGGTACATAAAAGGTATGGATTTATAGGCATGTGAGGTGGTAATCGTTCCTACTTCTATTTTTCATATGTAACCAGGATAATATATTCACATTTCATTTAACTTATGTTATACAGTGATATTACAACCTGAGTAATGGATGCCATACTTGTAAAACTACCAATAAACAAAGCTGGAAGTGCACTAAGGAAAGCTGCAGGCATCTACTGGAACCAGCCCAAGAGATGTGACAGATGCTGGAAATAGCAAGGCTGCCACTGGTATTTGTTACAGTGCCACAGACATGTGTTAACATATGACATCACACTGAGACATTCATGATTACAGGATGTGTGATTTTTTGTAAGGGCTTGACCCATGTGCTTCTTTCTCTGTAAGATGGAAGAGAGAATGTCTGAGGAAAATGGGGTAAAGGACCAAATAAAATAGAACAATAATCTTATATAATATCCAGTGCGAAGGAAACTAATAAAAGAAATGAACACAGAGCAAATTTCCTTTGTTCACTAATAAAACATGAAGGAGATGTATTTCTCTGTACTCAATATGTGCTTAAGTGAAAGCAGATGAAAGTAATACCAGTGGACAGCAAGTGAACTTTGGAGCTTTGTGGACCACACACCCAAAGTTTCCAGGGGCCTTATTATATACAAATTACACATTTCAAACAGTATGTTAAAAACAATTCCTTATTCACAAAATTATGGTATTCAAAGTTCCTGGATTATTCTTGCTTAATTATGTTTTCATTTTATGATGACAGCATGTGAAGAATGCTTAAAATAATAGGAAATGCAGTCAAGCAATGAGAAGATTGAGCACAAGCAATCCTGTTTCTACCGTCATGAGCTTGTTCCCTCACTGTCCTAACACTGTCCACCTGAGATTGTTATGATTTTCATTGAAATGCTCCCTCACAGGCTCTTTTTTTTTAACTTTTTTTTTTTTTTTTTGAGGCAAGCCCAACAGACTGGCCTTTTTAATTTTTTTTTTTTTTTAATGTGAGAGAGTGAGAGCAAGAAGGAGAACTGGTGTGCCAAGACCTCCAGCCACTGCAAGCAAACTCCAGATGCATGCAACCTCTTGTGCACATGTGCAACCTTGTGTGCTTGCATCATTTTGTGTTTCTGGCTTATGTGGGACCTGGAGAGTCAGCTAGAGTCCTTGGGCTTTGGAGGCAAGTACCTTAACTTCTAAGCCATCTCTTCAGCCCTCATGTTTCTAACTTCTGAAAACAATATTTTTTATTTATTTGAGAGACAGAGAGAGAGAGAGAAGAAAGGAAGGAAGGAAGGAAGGGAGAGAGGGAGGGAAGGAGGAAAGAAGAAAGGAAGAAAGAGTGGGAGACAGAGCAAGAGGCAGATAGAGCATGAGTGAGTAAGAGCATTCCAGGGCCTTCAGCCACTGCAAATAAACTCCAAACGCATGTGCCACTTTGCACACCTGGATTTACATGGGTACTGGGAAATCAAACGTGAGCCATCAGACTTTGTGACCAAGCACCTTTAGCAGCTGAGCCATCTCTCCAACAAACCTTTTCAACTTTTTTTTTGAGGTAGGGTCTCACTCCAGCCCAGGCTGACCTGGAATTCACTATGTAGTCTCAAGGTGGTCTTGGAGTCATGGTGATCCTCCCACCTCTGCCTCCCAAGTGCTGAGATTAAAGGCACGCACCGACACGCCCAGCTTCCCTTTCTCAATTTTTTCGGATGAATATTATTTTTTTACATTAAAATATTTTATATACTTATTTGATAGAGGGAGAGAACAGACACTTACAGAGACAGGGAATGTGCACACCACGCCAAGGCCTCCTAGTCACTGCAAAGGAACTCCAGATTTTTATTTTTAATTTATTTTTTAAATTTAATTTAATTTAATTTTGGTTTTTCAAGGCAGGGTTTCATTCTAGCCCATGCTGACCTGGAATTCACGATGTAGTCTCAGGGTGGCCTCGAACTCACTGCAATCCTACCTCTGCCACCACGCCTGGCTGGAACTCCAGATTTTTAAGCCCAACTTGGGATGCTATTTTGAGGATTTTGAAGCTGTCAGGAGGTGTAGCCTAGGTGGAGATAGTCACTAGGGCTTGCTTTTACCCACTTGTGTCTGACCTGTTCTCTGCTTCTTGTATACCACCATTCATTACAGACTGCTATAAGCTTCTGCTACCTAGTACTGAGTGGCTCCTGCTTCCATAGCCCTAGTGAAATTGTAACTGAAAATAAATCCTGCTTCCTTTAGGTTGGTCTGTCACAGATTCCATCACAGCCATGCAAAAGTAGCTAACACAATCTCATAGACTTAGAGAGAAGGCCCATAAGCATCTGGAGGAATAAGTGAATTCACACTTTTTTTCTTGTTCCTTTAAAAATTTTTAAATTCATTTTTATTTATTTATTTGGGGGGGGGTGGAGAACAAGCACATCAGGGCCTCCAGCCACTGCAAATGAACTCCAGATGCATATGCCACCTTGTGCATCTGGCTTATGTGGGTCCTGGGGAATCGAACCCATGTCCTTAGGCATTGCAGGCAAGCACCTTATCCACTAAGCCATCTCTCCAGCCCTTTCTTTCTTTCTTTCTTTTTTTTTTTTTTTTTTTTGAGTTAGGGTCTCACGCTAGCCCAGGCTGAACTCTGTAAAGTCAGACTGGCCTCAAACTCACAATGATCCTCCTACCTCTGACTCCTGAGTGCTGGGATTCAAGCATGCAACACCATACCTAGCTGAATTTACACTTTTTAATAGACAACGATGATCACTGATGTAACTTTTCATGCTAAGAATATACAGTGAAATGTAAAAATCTAATGAAATTAATGGCCCAACTCTGCAATTGTTTCAGCATTTTTCTTTCTTTTTTTATTTTCCAAGGTAGGGTCTCACTCTGGCTCAGGCTGACCTGGATTTCATTGTGTAGTCTCAGGGTGGCCTTGAACTCCCAGCAATCCTCCTACCTCTGCCTCCCAAGTGCTGGGATTAAAGGCCTGCACCACCATGCCCAGCTATGTGTCCTTTTGCAAACTAAAGTTATGAGAAAAGACGCATCTCTTTTTAAGTGATTTTATAGAATAAAAATACAAATCCTAAATTTAAGAAAAAAACAGAATATATATAAGGACCAGGTGTGGTGGTACACACCTTCAATCTAGCACTTAGGAGGTAGAGGTAGGAGGATCTCCATGAGTTTGAGGCCATTCTGAAACTACACAGTGAATTCCAGATCAGCCTGGGCTAGAGTGAGACCCTACCTCAAAAAACTATACACACAGAGACACACACACAAAGAATATATACTGAGCAGAAAAGATTTTCAGTTTTCTGTGTGATCTCAATCTAAACTGAGATATGATTATAATTTCTGATGATGAGTGGGTGTCAGGCAGTTGAAGGCCCCAGTCCACTGGAGGTGCAGGCAGGCCTGAGGGCCCCAAACCCCAGAGACTGCAGCAGGCCTAGACCCCGATAATCTTGCCTCAAGACTGGCAAGAGTGAGGCTGCTCCCTCCAGGTTGGGCAAGCTTACACCCTAATAATCTCGCCTGGAGACCAGCAGGTGAGGCCAATTCCCCCCCACCCACCCCACACCCTGGGTGCCTGGACATCCTGATGAGACTTAAGGTTTCACTTTCCCCAGAGCCTTGTGACCTTTTGCCGCTTGCCCGGGCTGTCTCTATATGTTAATGAGGTATCAGCCAGCAGCCTTCGCACAGCCATTCCTCCTACAACCCATACCCTACACCTTTCCCTGCTACTACTTAGACCATGCCACCATTTCCCACTCACCCAGAAAGTCCCTGCATGCTAATTAGGCATCAGTGGGACCTTTGTACTAAACAACCCCCTTATGACCTGTATCTCATCCTACTCCTTTACAAACACTTATGAACCCATTCCCCTGACAAATAAATAGTGTCCTCTGGCACAGTCTCCTGGGTGTTTCTTCTCATCACATTCATGGCCACTCAAGCCTCTGCTCCACAGTTGCCTGGACGCTTCCAGGAAACTACTGCGCAGTGGCCCCAAAGTGGCCAGGAACCACAAGTGGGCAGTAGTAGTAATCTGCAGCACACTAAGTCATCTGACCAACATAAAAATTAAGATCATTCAACACAGCACACACTATTCAATAAATTAGCTGAGACAGGAGCCGGGCGTGGTGGCGCACGCCTTTAATCCCAGCACTCGGGAGGCAGAGGTAGGAGGATTGCCGTGAGGCCACCCTGAGACTACATAGTGAATTCCAGGTAAGCCTGGACTACAGTGAAACCCTACCTCAAAAAACAAAACAAAACAAAAAAAAAAAATTACCTGAGACAGCCTACAGTATTATTAAACAGACATTATGTTGCATGTTCAAGTGTAGGCCAGCTGAAATGATCTAAACATACTGAAGTTAGGCTCGGCTGAACTTTGAAGTTCAAAAGCTTAGATGAATTATGTGCATTTAAAAAAATATCTCATTTATTTGAGAGAGAGAGAGAGACAGACAGACAGACAGACAGACAGAGACAGAATGGGTGCACCAGGGTCTCTAGCCATTGCAAACAAACTCTGGACACATATGACACCTTGTGCATCTGGCTTTATGAGGGCACTGAGGAATCAAACCTGGGTTCTTTGGTTTTGAAGCAAGGGCCTTAACCACTAAGCAATCTCTCCAGCTCTTATATGCATTAAAAACTTTTCTTCATTTATTTATTTATTTGCAAGCAGAGAGACAGAAAGAAGAGAGAGAGAGATAGAGAAAGAGAGAGAGAGAATGGGCCATCAGGGCCTGTAGCCACTGCAAACAAACTCCAGATGCATGTGCCACTTTTTTTTGTTGTTGTTGTTCACCTGGCTTTATGTGGGTACTAGGGAATCAAATCCAGGTCATTTG
Source organism: Jaculus jaculus (assembly GCF_020740685.1). Lineage (NCBI taxonomy): Eukaryota > Metazoa > Chordata > Mammalia > Rodentia > Dipodidae > Jaculus > Jaculus jaculus. Next base: position 14,218,591 of record NC_059122.1, on the reverse strand, counting down.
GCTATGAAGCCAAACACCTTAACTGCTGAGCCATCTCTCCGACACTTAAGTGCATTTTTAACTTAAAATATTTTCACTTTATCTTGTGTTTCTGGAAACATAAAAGCACCTACTATGAAGAGCTCTGTTAACAAAACAGTATCCCTCACAACAAAGTAAATACTTGAGTGTTTAAATAGTCCTAAAGGCCACAACAGGTCTAGAACTTGGGTTGTTCTCTCACAGCAGGTCTCACACTCACAGCAAGACCAAGTCTATGTTTTCTTTTTGGTGTATGTGATATACACATGTACATGTGGTGTATACATACATGTGCAGACGCATCTGTCAGAGGTGGAGACCAGAGTAAGATGTCAGGGTCACGCTTAGCTGTTTATGTGGGTGCTGGGGATCAAACTCAGACCCTCATGCTTACACAAGTGCTCCTACTTTTTGAGCCATCATTCCACCACAAGACCATGTCTTATGGCAATTCATGTCACAGACCTCCAAAAGTAGATAATGTTCTTCAGGGACTAAGAAAATCCAAGACTCCCCTTTGCCCCTTCAAAAATCTGAATGGTGTCTAAAATTGGTGAAATAGAATTATTCTGATACATGGAAAGGAACACAATCCCTTCCCTTGCATTAACAGTACTGGTTAGCATGGTCAAAAGTCAGGTTTGGGCTGGAGGGATGGCTTAGCAGTTAAGGTGTTTGCCTGCCAAGGACCCAGGTTCCATTCCCCAGGACCCACATCTGCCAGATGCACAAGGGGGTGCACGTGTCTGGAGTTCATGTGCAGTGGCTGGAGGCCCCTGGTGTGTCCATTCTCTCTCACTCTCTCTCTTTCTCTGTTAAATAAATAAATAAATAAATAAATAAATATAAAATATAAAAAAAAATTAGGTTTACCTTCATTCCACTATCACAGCCTTCTAGGTAAGAACTTATGATTACCAAAGCAGAGCTGCATTCCTACCATAGGAGGATATCTGATTATGTTCAATATCAATCACATTAATATTTATATTTACTACTAACTGATATTAAATATTCCATTTAAGACAAATATAAATTCAGCAGAATTTCAGAGAAGGATAATTCTAAACCCAGTGCACACCTGTAATTCCAATGCTTGAGCACCTCAGGCAAAAGGAGTGCCCTGAGTTACAGGCTTCAGCTACACAGTGAGCTCTGTGCCAGCCAGGGGACACTGAGCAAGACTCTGTCTCAAAAATTATTACAGAGGAAACATAAAAAAGAAGGATTTTGATGAAAAAAATGCATGCTCACTTAAGGTTTACAGACAGATTCAGAATTCAACATACAGTATTTTACAAAAGGTAAGGTCCTTCCACTTTCAGGCAAGAAGGCACTTAATCCAGCATGATGCATTCTTTGTGTGTGAGAAATACACAAACTATGATCAAAATACAAGTACATGAGCTGGGCGTGGTGGCACACACCTTTAATGCCAGCACTCGGGAGGCAGAGTAGGTAGATCACTGTGAGCTCGAGGCCACCCTGAGACTACATAGTGAATTCCAGGTCAGCCTGGACTAGCATGAAACCATCCCTCAAAAAAACTAAAAAAAAAAAAAAAAGAAAAAAAAGTACAAGAATATAAGCCCAAAGTAAAGTTAATACTTGTAAGCTCATAACTTGTCATAAATATAGTTGAAGGCAAGTCCTCAGTAAATGAAAAATATTAACATTTGATAATCTTAAGTTAGTTGAAACAGTTCACAAACTCTACAAAAGTGCACAAAAGTTTAAGACAAATCAAAAAATAAATGAGGGCTGGAGATATGGCTCAGCCATTAAGGTACCTGTCAGCAAAATCTAATGACTTAAGTTCAATTCCCCAGTGCCCACATAAAGCCAGATGCAAAGTGGCACGGGATGTGGAGTTTGTTTGCAGTAGATAGAGACCCTGCTGGGCCCATTCTCTCTCTGTGTGTGTATGATTGCAAATAAACAAAGAATTCAAAGAAGAAAGAAAGAAATGCAAGATATAATCTACACTAAAATGTTGTGGGATCTGAAAAAAGGCTATGATAAATCACCATCATCAACTTGGATTGAGAGACATCTAGGGAACTAGTAAAGACCAACTCCAGAGACGGTTAGATCAAGAGGGCTCTGGCCTAATGAGAGGATTACTCCCTGGAAGTGCTCACAGTATGTTATCATTGAGAAGTTGTGAAATATAAAATGCCTTAGCTAGAGAAAATAGGAAACTGATTCCTTGGAATACCTTACACTAGTCTCTTATATTGCACACCTCTTTTCTGTGTATCACGTGTGAACTGCTCTTCTCTATGACTTCCCTATTACAGTCCAAACCAATAAATTTCTCCACCTGAATTTTTCCATGTTTAGAAATGAAAAAATAACAAAAATATATAGTATAAACATAAAAAACTTCCATGACATTTTCATATATCATGTACTTTGATCATTTTCACTTCCTATACCCTCTGCTTCCTCTTTCTCCCGTTAGTTCCCTTCATTGCCCCAGTCTATCATGTCATATATAGTACTTATATAAATATGCATATATAATTTTATATCTAGAACCATAAATAAGAGAAGTGCATAATAGTTGTTTCTGAGTCTGGACTACTTTGTTTAATATAATAATCAGTCAAACCCCATTTTTTCTACAAATAACATAAAATACCATCATGTATATATACTACAGAAACCCTGCCATGAGCCCCATAGAAAACTTCTAAGAACTAACAAAAATTTATGCTTTTTAACAGCTCACCAATCACTTTTACCCAAAAATCACTTCTGGTATATTGGACATATATTTTATTTACATATGGATCCAACGCGGTTGGAATATGAAAAGAGATTTTATTTTAAAAAGGTACAACCTAGGTAAAGATAGGAAGATCGCTGTGAGTTCAAGGCCAGCCTAAAACTACATAATGAATTCTAAGGCAACCTAGGCTAGAGTGAGACCCTACCTCGGGTAAACAAAGCAATAAAAGGTACAACCTATTATATGAAGGGCCTTAGATATAAGCCCTAGGGGGAAACTACTATTATTATCTGGTTGAATTAATATATTATATCCACCAAACTACCCTCTAAACACTTATGCTGATGCCCATGTATTAATGCTACTCTCACTTTTGGTTAGAGGGGCTTCTTTTTAGATGGCAGTGACCACTGGGGTGACTCAAAACTCACCAAAGGGCTGAGAAGTAACAATGCAGTGTTCAGCACTGAGACACCTTTATCACATCTTTCAAGGCTCAGAGTCCATTGCAGAAGAGATTATGAAAAAATTGTAAGAGTCAAAGGAAGAGGAGGCTACAATGCTGCCACCCAGACACAAAGTGGCCTTGGTATTCATGACCTTGCAGTGGCTGATGCTACAAAGACCTGTATAATAGCAAAGGGAAAATGATGACATTAAAATATGAGAGAGAGTAGTTGGAAAGAAGAGATTCAGCAGAGGGAGAGTGACAGGAACTGATATCATGGTATATTGTCTTTATAGAAGCCATCAATAAAACTTTTTTTTAAAGGCTTTAGTGATTATGTTACCTGAAAATTTATTTTCAGGAGTGAAAATCTGGAAATTCCAGAGATCTACTTTCATAATCAGTGACTAATAATCACAGTATACTTATCAGTTCAGAACACTTCCTTCTGATAGTAAAATTTCTAGACTATTTCACATAAATAACTTCACATCAAACTTTTAAAAATATATTTATGAAGTCTGTTACATGAGGAATTTTCACAAAATTTTGAAACACTTTTAAAAATTCACAATGCTATGGTTCTGTACCTGTTTTGATACAAGGTACATTCTCAGAGATAGGCCAACTGAAGACATTTATGTAACTATTCAAAGTTTCTCACAGAGTATGTACTCTTATGCCTGTGAATTCAATCAAGATTCCTAGAGACACTCCTATAAACAATAACACTAGCTTTCCTGTGCATTGCCATGTTATTAGGAAGGTCATGAGAGGACTGAAGAGATGGTTCAGCAGTTAAATGTGCTTCCTGCACAAGCATAAGGGTCTGACAATATCCAAGTTCAAATGACCAGAACCCATGAAAACAGCTGGGCAGGGCCACACACATCTGTAACCTGTGGGGAGTGGAGACCAGACAATTGCTGAGGATCACAAACAGTAAGCTTAGGAATCAGTAAAATACTCTGTCCTTAGGAAAACAGGCCAGTGATGGATGAAAATACCTGACACTTCCCCTGGCCCCACACTATTGCTGGTGAGTCCATGGGGTGCCATATCAGGACATTTCTTCCCCCCACCCCCAGCACACACGTTACACACACACACACACAGTCATGAGTTGGTGTTTTACCTAGGAATTCTCTCTAGCATGAGCCTTTTCGTGTATTTTAAGAGAACTGGCACGAGTAAAGGCTTTCCCACACTGCTGGCATATGTGAGGTTTCTCGCCAGTATGAACTTGTTCATGTCTTTGACAATCACTTAAAGTATAAAAGGATTTCCCACACTGCTTACACACAAAAGGTTTCTCTCCACTGTGAATCTTTTCATGGCGTCTAAGAGAACTGTGGCCAGTGAAGGCTTTACCACATAGCTTACACTGATACGGCTTCTCTCCAGTGTGAGTCCGTTCATGTATCTGAAACTTACTAAAACAAATGAAACCTTTTCCACACTGCTCACATACGTGTGGTTTTTTACCACTGTGGATCCTCTCATGATTTCGAAGAGCACTGGGATTAGTGAAGGCTTTTCCACAATGCTTACATACGTAGGGTTTCTCACCAGTATGAATTTGTTCATGTCTTTGACAACCATTCAAAGAAGAGAAGCCTTTCTTACAATGCCTACACACATAGGGTTTCTCTCCACTGTGAATCCTTTCATGGCGGCGAAGGGAACTGTGACCAGTGAAAGATTTACCACATACATTACATACACATACTTTCTCTCCAGAGTGAGTCCACTCATGCTTTCGAAAATTACTGGAAGATATGAAACCTTTCCCACATTGCTTACATACGTAGGGTTTCTCGCCACAGTGAATCCTTTCATGACATCGAAGGGAAGTGTGACGAGTAAAGGCTTTCCCACAATGTTTACAAACATAGGGCTTCTCTCCACTGTGAATCCTTTCATGGCATCGAAGGGAACTGTCAACACTAAAGACCTTATCACACTGTTTACACTTATAGGGCTTCTCTCCTGTGTGAGTTCGTTCATGTATTCGAAGTGTACTGGAAGAATTAAAACTTTTCCCACATTGCAAACATACATGGGGTTTCTCACCACTGTGAATCCTCTCATGATATCGAAGCGAACTGAGAGTAGTGAAGGCTTTACCACAGAGCTTACATACATAGGGTTTTTCTCCAGTATGACATCGTTTATGTGTTTGAATGGAATTGTAATAACTGAAGGCTTTCCCACATTGCTTACATACATAGGGCTTCTCTCCAGTGTGACATCGTTTATGAGTCTGGAAGGAATAATAATAAGTGAAGGCTTTCCCACATTCTGTACACACATACGGTTTTTCTCCAGTGTGAGTTCTTTCATGGTCTTGAAAGTTAGTCAGGTAACTGAAGGCTTTACCACATATACTACATTTATATGGTTTCTCTCCAGTGTGAGTTCGTTCATGTCTTCGAATATTACTCAAAAAAGAAAAGGATTTCCCACACTGTGTACATAAGTAGGGTTTTTCTCCAGTATGCGTTCTTTCATGCTCTTGAAAGTTAGTCAAACAACTGAAGGCCTTATCACATGTATTACATCTGTATGGTTTCATTCCAGTGTGAGTTCGTTCATGTCTTCGAATATTACTCAAAAAAGAGAAGGCTTTCCCACATTGCTTACAAACATAGGGTTTCTCTCCAGTGTGACTCTGTTCAACATACTGAAGAAAACTGGGATAGGTAAGGGCATTATAATGCTTTTTACCCACATACATTTCTTCTCTATTGTTGTCATTCTCAGGTATTTGCATGTAACTGTGACTCTGGAACAAATCCTCACATTGATTAAATTCATAGGATCTCTGTCCAATGTCACTGTCTTCCTGCTTTACAAAGCAATCAGGAGAAGTAACAGCTTGCCCACAGTCACTAAGTTTATACAGACTGTCTTTATTTATCTCATATTCATAAGCTTTGTGTCCACTCTGAACAGCCAAAGGTACATTAAGGGATGAATGATCAATGAGCACGTTTTCACACACATGGCTTTCACAAAGCATTAATCCATGAGAAGTTTCCTTGTTCACAATAGTATCTGGAATCTGGCTGAAGATTTTTCCAGATCGACTACCTTCGCTTTGCTCCCACAGTTTGTCCACAATTTTATTTCTGTATAAAAATTGAAAGCACATTACCAAAGTTATGAGTATCAATTTCTTATCAGTAAACTTCCTGGTTTTATGCCCTGACCTGGAATTCACTATGTAGTCTCAGGGAGGCCTCAAACTCATGATGATCCTCCTACCTTTGCCTCCCGAGTACTGGGATTAAAGACATATGCTACCATGCTCTGCTCACTGTCAGAATTTTTGAACAAGAATTGACTGAATGGTCTACAGGGTCAGGAGGATAGCTAACATTAAGATACTGGTATTCATACAGGGTTCCTAATACTTTATCAAGTTAACTATTTTGGAAATACCAAAAGTCTATGATTTGTTTGGTTATTGAAGTGCAGTCTTGCTATGATGGTCAGACTGGCCTCAAATTCAACCTATTCTCCAGAAAAATCTCAGGAGATGGAAATGAAGGCAGGAACCACTAAATCTGCATTCATGTTTCAGATAAATGTCATTGAGTATTGTAGTGGTGTGAATAAGATGACCCCATAGTTTCATGTGTTTGGGATATGTGGTCCCCAGCTGGCGATAATTTCAGGAGGTGGATGCTTCTTGGAAGAGGTCTTGTGCTTTCTCCCTGCCAGAGCTCCTGGACTTGGATCACTTCCCTTCACTGCTGTCTTGCTATTTGTACTCTTCCCCACCATGATGCAACCTCCCCTTGAAATTAGATGCTGAAATAAACCCTTTCCTCCCATCTGCTGCATTTGGTTGGGTATTTTGTTGCATCAATGAGAAGGCAACTAAAACAAGTATCATGCAAAATTTTTGGAAACAGTTTTCTATTTTAACAAAATGTATATAGATACCATAGAGATTTGGTCCAGAAACAAATAAGAAATTCCATTATGATGCACATTTAAAGCCAGAAGGAACCTGCAAACATTTTAATAACTTTGTGCATGGAAAAATGTTGTCAAAAACAACAAAAGTGGGGGCCAGGCATGGTGGTGCACACCTTTAATCTCAGCATTGGGAGGCAGAGGTAGGAGTATTGCCATGAGTTTGAGGCCACCCTGAGACAACATAGTGAATTCCTTGTCAGCCTGAGCTAGAGTGAGACACTACTGTGAAAAAAAGAAAAGTGTCACTTTCATTATCATGTCAGTACTGCATATTTCCAACCTAGTATGCAATTTTGGAGATAATCGCCTTAGATTAAATCATGTAAATCTGGTCTAATTTTTACTTCGATCTTGTATTCTAAATTATCAGTAATATCCAGATCCTTGTAGAGCATTCTTGTTATTTAGATTAGCAAGTTACCTTAGTTTCCTCATGGAATATTTGTAGTCATCTTCAAAGTGCTGGTCTTTCTGTATTTTTCCTAAAACATACACCCACACAATTCATTATGGATGCAGTCATAACAGAGAAAATATTACATCTTAAATAGATCCATAGTATAACATGCTTGACGTCCATGCTTGATATATTCACCGAATGTGCCCTTTCTTTTTTAAAATACTTTATTTTTATTTATTCATTTGAGAAAGCAAGAGAGAAACAGATAGAGATCGAGAGAGAATGTGCATGTCAGGGCCTCCAGCCACTGCAAATGAACTCCAGATGCATGTGCCACCTTGTGCATCTGGCTTATGTGAGTTTTGGGGAGTTGAACCTAGGTCCTTTGGCTTTGCAGGCAAGCACCTTAACTGCTAAGCCATCTCTCCATTCCAAATTTGCTCTTTCCATATTGCAAATCATGGAGTAGCATTCTTGACCAAGACAGACTTATAATTTAAGTAAAGCGTGATCTCACCTATACCTACAGCAGCCAGGTTCCTGAGGGTTTCCTCCATCACATCTCTGTGCAGCTTCTTCTGGGAAGAATCTAGCAAAGCCCATTCCTCCAGGGTGAAGTTCACAGCCACATCCTCAAAGGTCACAGAGTCCTGAAACAGGCCAGAGAGGAAAGGTGAGACTCAAAACTCTGAAAATCTGTTCAGTGCACTGCAAATGTTCAGTGCATATCCTGGTCATCACAATCTTACTTTCTACCCACCATCACACAGTTTAACACTGTGAATTCTGCATCAATGGAATTCTTCGGTAAAACATTATCAGAACTAAAAAATGCACATTATGTGCTGGATTTCCCAATTTCCATTTGGATATGGGTGTATCAGTTGCTTTATTATTGCTGTGATCAAATACCTGACAAGTAGCAACTTATGGGTGGAAGGATTCATTTTCATTTGTGGTGTAAGAAGGTGGGGGAGGTATTGCAGAATTTATAGGGACATTAATATGCCTCTGGGACTTCTCACTCTATGAAGAATGGGAAGCACAGAGCAGAGAATACTGGAGATCAGCTGGCTTCCCCTCTCACTTTTGTATGGAGTCCAGTCCATGGGCTGGTGCTGCCTACATTCAGTATGGGCCTCTCTTCTTCAGTTCAACCTATGAAACATCCTCAGAGAACACAACCAGAAGTATATCTCCTAGGTGATTTCAAATCCTATCAATTTTATAATCAAGATTGTAACAGAACTTCTGTGGTGGTTTGATTCAGGTGTTCCCCATAAACTTAGGTATTCTGAATGCTAGGTTTCCAGTTGACAGAGATTTGGGAATTAATGTCTCTTAGAAGCAGTGTATTGTTGGGGACGGGCTTATGGGCATTATAGCCAGTTTGCCCTTGCCAGTGCTTGGCACACTCTCCTGTTGCTATTGCTCACCTTATGTTGGCCAGGGGGTGATGTCCACCCTCTGCTCCTGTCATTGTTTTCCCCTGCCGTGATGGAGCTTCCCCTTGAGTCTGTAAGCCAAAATAAACCGTTTTTTTCCCCAAAAGCTGCTCTTGGTTGGGTGATTTCTGCCAGCAATATGAACCTGACTGCAACTATAAAGTTGGTACCAAGGAGTGATGTCATTTGCAGCTACACACCTGACTGTGTGGCTTTGGCCTTTTGGAACTGATTTTCAAGAGAAATGTGGAAGGATTTGAAACCTTGGCCTAAGAGATGCCTTTGCAGTGCTGTAAGTACAGCTGATGGACTATTCTGGTCAAACTGAGACCTGAATGCAGAAAGAACTACATATTATGAGGTTGGTTTATGAGAGTGAGAAAGAGCTTTGCTTGGACTGGGTGAGAAGCAGGTTTTGTGAGAAGCTTGCTGTTATGCTCTTGTCCTGAGAATTTGTGCAGGGTTGCTCTGCACAGAAATGGACTGATGTGAGCAGAGGAATATGACACAAAAATGAAATCTTTGGGCTGAAACTTCTGCCTGTTCAGCTGCAGATGAAAGACTATAACCTTGGAGACTAGGCCAGCTGACCTGCACTGGGGCAACAGGAAGAATGTAGACTCTGCTGAAAGGGCCTGAGTGCTCAAGGAGTGTCCTGTTCTTCAAAGTCTGCTTTATTTCCTCACCCACCGTTAACAAATTGGCACCCTACCTGATATTATAGAGCATAAGAAATGCAGGAAAGAGAGGGTCATTTAATTTGCAACACAGTCTTGTATTTTGGAAACAGCCATGGGTAGTATGAAGCAGGTTTCCAGGATGCCTGCATGGCAATGCCCAATGCCCAATGGAGCTGGGAAGATGAACCATGGGTTACAGTAGAGACCCAATGGAGATACTGGGACCACAAGATGGCTGCTAAGGAGAGCTGGCAGCCCCATATGAAGTTTTCCAGAACTGTGAGTAGCCTAGCTGGAGGGGTGGAATTGGAACTCCAGAGATTTGTTGCTAGTTAGAATTATAGGACTTGGAGACTTGTCACTGATTAGAATTATTGGACTTGTAGCTATAGAGTTTGATGAATTATTGGACTTGTAGCTATAGAGTTTGATGCTTGCCCTGTTTAAACCGTGGATTGGTTGAATATTTCTTTGCTATGCCAATGCCATCTTTGCAGTGAAAGTTTTCATTCTGTGTCATTATGGGCTTGGGGAGGTGATTTTTTTTTTTTTTTTTTTTTGGTATTATGGCTCAGTTAAAGGCTGCATCCTGAGATCCCAACCTCTGGGATGTAGACCTGATGCACCAGCTTTCTTCTTTTCTCTCTTTTTACCCAATAATACTTTGCTTTGCATTCCATGAGTCTACGGTCTTACTTGTGCGACAATGGACCCCATAACGTCTTGTGGGCTTGCCCTATATCCACATATTAAGACCTCCCTCCTCAACTCTGAGGCAACCAAACTGGGGAAGGACCCCTCATCTTGGTCCAAGAACCAGAACTCCATCAGTCTGCATGTTCCTGGTTTTGGAGTTGGTAGCAAGCCACTGATGGAGAATTTTTGCCTAGGAGTAGAGTCCAGAAGTCCATTGTCCCAGCAAACAAGGCTCCTATTCAGACACACCCTGTTTGCCCCTATCTCTTTCAGCCCAGTGACAGAGTGCAGATCAAGAGACACCATATCGGGACATTTGAAGGGCCCTCACCAGATCATCCTAACCACTCCAACAGTCATGAAAGTGGAGGGGACAAAAAAGAAGAGGATTAGACTTACTTTTTATGAAACAAGGGGGCCTATGTATGGCATTAGGTAAAACTTGTGGCTTTTATGCCAATCAGTCAGGAATAATCTGAAATACACTGGCTTTAGTAAGAGAAAATCTCAAAGAAAGAGAACTTCAGAGACAAGCCACTAATAACTGGTTTATATGTTTAAGTTGGTCTCCATGGCTAACTTCCCTTGTCTCTTCTATTGCTGGTCTCCTGATATCACTGCTCTTAGGCCTCACCATAGGACCCTGCATTATTAATGCTCTAAGTAGATGTATAAATAGAATAAATTCTGTCAAACTCATGGTACTGTAGACACAATACACCCCCTTAAATGAAAACACCCTAGACACTGTTCTGCACAAGTTACGGATATGACTTAGTGTTGTATCAGAGGGGGAAATGGAAACTGGAATGTGAAAGGAATGGGATGATCCCTCTGTGAAATGTACCATTACCTTCCTATATCTTTGTTTCTAAATATCTTTGTGATTATATAGCATAGAATGTTTCCTGCCTCAGTTCTGCATGTGTGACTTACGTAACTTTGTGACTTCTTGTAACAGCTTCCCCTCCACACACCATCCCCCCCCCCTTGTTTGACAGTATGTAACTTTGTGGTTTAAATTCCATCCTGTTTTTACTATAAACATCATGGGGTTATTTTCAATAAAAGCTGACAGTCCGAACAGTTCAGGGGTGCATGCTGATATCCCGACCTCTGAGATGCAACCTGGTGCACCAGCTTTCTTCTTTTTCTTTCTTTTTTACCCACCCTCCCCTCCCTCCCCCCGAAAAAAAAAAAAAACAGCACTTGGGAGGCAGAGGTTGAAGGATCACCGTGAGTTCGAGGCCAGCCTGAGACAACACAGTGAATTCTAGGTCAGCCTGGACCAGAGTGAGACTCTACCTCAAAAAACCAAAAAACCAACCAACCAACCAAAAAAATGACCTTGAATTATGGGGATGTTTGAACATCATTGGGATTGATAAAAATTATGGGAAATTTTTAAGTTGGATGAATGCATTTTATTTTCTGTTATGTAGTCATCAGTTTATGGGGGCCAGGGTGGAATGTGGTGGTTTGGTTCAGGTGTCCCCCATAAATTTAGGTGTTCTGAATGCTAGGTTCCCAGCTGATGGAGTTTTGGGTATTAACAACTCTTGGAGGTAGTGTATTGTTGGGGACGAGCTTATGGGTATTACAGCCAGTTTCCCCTTGCCAGTGTTTGGCACACTCTCCTGTTGCTATTGTCTACCTTATGCTGGCCAGAGGATGATGTCCACCCTTGGCTCATGCCATCGTTTTCCTCTGCCATCATGGAGATTCCTTTCAAGCTTGTAAGCCACAATAAACCCTTTTTCCCAAAAGCTGCTCTTGGTCAGGTGATTTCTGCCAGCAATGTGAGCCTGACTTCAACAACTTCCAATTGCTTTTCTCAGATGGGTTGTAATAGGAATGCAGAGCTGATTAACATACTGCACTATTCAAGACAACATTATCACACTGATAGACAAGTAGATCATGGAAACCGGTTCAGAGGGTAGAGTGCTTGCTATGCAAGTGTGAACACTGGTGTTTGGATCCTGGAAACCTACCTAAAAGCTGGACACAGTTGTGTAATCTGTAATCCCAGCATGCCTATGGCCAGATGGGAGAAAGACTGGATGGTCAGAAGATGGTGGGCCAGCTAACTTAAAGAACTCAGTGGCCAACAAAAAGGAGATCCTACTTTTAAAAGCTGAAAGGTGAGGACCTACATTCAAAACTTCCCTGTAGAAATGCAGATTAAAACTACATTGAGATTCCATCTCACTCCTGTCGATTGGCCACCATCATGAAAACAAATGATCATAAATGTTGGCGGGGATGTGGAAAAAGAGGAACCCTTCTACACTGCTGGTGGGAATGCAATCTGGTCCAGCCATTGTGGAAAACAGTGTGGAGGTTCCTAAAACAGCTAGAGATTGATCTACCATATGACCCAGCTATAGCACTCCTAGGCATATATCCAAAGGACTCATCTCATTTCCTTAGAAGTATGTGCTCAACAATGTTTATTGCTGCTCAATTTATAATAGCTGGGAAATGGAACCAGCCTAGATGTCCCTCAACTGATGAGTGGATAATGAAGATGTGGCACATTTATACAATGGAGTTCTACTCAGCGGTAAAGAAAAATGAAGTTATGAAATTTGCAGAAAAATGGATGGACCTGGAAGGGATTATACTAAGTGAGGTAACCCAGGCCCAGAAAGCCAAGCACCACATGTTCTCTCTCATATGTGGATCCTAGCTACAGATGACCAGGCTTCTGCATGAGAATGAAAATACTTAGTAGCAGAGGCCAGTAAGTTAAAAAGGAGACATAAAAGGAAGAGAAAGGAAGGGAGGAGGGTACTTAATAGGTTGATATTGTATATATGTAAGTACAATGATTGTGATGGGGAGGTAATATGATGGAGAATGGAATTTCAAAGGGGAAAGTTGGGGGGGGAGGGAGGGAATTAACATGGGATTTTTTTTTATAATCATGGAAAATGCTAATAAAAATAAAAAAAAAAAAACTTCCCTGTAGCCTCCTTATGTATGCCATGGCACTCATGTACCTATACTCTCCTAATAAACATGCACATACATCATACACACACAAAAAGACCACTGAAAATGAAACATTCCCACAGCGTCTCTGCAACTTCCCTTCTGTAAAAAGTGGAAAGTCAGGGCTGGAGAGACTGCCCGGAGGTTAAAATGGTTTCCTATAGAGCACGACGAACTGGGTTAGATTCTCTAGTACCCATGTAGAGCGAGATGCACAAAGTTGTTCATGCATCTAGAGTTTGTTTGCAGCAGTTGGTGGCTCTGGCATACCCATGTTGTCTCCTCTTCCCTTTCTGCTTGCAAATATTTAAATAAAATATTTTAAAACTGGCAAGTGGGCTGGAGAGATGGCTTAGTGGTTAAGGCAGGTTCAAATCCCCAGGACCCATGGATGTCAGAGGCAAAAGGTGGCACATGCATCTGGAGTTCATTTGCAGGGGCTCAAGACCCTGACATGTCCATATTCTCTCTCTCTCTCTCTTTCTCTCTCCCCCCTCTCTGTCTCTATCTGCCTCTCTCTCTCAAATAATTAAATAAAATATTTTTAATATGGAAAGTGTATTGCTGAAGTTATGAGTATAATTTTTTTTTTTTCCAGTGGTAGGGTTTCACTACAGCCCAGGCTGATTCACTGTCAATTCACTGTTGTCCCATGCTGGCCTTGAACTCACAATGGTCCTCCTACCTCTGCCTCTCACGTGCTGAGATTAAAGCCTGGTGAGTATAAAGTTTTTACCAGCAAAATTTCTGGTTTTATGCACTCAGATTTTTTTTCAACATGATTGGACTGAATGTTCTATAGTGTGTGGAGGATAGGTAATGTCAAAGTACTGCTATTTGAGGGCTGGAGGGATGGTTTAGTGGTTAAGGCATTTGCCTGCAAAGCCAGAGGACCCAGGTTCAATTCCCCAGGACCCACGTTAGCCAGATGCACAAGGGGGTGCATGCGTCTGGAGTTCATTTGCAGTGGCTGGTGGCCTTGGCATGCCCATCCTCTCTCCCTCCCTCTTTCTCTGTCAAATAAATAAAAATAAAATATTAAAATAAACTTTAAAAATTGTAATTAAAAAAAAAAGTATGGCTATTTGAGTGGGTGCCTTGGAGACTAAGGAAAGGCTCTCCCAACTCACATCAGCCCTGCGAGATCAAAAGCACCTGATGGGAAGAATGACAGGGACCAGCCTACCAGCTCCAGGGTACCTCGAAGACAACATTCTTCCTTTATTTCTTATTTATTTTCATTTTTATTTATTTATTTATTTGAGAAAGAATAGACAGTGGGTTTGTCAGGGACTCCAGCTGCTGCAAATGACCTCCAGATGCATGTACCACTTTGTGCATCTGGCTTACATAGGTCCTGGGGAGTCAAACCTGAGTCCTTAGGCTTTGCAGGCAAGCGCCTTATCCACTAAGCCATCTCTCCAGCCCCCCAGACAGCATTCTACAACTGCACTCACATCATGTGGCAGCATTAGGAATACCACAGGAGATTCCAGGAAGCCCCTCTCCCACACAGCATTTAGACCAGCTGATTGACTTCTATCTGACCTAGCAAGCTGAGACAAACCAAAGAAGAAAGCAACTTTACAGCTCATAAAACAAACCAAGAACCCAAGCAATGAGATAGCCCGAGATGCAAAAATTCCAACACAGGAATATAAGATATGCAAAAGGCCAAGCCAGGCATGGTGGTGTGTGCCTTTAATCCCAGCACTCAGGAGGCAGAGATAGGAGGATCACTGTGAGTTCAAGGCTACCCTGAGACTACATAGTGAATTCCAGGTCAGCCTGGGCTAGAATGAGACCTTACCAAAAAAAAAAAAAAAAAAAAAAAAAAAAGTTCAAGGCCGGTCAGGTGTGTTGGTGCATGCCTATAATCCCAGAACTTAGAAGGCAAAAGTGGGAGAATTGCTGTGAGTTCAAGGCCACCTTAAGACTACAGAATAAATTGTAGGTCAGCCTTGGGTACAGTGAGATCCTACCTTGAAAAGAAAAATAATAATCAAGGCCATGTAACCCTTCCCAAGATCATGAATCCTACAGTAATGATCTTCAGTGAGACGAAATTAGATAAAATGCCAGACAGATAATTCAAATGAACAGGTAAGTTCAAAGAAATCAAAGAAGGAAACAAACTCCTGAAGGAATCCCAAGAGAACACAGGAAAGCAGTTAACAGAAGCGAGGGAGACACAAGATATATGTAAGAAAATACAAACGCTGAAGAAAAAAACATTGTGAATTACTGGAAATTAAAAAAAAAAAAACAGCAAGTGAAATTAAAAAAAAAAGAAAATTCCACAGAAAATCTCACCAAAAAAATAATAAAAATAAATAAATTTGCAGGATCTAAAAAGGATCCGAGGTAACCCATGCTCCGAAAGCCAAATGTCACATGTTTTCTCTCATTTGTGGATCATAGCTACAATGATTGGACTTCTATGTGAGTAGGAATGAAACTCAGTAGCAGAGACCAGTAAGCTAGAAAGAAGATAGAAAGGGAATAGAAAGGGAGGGAGAGGGGACCTAATAGGATGGTATCATATATGTAAGTGGAAGAACAGATTAATGGGGGTGAAAAGGCCTGAGTGAGTAAGGGGGAAGAGATTGGGTAAAGGAAAGATGGAGGGAGGACTAATCAAAATCTAAGAGGATATAAATAAGTCATATGGAAACCTTTTTTTGGACAATGAAACACTCAGAAGCCATAGATTGTTATTAAAAATTTTCAGTGCCAGGATCGGGACACCTTCCAGGGAGCTGTTGGCCGAAGAGGTCACTGATACCCCCAAAACGTTGCCGAGGCCCATGGTTTCCCACCAGGAATAGATGGTAAGGTCCTATTGCTAGAAACTTCACATACTAGGGCTGCACGGTCACTGGGAAATACTGCTGGAGCTGAGCTGAAAACCTCCTCCATGTAGACTAGCTGACAGAAAGCTAGAAGAAGCCATTCTGCATGTAGTTCAATGAGAGAGAGAGAAATCGCCAGTGTAGATACTCAACAGTGGACACTGCAAGCCTTAGATTTGGCCACCCAGGCCAAAGCAGCCAGTGGGTACAATAGTGGCACATCTGTTATGGGTGAAACCAATTGTTCTCTAATTGGACTGGAGGCCCACTCCACGGGAGGGAATACATCCCTGACATGAAAACCTACAAAAGGGGTAATCATGAGCCCTAGGGGTGTAACGTCTGCTGCTGTCTGGCTAAATGTACATACTATGATCACCAAAGTGCCCAGTAAGCACTTCTCTTAATGTTCATACCCACATAATAATGCTACTCTCACTTTTGGTAGAGAATCTTCTCTTTTCAGATGGCAGAGACCTTGGGATGACTTAGAAGGCATCATGGTGCTGAGAAGAAGTGACATAGGAGTGCTCAGCACTGAAATGTCTCTATTACATCTTCCAAGGCTCAGGGTCCATTGCGAAAGAGGTGGTGGAAAGAATGTAAGTGCCAAAGGAAAGGCAGAACTCCTTACAACGTGCTCCTCCAGACACAAAATGGCCTGGATATCCCTGACCTCACAGTGCCTGATACTACCTACACAAGACCCTCATAATAGAAGGAAAAGATCATGACATCAAAATAAAAGAGAGACTGATTGAGAGGGGGAGAGATATGATGGAGAGTGGCGTTTCAAAGGGGAAAGTGAGGGTGAGAGGGAATTATCATGGGATATTGTCTACAATTACGGAAGTTGTCAATTTTAAAAAATGGATGAAAGAGTGGACAGAGTATCTTGGCTTGAAGATAAGGTAGAAGATCTGCAACATTCTAACAATAAGAGGTAAATTAATAGGAAGGTATGAATGGGAATTTCAAGACATTTGTGACACTATGAACAGATCATATCAAAGAATTCAGGGTATAACTGGGATGACTCAAAAGGCATCATAATGCTGAGAAGAAGTGAAAGTGGAGTGTTCAACTCAGAGTCCACTGCAGAAGAGGCAGTGGAAAGAATGTAAGGGCCAAAGGAAGGGTAGGGCTCCTTACAATGCAATCTTCTAGACACAGTTTGGCCTCAGTATTCATGACCTTGCTGTGCCTGGTACTACCTACACAAGACCCTCATAACAGGAGGAAAAGATGATGACATCAAAGTAAAAGAGACTAGTGGGAAGGAGAAGGAAATTCGATGGAGGGTGGATTTGGGATGGGGAGAATGTGAGTGGAGGGGGCGAATTACCATGGTTTACTGCCTACACGTATGCAAACTGCTAATAAGAGGTTTTTAAAAAATAGGCTATAGAACTGAAAAGTCCTCAAAAGAAGAAAATGTAAATCACCAATACGTATTTTTTAACTATTCAACACCTCTAGCCATAAGGTAAACTACTTGCTGATCCCATCTCACTGTTGTCAGAATGGCTATAACAATCAAAGTGACAATAAATGCTGGTGGGGCTGTGAGGAACGAGGAGCCATCATCCATCGTTGTAACTGGGCGCCCAGGCTGACTTCAGGGGAAACTATCTAAGGGCTCTGGTTGTCACAGTCCCAGCTTCTTTACAAAGGTGACTTCCCCCAGCAGCAAAAGCTCTTCGTCGCCCAAGCCTTGAGACGCTGCACACCTGACACTGGGGCTCTTCCTCTCCTGCGACCCTCCTTCCAAGAAGGGCAGGCCCTCCCTCGGACCTCAGGCTGACTTTAAATCGGCCTCAACACGAACTCGCCGAGGATAGGAAACAGTTGCCACAAAGGGCCGCTCGCCCCTCGTCCGCCCCTGTCCACACGTGTACGTTAACGAGCTGGCAGCTCAGGAACTGCCGAGCCTGTAAAGCACTGGGCGGGAGGGCCGGGACGGCGGTCCTCGGGGTCCTTCCGCAGCCAGAAGCACACCGCAGGGCCGGGCTCCAGCGCGCAGGCGCAGGCCGCCGCCGCCGCCGCCCCCCGAGCCCGCGTCTCCCCGCGACCCTCGCCGCCCCGCCGCGCGCCGAGGCTCCGGCCGGGGGAGGACGCCGGGGTCCCGCCGCCGCCGCCGCCCGCCCGCCCGCCCGCCCCGGGCACAGGGGGAGCGCGGCCCCGGCAGACTCGGCCGCAGACCGGGGAGGCCCCGTCGCCGCGCGGCCGCTTCCCGCAGCCCGTGCCCGGCCGCACTCACCATGTCCGTCCGTCCGTCCGTCCGTGCGCGCCGCGCCTCCCGGGCGCGGGAGTCAGACACCGAGGCTGAAGCCTCCAAAACTCTCAGCCGAGGGGCGCTGAGGGGTCGCCAGGAAGAAAGATGGCGGCGCAGGAGCGTCCGCCCCGCCCCCCGGCGCACCTGATTGGACGGCTCCTGCTGCTCGGGAGCCAGCCAAGTCCTCCACCAGGCGGAAGCGGCCGGAAGGAGGCGTTCCGGAATTGGCCCCCCACAGCCCAGGCCTCCCGCAGCCCGGAGGGCCGGGCTTTCGCCTGCCCCAGCTTTGCACAGCTGGCACCTGCTTCTCCCTGCGTTCTCTGACTGTGAGGGTTCCAGGAAACACCAACACCCCACTTTAGGCCAGCTCCCCGCTTCACGACCTCAGAGAAGCAGGGTTCCTTGGGCCATGACAGGTACCCTGGAACAAGAAGGATGGGCTGATGCTCTCAGGTTTGAGGAATTTTGGATGAGGCAGATGACTTCATGGCCAAGACTTTCCCCAATTTGACTTTGAGTCTACCCATTCTCTGCCAAGAACAGTTAAAATCCTCAAACAAGAGAATATCATTTTTTTTTTAATCAATGCACACAGAAGGCAACATTCCACCAAGGAATCAACAGGGAAGGAAAATAAATATTTGAACTAATTCTGACAATTGCCCACTGGGCCGAAGCTGCTTATACTCCCAAGCCCGGGAACTAGCACAGCGCTGTAGTGGGTAACTCTCAAGGATGTGATGCTCCCAGGCCCAGAAAGCCAAGCGCCACATGTTATCTCTCATATGTGGATCCTAGCTACAGGTGATTGGGCTTCTGCGTGAGAAGGAAAATACTTTGTAGCAGAGGCCAGTAAGTTAAAAAGGAGATATAAAGGGAAGAGAAAGGAAGGGAGGAGGGTACTTAATAGGTTGATATTGTATATATGTAAGTACAATGATTGAGATGGGGAGGTAATATGATGGAGAATGGAATTTCAAAGGGGAAAGTGTCAGGGGGGAGGGAGGGAATTACCATGGGATTTTTTTTATAATCATGGAAAATGTTAATAAAAATTAAAAAAAAAAAAAGAATGTGGGCTGGAGAGATGGCTTAGCGGTTAAGCGCTTGCCTGTGAAGCCTAAGGACCCCAGTTCGAGGCTCGGTTCCCCAGGTCCCACGTTAGCCAGATGCACAGGGGGGCGCACTCGTCTGGAGTTCGTTTGCAGAGGCTGGAAGCCCTGGCGCGCCCATTCTCTCTCTCTCCCTCCATCTGTCTTTCTCTCTCTGTCTGTCGCTCTCAAATAAATAAATAAAATTTTTTTAAAAATGTGATGCTGGTAGGAAACTGTTGTGCGCTAATGACCCTGGGAAAGAGTGCACTGGGTAGCATTTGGTTGGGAACTTTTATGTACCTGAGGGTGGGGGAAGAGGGTCGTACTCGTGGCAGAATGAGGAAAGAAGCGAGGAGGGGCGAAGCCAGCTGTTTTGTCGCTCAAGGTTGTAAGCTGTGTGTAACCGCCGGGCAGACAGTTCGAGGTTGTGGCGCCATTTGTAACTTCCAGGCAGAGCTTTTGCCATCCAGAATCTGTTTACTGATTCCCCCAGGGTTCTGTATGCCGACCTCACTCAAGCCCTGGGCTGGGAATTTTATTCAAAAACCTTATGATTTTTAAGAGTGCACCTTTCCGTACATGCAAGATATCTTCCTTTAAACTCTCTATCTGCTATCTTTACTGGTCTCTCTGATACTGTTCAAAACATAAGACCCTCAGAGATTAGCACTATACCATTTATGCAATGAAATCTTTTTACAGAGAGTAGGCAGGATTTCTGGAGGCTCACTGCAATCCATTCCAAGCAGGCACCAGCTGGTCTTTGTGGTCAACAGCTAAGGTGATTCTAAAGGATATTAGCAAGATACAATACAACCTGAAAAGATTCCATTGCCTGAATCATCTGTTTTCTCAAAAGAGCAATGCTTAAAAAAAAAAAAAAAAAAAAGAAGAAGAAAAACAATGTTAGTGACAGCAGTGTGAATGGGAGGCGCTACCCCATGTGAGAAATTGTCTTTTCTACTAAATAGATCTCACTTGTGTCCCCTTCTTCTCCTCCTTTTTTTTATAAACAATTTTTTAATTAATTTATTTATTTATTTGAGAGCGGCAGACACAGAGAGAAAGACAGATAGAGGGAGAGAGAGAGAATGGGCGCGCCAGGGCTTCCAGCCTCTGCAAACGAACTCCAGACGCGTGTGCCCCCTTGTGCATCTGTCTAACGTGGGACCTGGGGAACCGAGCCTCGAACTGGGGTCCTTAGGCTTCACAGGCAAGTGCTTAACCGCTAAGCCATCTCTCCAGCCCCTTCTCCTTCTTTTTTCGAGGTAGGGATTCACTCTAGCCCAGGCTGACCTGGAATTCACTATGTAGTCTCAGGGTGGCCTTGAACTCACGGCGACCCACCTACCTTTGCCTCCTGAAAGCTGGGATTAAAGGCCTGTGCCCGGCTGTTCTCTAGTCTCTTAAATGGTCCACTTTGTACCAAGAGTGGTCATACTTGTTTGCACAGCCAGATGTAATCTACTTCCTAGAATGCCTAAAATGCTCTAGAGATTAAAACTCTTGAGAGGGAGTGAGGTAGCTTTGTTAGGCAGTTAGAATGACTTGGCCCCTGAAAATATCTTTGCAGTCTCCACTTTGCTAGAGATCAAAGTATGATCTGACTTCTTGTCTCTTCCCTAGATGGGTTTTTCCACAAACCTAGGCTCTTCCTGGGAGGGAGGTCTTCTTTCCTAAGATTTAACCCTAACATTGGGGTTGGTCAAGTTAAGTCCCCAGAGTTTGGCATCATGGCTCTCCTCTTCCTGAGACAGCCCCTAGCTCAGACCACCTGGCTGTCTCTGGCTCACCTGAGCCTGAAGGTAGGGTCACCACCATAAGGTTATAAATACTTTTACCAGAGGTCAACTTCTCTGGGATGCCTGACCACTCCTGAACCTTCAGATTCTGGTGAATTTCCCCTTGTCTTGGCCTAGCTAGGCTGAGATGAAGGGAGAACCCCATAACTCCCTCATGGGCTTTTTAACCCCTCCTGCTCTCCACATGGCAGGAGCTATTGTAATTTTTCTTTCTCTTTTTACATTTGTTTTCAGGCCCACCACATGGGTTCTCAGATCACATGGGTGTATTTAATTTTCTTCTTTTGGCTCTGTACTTCCCTCAGTAAATATAATAATAACTATACTTCTCAGTCATACTTTATCCAATTCTTTGGCTAGAAGTAGACAAAAAACCTGCAAAAAAGCTAATCAATCAGGAATAGATTGTAAAGTCAAACCTCAGCCAATGAGGCAAATCCCAGTGATCCTTTGTGTTAAGGATAAAAGATGGGTAGAACTTCCACCTGCTAAGAGGTGCAAAAATTAGAGGAGCTGGGCTGGAGAGATAGCCTACTGGTTAAGCGCTTGCCTGTGAAGCCTAAGGACCCCAGTTCGAGGCTCAATTCCCCAGTACCCGTGTAAGCCAGATGCACAAGGTGGCACATGTGTTTGGAGTTCATTTGAAGTGGCTGGAGGCCCTGATGATTCTCTCTCTCTCTGTCTCTTTCTCTGTCTGTCACTCTCAAATAAATAAAATATTTTTAAAAATTCCACACCACATCTTTTTGGGAATAAGGAGTTTATTAGCAGCTCAGAGTGAGGGTTTTAGGAAAAGGGAAGGGACAAGGACAGGAAAAGTGGGAGAGGAACTTGTAGCTGCCAGCACACACTGATCTGCTGGTGCAGGGTGATTTAGGAGGGAAAGGGGGCTAGGTGAATTGGAGGTGGATGGCAGCACTACCCACCCACAAATGATACTTGTGTGGTGATGGACTAGCAGAAGAGAAGCTGGGCGTGGGTCTGGAAGTGGCAAGGGGAGAGAGAATGTGCAAGGTACGAAAAAAGGAAAGCAGATGGAAGTCTGAGTCAGAAACACACAGATACAACCAGAGACTTGGACAAATACCCAACTTACTTCAGGAAAAAGTGACAGAAAGAAAGAATATTGGGGCATACCTTTAATCCCAGCACTCAGGAGACAGAGGTAGGGGTTGAGTTTGAGGCCACCCTAAGACTATATAGTGAATTCCAACTCAGCCTGGGCTAGAGTAAATCTCACCTTGAAAAACCATGATAAAGAAAAATAAACAAATTGGGGAAGCAGTCCCATTTACAGTAGCCATAAAAATTAAATATCTTAGAATACCCATAACCAAAGAAGTTGCACAAAAATAGATCAATGGAGTTGGTCATTGATCCCAGCACTCAGAAGGCAGAGGTAGGAGGATTACCATGAGTTTGATGCCACCCTGGGCCTACTTAGTGAATTCCAGGTCAACCTAGACTAGAACTAGACCCTACCTCAAAAAAAACAAACAAAACTCAAATCAATGGAATAGAAGATCTAGTTGTAAGTGGTAGGAACTAAAGCTACCTAATTTTTACAAAAGGACCAAAAAGGCACACTGGAGAAAAGACAGCATCTTCAGCAAATAGTGCTGGATAAACTGGATAACCACATGTTGAAAGAGAATGTAGACCCTTTTCTCTCACCCTGCACAAAATCAACTTCAAATGGATCAACAACCTAAATATGTAAGAACTAAAACTCTAAGACAATTAGAAAATAAATAAGTAGAACAGTCCAAGATATAGGCATAAGGAAAGAATTCTGAATAAGACCCCAACAGCCCAGGAAATTAGACAAATGCTCTACCATTGGGATCTCATGAAACTAAAAAGCTATTGTACATCTAAGCAAACAGAAAACTGAACAGAGTTCTCAAAGAAAAAATGTTCAATATCTGTAGCCATCAGGGGAATGCAAGTTAAAAGAACTTTGAGATTCCATCTAACTGCAGTCAGAATACCAGCCTTTGTCATTTGATTTTCACTAGTTAAAACATGGCCAGGTAGGAGAGAGAAAGGGTTAGGAAGAAAATTCTAAGGATTGATGGCAGGGGAGGCATTGCAGGACCCCAAAATGATAAAGGCTATTTGTTACTGTTGCTGCTTGCATGCTATAATTTGATAGATACTGTTGCTGAACATATGGAATCCTTTGGTTACAAAGCACAGAGAAATTAGGCTTGAACTACACTGGCTTTGGTAGTACCAGAAGTTGGTGTGCAGGCCACAAAAGCCACACTTAGCAAGAGATGCCAAGTGCTATAGTAACATGTTAGGCAAGATGGGTCCACTGGCATATTGTTGGCAGAGACTACAGTGGTTGCAACCAATTTTCTGCCCAATGCATAAGAGAGAGCTCATGTCTGCTACTTGTACATCCATGTTTATTGCTTCTGCAATTACAATAGCTAAGGAAGGGAATCAGCCTAAATGCCCACTCATAGATAATTGGATAATAAAAATGTGGAATGTGCATATATACATATGTATACACATAATAAAAAATTCTACTCAGTACACAAAAATGAAATTATAAAATTTTCAGGAAAATGGATGGACCTGGAATGAATTTTATTATGTAGTATCCCAAACTCAGAAACACAAAAAAAGACATGTACTCTTTCATATGTGGACCATAGCTTGTAATACCTACATGCATGAATATAAAGGGAGGTAGGTGAAATTAGGCATATTCAAGGTGATTATGAGGATGTGAACACAAATTATAGTATGTTCATACACTAAATGTTCTCAATAAACACATACAAACACACATATGTATGCATATACATACATACATACACACATACGAATGTATGTATAATAAAGGGGGTAGGAACATGAGTAAAACCTATAATGCAAGAATGGCAAAGAGCAGATATAAAGAGAAGATTAGGAAGGCAGTGGAGGACGGATATGAAGAGGAAGAAGGAAATGTGGAAAGGAGCAAAAGGGAAGAATTAACTAAAACAAATTGTATTAGAATGCATGATACCTGTTGTAGGTACCTTGTCATTGCTGTGACAAAATGCTCAACCAAATGCACTTGGTGGGGAGAAAGGTTTTTATTTTGGTATACAGTTTTATAGAGAATCTTCATAACAGGTGAAAGGATGGCATGAGCAGAGGCTTGGGATCACTTCCGTCACAGCAGGTGGAAAACAGGAGTTACTCTAGCATGGGGAACCTGGCTATAACACCTCTTAGCTGCTCAAAACACACCTCCTCTGGCAAGGCTACATGTCCCAAGTTGCCATCAGCTGGGGAACAAGCATTCAGAACACTTGAATTTAAGGGGGACAGACCTATGATTGGAACCATTCTCCCCCTGGCACCCAGAAACTCACAACAATCTGAGTGTAAAGTGCATTCAGTCCAACTTCAATCCCATTGACACTGCAAAAGATGGCATTGCAAGGAAAGACTGAACCAATGCAAGATCTAAAATAGGACAAACATTAAAACTTTGCAGCTCCAAGTCAGGCATTTGTAACAAGTGATGAAGTCTCTGGGGCTCCAGTTCCATACCTCCACCTGGGCTACACGCAGCATGGGGAGTACCCATTGCCCTCTAGCAGTTCGCCTTGGCCACCATTGTGTAGTCATATTATATCCAAACTCCTATGATCTTCACTGCAACTCATGGTTCATCCTCATCACTGTGAAGTCTCCACACAAGGACTCCAGAAACCCTGCTTCACGTTGTCCAATGGTCATCTCCAAAAGAACCCTGTTGCAAATCAAAATGACCTTTCCTGTATTTGTCATATTTCCAAAGCCAATATAAAGAGGGCATCACTGCCAAAATGTTATTTCAGCAGAGAAGAAAATCTGTTTACAAAGCAGGAAAATACCTTTAGCATTCTTCTTTCAGAATCTAGAATCTCTACTTGAGTCAGAATTCTTCCTGCTGTCCTAATAAAGAACAGGTGGCCAATGTCAATGGTGATAATCCCTCAAACAACTGCCAATGAACAGGGCTGCTGTCTCCTGTCCAAAGCTTCCCTTTCTTTGGATGCCATATCCTTCTGTGCACAGCAGCCCATCTCTTCTAAATTTAACTCTGCTCAAGTTGTCAGGAAAAGGGCAGAGTACACTTAGCCTCTTATAAAAACTGCCTGTAGCTTAGTCTAGACAAAGTTCTTTCTCCCCCTCCTAAGCTAAGCCTGCACAGTCTATAGTCCTTTCTGCATTTATTCTTCCAACTCTCTTAAAAGAATGGTCCATCAAATTCTAATTACAGTACTTACAACAAGGCTGTTTTAGGTCAGAATTTCAAGTCCTTCCACAATCTTCCCACAAATAAACGATCAAAAGCCACATGATCAGGATTCTAGCAGCAATGACCATACTCCTCTGCTATCAATTTTCTGTTGTAGTTACCTCCCCATTGCTAGGACAAAGCACCTGACCAAAAAGCAGCTGATCAGAAGAACGTTTTTATTTTGGCTTACAATCTTGAGGGGAAGTCTCATGGGACAGGGAAAAGCTAGCATGAGCAGATGCTGGACATCAGTTCTGCACAGCAGGTGGAAAACAGCAGGAGAACCGAATGCAGCCAATGGGGAGCTGGTTATAATACCCCAAAGCCTGCCCCAAATAACACACCTTCTTCATCAAGGCTCTACCTCCTAAACTGCCATTAGTTGGGACCACCAACACAAGAGTTTATGTGGGACATCTAATTCAAACCACTATAATACCTAAAACTCTGTGGTATGGGATTAAAAAAAAAAAAAAACCAATAACCACAAAGAAAGGCATGAGAAAAAAGAAATGTTGGTGGAGGAATACATGTTCACAAAGTTTACAGACATAATAATTCATT
Source organism: Jaculus jaculus (assembly GCF_020740685.1). Taxonomy (NCBI): domain Eukaryota; kingdom Metazoa; phylum Chordata; class Mammalia; order Rodentia; family Dipodidae; genus Jaculus; species Jaculus jaculus. The sequence goes on along the minus strand of NC_059122.1, from coordinate 14,192,302 downwards.
CGATATTATTTTACAAAAGATAAGGTCCTTGCAGTTTTGGGCAACAGGCACTTAATATAGTAGGGTCCATCTTTGGGGATGAGTAAAACACAAATTATGATCAAAATAATGCAACAATAATAAAAGCCCACATTAAAAGTAAAGCCAGAGAAGGTCAGGTATGATGGCACAAGCCTTTGATACCAGCACATGGGAGGCAGAGGTAGGAGGATCACTGTGAGTTTGAGGCCACCCTGAGACTACATAATGAGTTTCAGGCCAGCCTGAGCTAGAGTTAGACCCTACTACAAAAAAAGGGGGGGGTTGTAGAGATGGTCTTGTGGTTAATGCACTTGCCTGCAAAGCCTAAGGACCAAAGTTCAATTCCCCAGGATCCCATGTAAGCCAGATGCCCATGGTAGTACATGCATTTGGTGTAGTGGCTAGAGCCCTGGCATGCCCATTCTCTCTCTCTCTTTCTCTCTCTCTCATTCTCTCTCATAAATAAAAAGAAAGAAAACAGAGGTACTATTTATTGTAAGCACAAAATACCCTGCCATAAAAGGAAAAAAATAACTGACAAACTTGTAAAAATTTACTTAAGTTATGATCATGGAAGGATACACGCATATAGCATCCCAGTAAATGAAGAACATTTGATAATCTATAAATTGGCTGAAACCACAAACTAATGTTCAAAAATTTACATTGAAGCCAGGTATGGTGGTGCATGTCTTTAGTCTCAGCACTTGGGAGGCAGAGGTAGGAGGATTGCAATGAGTTCGGAGCCAATCTGAGACAAAACATTAAATTCCAGGTCAGCCTGGGCTACAGTGAGACCCTACCTCCAAAAAACAAACAAACAAGTCTATATAACAATGTGATTAGATCAAGATGTCTCTGGCATAATGGAAGGATTAATCCTTAAATATGTCCATAACATGATGGTGTTGTTGGAGAGTTGGTTTAAGTGGGTCATTGGGGAAATGAGTCCTTGGGACATCTTATGTTGGCCTCTTACATTGCACACCACTCCACTGTGTACAAAATGATGTGAACTGCTCTGCCATGACCTTGGTGCCACAGCCGAAATAAAAGTTAGGGGCTGCAAAGATGGCTTAACAGTTTAAAGGTAACTGCTTGAAAAGCCTGACAGCCCAGGTTCAAATCACCAGTAAAGCCAGATGTATCAAATGGCACATACATCTGGAGTTTGTTTGCAATGGCAAGGGTCCTTGGCATGCCCATTCTTCCACTCGTTCTATGCTAGCAAATAAATAAAATAAGAACATTAAATTTCCCTAAGAGGGAAGATAAACAACAGAAATATATACTATAAACATAAGGCATCAGTAACTGACACAAGCCCAACAGAAGAATCCCAAGAGAACAAAAATTATTTCTCAATAGTCCATTATTCACATTTACCCAAAAAACATGTAAAACTAAGTTTTTTGTATAATAGACATCTATTTAATTTAATATGGATCCAATATGGTTCAGGTATGAAGAGATTTGATCAAAAAAGAAAGACCATATTAACACAGAAAGTGTTGCTTAAAGCAGCCCAAGTAACCTTGAGATTGTCACCCTAAAATTTATTTTCAAGAGTGAAAATCAGGCTCTCGCCTTGCTGTGAGGGGACACACACTGGCTGGCTTAATAAAGACTCTCCCTTTTAATTTAACATTTAAAAAAAAAAGAGTAAAAATTAGGAATAAACATTCCAGAAGCCTCACAATATACTTAGTTTCAGAACCTTTGCTTCAAATAATAGTTTCTGGAATATTCTAAATAAATTATTTCATATCAAGCTTTAAAGAAACATTAATTGTTAGATGAAGAATATTTACAGAATTAAGAAACATTTTTGCAATAGACAACATTGCTATAGTTCTGGAGTTTTTTTGTTTTGCCTTTGTTTTTGTTTTTTTTTTAATTTTTTGTGGTGGGGTCTCTCTCTAGCTCAGGCTGACCTGGAATTCATTATGTAGTCTCAGGGTGGCCTTGAACTCATGGCGATCCTCCTATCTCTGCCTCCTGAGTACTGGGATTAAAGGCATGGGCCACCGTACCTGGCTTAGTTCTGTCCCCCCCCACCCCCACCCCCGGAGGTAGGGTCTTACTCTGACCCAAGCTGACCTGGAATTCACTATGTAATCTCAGAGTGGCCTTGAACTCACGGTGATCCTCCTACCTCTGCCTCCCGAGTGCTGGGATTAAAGGGTGTACCACCACGCCCAGCTCCAGTTCTGTATATTTTTAATTAACTTACTATTTGCATGTTTGTATGTGCATGCATGTTCAGGCACCAGATCTCTACTTGTTAATAAATGAATACTAGATGTACATGATACTTTTTACATCCAGCCTTATATGGGTGGTTGGGAACTGAACTCTGACTCACAGGCATTGAAGGCAAGTGCTTTTACCCACTTAACCATCTTCACAGTCACCTCTGTAATTATTTTTTTTTGTGGGGGGGGGGGGGCTTTTCAAGGTAGGGCCTTGCTCTAGCACAGGATGACCTGAAATTCACAATGTAGTCTCAGGGTGGCCTCAGACTCACAACGATCCTCCTACTTCTGTCTCCCAAGTGCTAAGATTAAAACTGTGTGCCCCTATACCTGGCACCTCTGTATACAAGTTTTGACACCAGGTACATTCTCATAGATGGCTCAATAGAAAACATTTGCATATTTATTCAAAGGTTTTCATCATACTATGCACTTTAATGTCTGTTAATTATTCCAAGATGACTAGAGACAGTTCTACAAATTATATAACACTTTTTTTCTTATGAATTGTTTGCTAGAAAGGTCATGACAGTGCCTTTCATATTCTTTAGGCATTCTCTCTAGTGTGAGCCCTTCCATGTATTTTAAGGCAATTGAGATGAGTAAAGGCTTTCCCACACTACTTGCACACATATGGTTTCTGTACAGTATGGATTTGTTCATGTCTTTGACAATTACTTAAATTTAAAAAGGATTTCCCACATTGTTTACAAACAAAACGTTTCTCTCCACTGTGAATTCTTTCATGGCGTCGTAGGTATCTAGGATCAACGAAAGATTTACCACATAGTTTACAAACACACAGTTTCTCCTGAGAGTGAGTCCACTCATGCTGTCGTAAGTTACCAGCAGAACTGAAACCTTTTCCACATTGCTTACATACATATGGTTTCTCTCCAGTGTGAATCCGTTCATGTATCTGAAACTTACTGAAAAAACGAAAGCCTTTCCCACATTGCTCACATACATGGGGTTTTTCCCCACTGTGGATCTTCTCATGATTTCGAAGAGCACTGGGGTTAGTGAAGGCTTTTGCACAATGCTTACATATGTAGGGTTTCTCACCAGTGTGAATTTGTTCATGTCTTTTACGACCACTCCAAGAAGAAAAGGCTTTCTCACAATGTGTACAAACATAGGGTTTCTCTCCTGTGTGAAACCTTTCATGGCATCGAAGGGCACGAGGATCAGTGAAGGATTTACCACACAGTTTACAAACACAGAGTTTCTCCCCAGAGTGAGTCCACTCATGCTGTCGCAAGTTACCAGCAGCAATGAAACTTTTCCCACATTGCTTACATACATAAGGTTTCTCTCCAGTGTGAGTTCGTTCATGTATTTGAAACTTACTGAAATAACGAAAACTTTTCCCACATTTCTCACATATGTGGGGTTTTTCACCACTGTGGATCCTCTCGTGCTTCTGAAGAGCAATGGGATTCGTGAATGCTTTCCCACAATACTTGCATTTGTAAGGTTTCTCAACAGTGTGAATTTGTTCATGTTTCCTACGAGTACTCCAAGAAGAAAAAGCTTTGCCACAATGCTTACATACATAGGGTTTCTCTCCAGTATGAATCCTTTCATGGCATCGAAGGGCACGAGGATCAGTGAAGGATTTACCACACACCTTACACACACACAGTTTCTCCTCAGAGTGAGTCCACTCATGCTGCCGCAAGTGACTGGAAGAAATAAAACCTTTACCACACTGCTTACATACATATGGTTTCTCTCCAGTGTGAATTCGTTCATGCGTTCGAAGGATACTGGAAGAAGTGAAACGTTTCCCACACTGCAAACATATGTGGGGTTTCTCACCACTATGAATCCTCTCATGGTATCGAAGAGAAGTGAGACAACTGAATGCTTTGCCACAGAGCTTACACATGTGGGGTTTCTCACCACTGTGAACCCTCTCATGGTATCGAAGAGAACTGACAGCAATGAAGGCTTTCCCACACAGCTCACATACATAAGGTTTCTCTCCAGTGTGACATCGTTTATGTATCTGAAAGGTATGGTAAGAAGCTAAGGCCTTCCCACATTGTGAACATACATATGGTTTTTCTCCAGTGTGTGTTCTTTCATGATCTTGAAACTTACTCTTACAACTGAAGGCTTTATCACATATATTACATTTATATGGTTTCTCTCCAGTGTGAGTTAGTTCATGTCTTTGAAGGTTACTCCAAGAAAAGGCTTTTCCACAATGTTTACATACATAGGGTTTCTTCTCTGTGTGAATTCTTTTATGCCTTGGAATGCTACTCAAGCAACTGAAGGCTTTATCACATATATTACATCGGTATGGTTTCTCTCCAGTGTGAGTTCGTTCATGTCTTCTAATGTGACTCAAATAAGAAAAGGCTTTACCACACTGTTTACATACATAGGGTTTATCCCCAGTGTGAATCTTTTCAACATATTGAAGGAGGCTAGGATAGGTAAGGGCATTAAAATGCTGTTTATCCACATACATTTCTTCTCCAGTATCAGAGTTCCCAGGTATATGAATGTAACTGTGACTCTGGAAAAAATTTTCGCATTGGTTAAATGCATAGGATCTCTGTCCAGTGTCAGTGCCTTCGTGATTCAGAAAGAAATCAGGGTAAGTAATGGCTTTCTTACATTCCCCAAATTTATAGAGACTCTCTTCATGTATCTTATATTCATTACTTTGTTGTCCAGTATGAACAGTCACAGGCACATTAAGGGATGAATGACCAATGAGTGTGTCTTCATACACATGGTTTTCACAGAATATTAATCCATGAGAAGTTTCCTTGTTCACAATAGGTTCTGCAATCTGGCTAATGTTTTCTCCACACTGACTACCTTCTTTTTGTTTCCACAATCTTTCCACAACTTTATTTCTGTAAACAATGGAGAACACATTACCAAAGTTATTGAGTATAAATTTCTTACCAGTAAAATTTTTTTAAATTTTGTTTTTCAAGGTAGGGTCTCATTCCTGCACAGGCTAACCTAAAATTCACTATGTAGTTTCATGGTGACCTTGCAATCTTCCTAACTCAGCCTCCTGAGAGCTGGGATTAACGATGTGCACCATCATGCCTGGTTCCCCTGTCTATTTTTTTTTTTTTTTTTTACCATGAATGGACTGAATGATTTACAGTGTATGAAGGATAGCTAATATCAAGAAACTGGTATTCATATGAGATCCTAAATGTATTTACCAAGTTAACTATTTTGGAAATACTAAATGACTTTGTTTTATTGATTGATGTCAGGATCTTAACATGATTCTCAGGCTGGTCTCATATTTAACATTCATTTCCACCAGACCCCTAAATAGCTGGTAATGAAAATATGAGCAATCACATCTGCTGCAGTATCATATGTAGATGTTCTTTGAGCATTTCTTATGCAAAAATGTTTGGACAAAAACCATTTATCATTTTAAAATATTTGCACATACATAAGATAACATGAAAATTGGTAAGGAGTAAAACATATTCCTTCACATTTTCTAATTTCTAATATTTTCATAGTTAAGCAGAAGGAAACCACATTTTAAATAATTTTGTGCATGGAACAAAGTTTTTGTATACAGAAAATCAGAAAATGTTCCTCCTATTATCATGTCAGTACTGTTTATTTCTAATCCAGTATGCATTTTGGCAATAATTTCTTTAGAGTAAATTACTTCAAGCTTATTTTATTTGTAGAGGCATATATTTTTTAATTTACCAGTGACATCCAAATTCTTGTAGAAAACTGTTATTAGTAAGTTACCTTAGACTTCTCATGGAATATTCAGAGTCATCTTCAATGCACGGGTCTCCCTGTGTTTTTCCTAAAATGTAAACCCAGAAAAATCATGATGGATTCAATTAGGAAGTATTAGATCCTAGGTAGATCCACAGTACAACAGGACCATGCCTCTCTGTCCATATTACATATCATAGAGTAACAACTTTAGCAAGACAGGGTTATAAATTCAGGAAAGCACAATCTCACCTATACCTACAGCAGCCAGGTTCCTGAGGGTTTCCTCCATCACATCTCTGTGCAGCTTCTTCTGGGAAGAATCTAGTAAAGCCCATTCCTCCAAAGTGAAGTTCACAGCCACATCCTCAAAGGTCACAGAGTCCTAGAACAGGCCAGAGAGTTCCAGGAGGAAAGGTGAGACAACACTGAAGATCTGTAAGTGTTCCCCAAATGGTACATACATACATATGTACACACACACACACATTTAGTGTTTCGAGGTAGGGTCTCACTCTAGCCCAGGCTGGATTTGGAATTCACTATGTAGTCTCAAGGTGGCCTTGAACTCGTGGTGATCCTCCTACCTCTGCCTCCCGAGTGCTGACATTAAAGATATGCACCACCACAGCCAACATCATATTCTCATACTCCATCTAGCACCACCTGCTCTAACACAGTAAATCCCATATTACATTCAACCTCTTTGGGGAACAAGGAACTAAACATCCATTATGCTGCTAAATCTCCCAAATGCAACTGGCATGTATATGCTGCAGTTAGTTTCATGTTGCTGTGACAAACACCCAACCAGAAAGAGCTTGTGGGAAGAAAGGGTTTCAGATTTCCAGCATCCCGGGGAAGTACCATCAATAACATTAGAAGCTGAGTCACTCCATCAACATTAGCATAGGAGAGAAAAACCAACACAAGCAAGTACAGAGGCAGCCAGAGCTCAAACTGCTCTCCATACACTTTAGGGCTGGGTTCCAAGATCCAACCCCAGTGACATACTTCTTCCCCAGTAGGGTTCTGCCCACTGGAGATTCAAGATTCAAGCCTGAGTCTATGGTGCTACACTTAAACCACTGCAGGGTATAAGCTGTTTTCTCATTAGTGAGACTAGATACCTGACAAAGAGTAACTTATTTGTGGGAAGAATGACAGGGTTAGTAGGTGCAGAAGGATACAGCTAAGACTCTTCAAATTGTGCAACCCAGGCAGCACAGCAGAGAAGGCTGGTCATCAGCTGGATTCTACATTTCCCTCAAGTCTGGAGCCTGAGTCCACAGAATGGTGCTTCCTTCACTCAGGGTGACTCTCTCCTCCTCTGACTTCCATGGAAACACCCTCTGAAGATGTTTTAAATCCTATCAAGTTCACAATGGAGATTAACCATCACACAAACTTCCAGTTGCTTTTTCTCAGATATACTTGAATAGAAATGTAGAATTGATTAACATATTGCACTATTCATGACAATATAAACAGAATGATTAAAAAGTAGATAATGGGCCAGACATGGTGGCACACACCTTTAATCCCAGCACTCAGGAAGTAGAGGTAGGAGGATCACCATGAGTTTGAGGCCACCCTGAGATTACATAGTGAATTCCAGGTCAGCCTGGGCTGGAGTGAGACCCTACCTCGAAAAGCAAAAAAATAAATAAATAATTAAAAAAGTAGATGATGGGAGCTACAGAGATGGCTCAATAGTGAAAAGTGATTGTTTACAAAGCCTGCCAACCCAGGTTCAAGTCCCCAGTGCCCATGTAAAGATACATGAAAAAAGGAGCACATGCTTATTACATTTGTTTGCAATGGTAAGAGGCCCTGGTGCACCAATACAGACACACACACATGCACACATGCTCAAATAAATTAAAATATTTTTGAAAGACAACTTCCATAATTATAGACAATAAACCAGGATAATTCCCTCCCTCCTCACAGTCCTTTTCACAACTCCGCTGTCCATCATATCCCCTCAATTAGCCTTTTATTTTGATGTCATCATCTTTTCCTTCCATTATCAGGGTCTTGTAAAGGTAGTGCCAGGCACTGCAAGGCCATGGATATCCTGGCCATTTTGTATCAGGAAGAGTGCATTGTAAACAGTCCTACCCTTCCTTTGGCTTTTAAATTCTTTCCATCACTTCTTCCACAACAGACCCTGAGCTTCTTTGAAAGGTGTGATAGAGATGTTTCAGTTCTGAGCACTCCTCTGTCACTTCTCAGCACTATGGGGCCTTTTGAGTCATCCTAGAGGTCAATGCCATCTGAAAAGAGAAGCTTCTCTAACCAAAAGTGAAGAGTGCCACTAATATATGAGTATGACCATTAAGAGAAGAGCTTACTGGCCAGTCTGGATAAGCATAATATTTGCACCCATTGGCTCATATGGCCTGGCTGGTCAAACTTAAGATTTTGCAGTGTTCATTGTTGTTCATCTCCACTGATAACGTCTCTCTCTCCTCTAGAGCTCCATGCAGCATAGCTTTTTTCAGCTTTCTGTCAACTGGTATATAGGGAGGAAGTTCTTAGCTCAGCTCCAGAAATATTTCTCAGTTACCTTACAGCCCAACCATATAGAGTCTTCAGCAAAAGGGCAAACTGAGAGACTTGGCAATGGCTTGTAATGTTTGGGGGTAATCAGGGCCCTCCTTGGCCAACAATTCATTGGAAGGTATCCAATCCCTGGCACTGAAATTATTCTAGTAACAATTTATGGCTTCTGAATGTGCCATTATGCAAAAAAGCAGGTTTCCATATGACTTATTCTATCCTTTTATATTTTGATTAACCCTTCCCCCACCCCTCCTTTACTCAATCTCTTCTCCTGACTTCACTTAGGCCTTTCCACCCCCACTAATCTGTTCATCTACTTACATATATACAATACCATACCCTTAAGTCCTCCCCTCTCTTCCCTCTCTTACAGACCCTTTCTAGCTTACTGGCAAACCATGTTTTTCTCTAACTCCCATACACGCCCAAGCATTTATAGGTAGGATTAACATGTGAGAAAGAACATGTGGTGCTTTTCCAGGTCCACCCACTTCCCTGCAAATTTCACAATTTAACTTTTCTTACTGCTGAAAAGAACACCACTGTATAAATGGACCACATTTTCATTATCCACTCTGGGCTGGTTTTATTTCCTAGCTATTGTGAATAGAGTAGCAATAAACATGGGTGTGCAAGTATCTCTAAGGCAGTGAGATGAGTCCTTAGGACATATGCCTAGGAGTGGTATAGCTGGGGCATACAGTAACGACTTTTGGCTGTCTCAGGAACCTCCATACTGATTTCCACAATGGCTGCACCAGTTTACATTCCCACCAACAGTGTAAAAGGGTTTTCTTTTTCTAAAACCTCACCAGCATTTATTGTCATTTGTGTTCTTGATGACAGCCATTCTGACAGGAGACAGAATCTCAAAGTAGTCTTAATTTGCATTTCCCTGATGGCTAAGGATGTAGAACATTTTTCTAGATGTTTATAGACCATCTGTATTTCTTCTTTTGAAAACTCTCTATTTAGTTCCATAGCCCTTTTTTTGAAAATTTTATTTATTTGACAGAGAGAAAGAGTGTGAGAGACAGGAAGAATGGGTGTGCTGTCCCTTCAGCCACTGCATACAAACTCCAGATGCATGCACTGCCTTGTGCACATGTGTGACACCGTGCACTTACGTCACTGTGAAACTGGCTTATGTAGGACCTGGAGGTCTGAACCACAGTTCTTAGGCTTCACATGCAAGCACCTTAACCGCTAAACCATCTCTCAAGACCCTGTAGCCCTTTTTTTTTTTTTTTTGTTTTTTTGTTTTTTGTTTTTTGTTTTTCGAGGTAGGGTCTCACTCTGGCTCAGGCTGACCTGGAATTCACTATGTAGTCTCAGGGTGGCCTCGAACTCTCAGTGATCCTCCTACCTCTGCCTCCCGTGTGCTGGGATTAAAGGCGTGCGCCACCACGCCCGGCTTCCTGTAGCCCATTTTTTAATTGGGTTATTTGATTTTTTGGGGGAGGTAGGGTTTGAGGTAGGGTCTCACTTTGGCTCAGGCTGACCTGGAATTAACTATATAGTCTCAGGGTGGCCTGGTGGCCTCAAACTCATGGCGATGCTCCTACCTCTGCCTCCCGAGTGCTGGGATTAAAGGCATGCACCACCACATCTGACCCGGTTGTTTTATTTTTTTATTATTCATTTTTTCAGTTCTTTGTATATTCGGGATATTAATCATCTGTCAGATGTATAGCTAGCAAAGATTTTCTACCACTCTGTACCTTGCCTCTTGCTCTATTCACAGTGTCCTTTGCTATACAAAAGCTTTTTAATTTCTTGAGGTCCCTGTGATTGATCAGGGTTTTATTTCATGGGCAACTGGGATTATATTCAGAAAGTCTTTGCCAAGACCAATATGTTGAAGGGTTTCCCCTACTTTTTCCTCTAGCAGTTTCAGAGTTTCAGGTCTTATATACAGGTCTTTGATCCATTTGGACCTAATTCTTGTATATGGATAGAGCTAAGAATCTGTTTTCTTTATGCATATAGATATCCAGTTTTCCCAGCACCATTTGTTGAAGAGGCTGTCTTTTTTCCAATGGGTACTTTTGGCATTTTTGCCAAAGATCACGTGGCCATAGCTGCCCAGATTTATATCTGGTACCCTTAATCTATTCCATTGATCTACATGTCTTTTCTATGGCAGTACCATGCTGTTTTTATTACTATGGCTCTGTAATATAGCTTAAAATCAGGTATGGTGATTCCACCAGCCTTATTTTTGTTCCTCAAAATTGTATTGGCTATTTAAGGTTTGACTTTGCTTTCAAGTAAATTCTAGGATTTTTTTTTCTATTTCCACAAAGAATTCCATTGGAATTTTTTAAAATATTTTTTTTGTTCATTTTTATTTATTTATTTGAGAGTGACAGAGAGAGAAAGAGAGAGAGAGAGAATGGACGTGCCAGGGCCTCCAGCCACTGCAAACGAACTCCAGATGCGTGTGCCCCTTGTGCATCTGGCTAACGTGGGTCCTGGGGAATTGAGCCTCGAACCTGGGTCCTTAGGCTTCACAGGAAAGTGCTTAACCACTAAGCCATCTCTCCAGCCCTCCATTGGAATTTTGATGGGGATTACATTAAATGTGTAGATTGCTTTTGGTAAGATTGACATTTTCACAGTATTGATTCCTCCAATACAAGAACATTGGATATCTTTCCTATTCCTAGTGTCTTCTGCAACGTCTGCCTTGAGTGTTTTAAATTTTTTTAATTTGTTTTATTGACAACTTCCAAAATTACAGACAATAAATCACAATAATCACCTCTCCCACTTTCCCCTTCATAAATCCACTGACCATCATATCCCCTCCCTCCCTCCCTCCATTAGTCTCTCTTTTATTTGATGTCATCATCTTTTCTTCCTGTTATGAGTCTTGTGAAGGTAGGGGTAGGCACTGAGAGGTCATGGATATCCAGGCCATTTTGTGTCTGAAGATTGCATTGTGAACAGTCCTACCCTTCATTTGGCTCTTACATTCTTTCTACCATATCTTCTACAACTGACCCTGAGCCTTGGAAGGTGTGATAGAGATGTTTTAGTGCTGAGGACTCTTTTGTCACTTCTCAGCACTATGGTGCCTTTTGAGTCATCCCAGAGGTCACCACCATCTGAAAAGAGAAGCTTCTAAAAAAAGTTAGAGTAAGCCAGGCATGGTGGTGCATGCCTTTAATCCCAGCACTTAGGAGGCACAGGTAGGAAGATCACCAAGAGTTCGAGGCTACCCTGAGACTACATAGTGAATTCTAGGTTAGCCTGGGCTAGAGTGAAACCCTACCTCAAAAAAAAAAAACAGTGAGAGTTGCATTAATATATGGGTATAAACATTAAGAGAAGTACTTACCAGGCAGTTAGGTGAGCATAATATATGCATTTAGCCAAACACCAGCAGGCATTATGCCTTTATGGCTGATAACTACCCCTGCCATAGGTTTTTCAGTATCAGGTAGCCCTATGCCAGCAGCCTAGTTCCAACATAGTCCTCTGCAGTCTTTCCTTCCCTTAGAAAGTTCATAAACCGGCCGGGCGTGGTGGCGCACGCCTTTAATCACAGCACTCGGGAGGCAGAGGTAGGAGGATTGCTGTGAGTTCGAGGCCACCCTGAGACTACAGAGTGAATTCCAGGTCAGCCTGGGATACAGTGAGACCCTACTTCAGAAAACCAAACAAAAAAAAAAAGAAAGAAAGTTCATAAGCCAAGCCTCAAACACAATTTTCTCTGCACTCAGCATTGTCAAACTCTCATCAGAATAGTCCATAATACTTGGCTTACTGCTCCAGAAGGCATCTTCAGCTGTAAGTACCACATTTCGATGCCTCTAGCACACAAATTCAAAAAAATCAAAATCCACATGATCAGATTCAGTTTCTAAGAAGCTCTAAACCAGGCACAGTTGTGCAGGAAACAAAATTATTTCAAACTTACAGATCTAGGGGAAGGTCCACAATGTCAGAAGCTTGCCAACTTTCAAAGGTCCACGCAGTAAGAGAAAAGCGAAAAGCCAGAGGCCATGCCAGCACCATAAGCAACTGCACTTCAGGAACTCCAGGCAGAACTCAAGTACTTTGCATACTTTAGAATAGAATGCCAAACCCACCCCCACACCTTCGGGCCGGACCACAGGATCCCTCACAGTGACACTGTCTCCAGCTAGGGGGCTACAGATCTAAATTACAAACTTTAATAACATCCTGAATGGATGTTTAAATGGAGGCCATCCATTTAAACTACCACAGTGAGCCAATTAGGCTGATCGTGTACAATGCTGTGAATAAACGGGTATTCAGGAATTCTTTCATACTAGACAAACACTCTTCTGAGGAACCTCTCCAGGCCCCTCTTTTAGTGGTTTCTAATCTATAGGTCTTTCATAACATGTCTGGCACATTTTGAGTTGATGTTTGATATGATGTGAGAAATAGGGATCATTTCTCTTTTTTAAATTTATTAATTTATTTTTATTTGAGACAGAGAGAGGGAGAGAACGAGACAGAATGGGCATGCCAAAGCCTCTAGCCACTGTAAACAAACTATAAACAACCTCCAGATGCATGTGCCACCTTGTGCATAGGACCTGGAAAATCACTTCGCAGGCAAGCACCTTAATTGCTAAGCCCTCTCCAGCCCAGGATCATTTCTTCTAATGTGGATATCCTTGCTCCTCAGCACTTGTTTGGCAAAGTATAGTTTTTGTTTCTTTGTATGAAATCTGTTGCCTAAACATGTTGCTTTACTTCTATGTACTCTTGCCTCTCTCATAGGTTATGGGTTTGATTTTATGCTAACACCATGCTGGTTTTGTTACTATGATTCTGTAATATCTGAAAGCAGGTATTGTACTGCATTCAGCATTGCTCTGGGTTGCTTGTAGTCTGTAAACTTTTCTCCTCAAGGAATAATTATATGACCCTTTGAAGAACTTCCTTACTCTTTTGACGAGTGGAAAAACAGCACTGAAATTGTGTATTGCTTAGGGGAATTTGGGCCCTTGAAGCTGATGTAATCGAAGAACAGGAGAGATATCTCCACCAACTAATGTCTATTTCAATTCCTCTATGACCATTTTTAATTTTTACTAAATTAACGGCTTTTAGTTTGGCTTATAGTCTTGAGGGGAGGCTTCCTGATGGTGGAGGAAAAGCATGGCATAAGCAGAAGCTGGACATCATTTCTACCACAGCAAGTTAAAAACAGCAGGAGTGAGCTATACTGTAGCAGTGCTATAACACCCCTAAGCCCACCCCAACAATACATTTCCACCAAGGTTCCACCTCCAAAATTTCCATCATCTGACAACCAAGCACTCAGAAAACATGAGTTAATTGGAAGGGGGTGTATCTTATTCAAACCACTATACTTGGTTGGCCACCAGAACTAAATGGTAAAACCCTATTGCTGAAAACATCACAGGCTGGGACTGCAGAAAATTGAGAGATCGTGCTGGGACTGAGAAGGAAGCCAGTTCACTACTGGCTGGCTCTCATAGTGCTGGCAAGCAGTATACAAACAAGCAGTGGATCCTGTAAGCTATAAAATCAACTAGCCAGGGAAGATGTACAAGTGCAACAGTGGTACATATCTACCTCTCTCTGTCTGTCACTCTCAAATAAACAAAAATAAATAAAAAAAAATGTACTGAGACAAAGTATGGGTAAGACTAAGCTGGTCATAATTTGGCTATAATTAAAGGATTTAAAAATTCTTAAAGACAAAATTTAAAACCCTAATAAAGAACTGGTGCCTGATACTCTGTTTTCAACAATGTGCATTTCGTAAAATACTGATTTGCTCTTACAAACATGTTCAGAAAAACTGGCTTAGAGAACAAGTATTTTCAGTTTTATCTTTTAACTGAATGAGGCACTCAAACCTTGGTGATTAAAGCCACAAAGAAAAGTAAAAATCTTGGAATAACCCTAACCAAAGATGTGAAATATTCTACAATGGAAACTTAAAACCCAGCATTTATAGGTTGTAAGAATGAATATCATGAAAATGGCCTTCCTTAAAATCAATACACAAAGTCAATAAGCTCCCCCATCAGAATTCCAGTACTGTTCTTCATAGAACTAGAAACAGTAATTCCAAGATCCATATGGAAGCAGAAAAAATATCCTGAATACTCAATCCTACGACATGCTGCATGTATCACCATACCCAATTTCAAGTTATACTACAGAGACATACTAGCAAAAACAGCAATGGTAACAGGACAAAAACAGATGAACAGACCAGTAGAATAGAACGGAGGATCCCAGGGTAAACTCAAGTAACTACAGCTACCTGAATATTCCAAAAATACATATTGGAGAAAAGATACACTTTAACAAACAGTACTGGAAAAACTGGACATCTACTTGTAGAAGAATTAAATTAGATGTGATCTCTCACCACGCAGAAAAATCAACTCAAAATGTAACAAGGGCCTCAATGCAGGATCTGACACCTCCAAACAGCTACAGATGATGTTCATTTGCAGTGGCTATAGGTCCTGGCATACCCATTCTCTTTCTCTCTCCCTCTCTCTCTCTCTCTCTCTCTCTCTCTCTCTCTCAAATAAAATACTTTAAAAAAAAAAAAAGAAAAAAAAGCTATTGGGCTGGAAAATAGCTTAGTGGTTACGGCACTTGCCCACGATGCCTAAGAAACTCAGGTTTGATTCCCCAGAACCCACATAAGCCAGATGTATAAGGTGGCACATACATCTGCAGCTCATTTGCAGTGGCTAGAGGCCCTGGCATGCCCATTCTCTCTCCATCTGCCTCTTCCTCTCTTTCTCTCTCTCTCTCAAATATATGAATTAATTAATTAATTAATTAAACAACATGCAACACGGTAGAAAAATCTCTGCTAACTACACAGGTGACAGATGATTAATACCTAAAACATACAAAGAACACAAAAGTAAGCATCAAGAAAAACAACCCCATATGGACCTGAACAGAGTTCTCAACAGAACAAATACAAATGATTAATAAATATTTTTTTAAGGTGTTCATCACCCTTTGCCATTAGGGAAATGCAAATCAAAACTGAGATTCCAGAACGGAGAATGGCTAGCATCAATAAAACAAATGGCAAATAGTCTTGAGTTTAAGGTTAGTTGCAGTTGCAGAGTGAGACCCTGTCTCACAAAAAAAAAAACAAAAACAGATTTTTAGAGTAAGAACACTGTGATGCAAAAAGACACCCTATATGCTCTTTTTTGGCAAGAGATAAGTTCTCTAAAGGAAGTTGTGAAGCCAGATGAGATCAATGTGGAGAAGCTAATGCTAATCAGTGTGTACTGGCTTGAGATGGGCAGTGAGAGGTGCCTCTTGATCCCAACCACAATGTCCTGCCTGCATTGGCAAGAGACACAGAACTGGAGGAAAAGCCTTGTCCCCACTCACATCAATCTGCCCAATCAGAATGAAGGTGAGGAAGGGGACCAGCCGTGCTCCTCCAGGACACCTACAAGAAGTCACCCAATGTCTCACATTCCCCAAACACCACCACAGTGAGCAGATACTGCACAAAGAAAAGGGCTCACATTGTTCTTTTACCTACAAGTCACTCAGAGCAGGCACCAGCCAGGTGAGACAAGCCAAGGAGACAGCGGACCAAGAAAGGAGCGTCTGCACAAGTCAGCGTAGATGAGAGAGAAACTCATCCCAAAAGGAAACTCAGCTAATCTCCACCAGAGCAAAGCATACCCCAATTCTGGTTATATAGAGGGTTGAACTAAAGGGTCAAATCATTAACAGGGTCAGTTGCTAAAGGAAACAAAACAGAGGGGAAAAGTTCAAAACTCATCCCACTACGACAGAAATACTAACTTTTTTTTTTTTTTTTTTTTTTGGTTTTTCGAGGTAGGGTCTCACTCTGGTCCAGGCTGACCTGGAATTAACTCTGTCATCTCAGGGTGGCCTTGAACTCATGGCAATCCTCCTACCTCTGCCTCCCGAGTGAGAAATACTAACTTTAAAAATTTTTAGCTATGATGTATGTTTAATACACTTTGTCTTGTTAAGTAATTTCTATGTTAGGGTTAATGTTTGTCATATTTCATAGTTTCTTAATATTATAATGCCTTTTAAAATCACTTTTGAATATGCAGTTTATGATAATTCTGCTTGTATACTCGTCTGTACTTTTCTCCACCCAGACTACTATTTTTTTGGTGGGGGGGAGTCTTGTTTATTCAAGCAGGGTCTCGCACTAGCCCAAGTTGGCCTCAAACTCATGGTGATCCTCCTACCTCAGCCTCCCCAGTGCTGGGATTAAGCACATGCACCATCATGCCCAGCTCACCCACTCTTAGGTTCTGCTTCTCTTCTTATGAACAGCTTATATGGTTCCCTCCCCTTTCCAACCTCTTCTGCACATTCTCTCATTGTTTCTCACTACTACAGACTTCCATGGCCTAAATGACTTCTAAAATTGGCGGAACTTAAAAATATCTCAACTTTCCACTCCCAGATATTTTTGCCACCTACATCTTTTTCAGAATTAACACTAGACACCCATACTAACCCACCCATCACCCTCTCATTTGTTAATAGCCAAAATCCTAGACCATATCACCCTTATTTATCTACCAACAGAAATTGAAGTAAACAGTTTAGTGTTGTTAATGTACTGTAAAATCCATGTAATAGGCATATACACCAGTTTTGACCACTCCTTCTATTAATATTTTACACTGGTTGTAACACAGAGGTGACACCAGGCACTGTGAGCTCTTAGACTCAGAATCTAACTTCTGAACTATGTGCCAAAGAAAACAGCTGAAAACACAATCAGAAAATCCAAGCAATAAGATAATCCATGGTACTTGGGCTGCAAGGTTACTGAGAAATCCTGCTGGAGCTGAGCTGAAAACTTCCTCTATGTAGACCAGCTGACAGAAAGCTAGAAAAGTTTTACTACATGCAGTTCAATGGAAGAGAGAGAAATCACCAGTGGAGATATTCAACAGTGGACACTGCAAGCCTTATATTTTGCCAGCCAGTTAAAATGAGCCAACGGGTGCAATAGTGGCATGTCTGTTATGGGTAAAACCAACTACTCTATAATTGGACTAGAGGCCCACTCAATGGGAGGGAATACATCCCTGATACTGAAAACCTACAACAGGGTTAGTCATGAGCCCTACGGGTGTAACATCTGCTGCTATCTGGCTAAATGTATATACTATGCTCACCAAACTGCCCAGTAAGCCCTTCTCTTAATGCTCATACCCATATATTAATGCTACTCTCACATTTAGTAGAGAACCTTCTCTTTTCAGATGGCAGTGACCATGGAAAGACTCAGAAGACACCATGGTACTGAGAAGAAGTGACAGAGGAGTGCTCAGCACTAAAATATCTCTATCACATCTTCCAATATTCAGGGTCCATTGCGGAAGAGGTGGCAGAAAGGATGTAAGAGTCAAAGGAAGGGTAGGACTCCTTACAACATGTTTCTCTAGACACAAAATGGCCTGGATATCCATGATCTCAAAGTGCCTGATACTACCTACACAAGACCATCATAATAGCAGGAAAAGACCATGAAATCAAACTAAAAGACAGACAGACTGGGAGGGGTGGGGATATGATGGAGAGTGGAGTTTCAAAGGGAAAGTGTGGGGAGAGAAGAACTTTCCAAGGTTATTGTCTACAATTATGAAATTTGCCAATAAAAATAAATAAATTTAAAAAACAAATACTACATATTAGTACTTATCAGAAAAAAAATAACCCATGGTGCAAAAATCTCAAGGCAATAATACATGCATGTGCACATGTATGCACACGTGTGCGTGCACACACACACATATGGACACATGAAAACAAAAACAAGAAAAAAACCTTAAAAAATATAACTCTCCCAAAAAGTTATGAATCCCACAGTCATGGTCTCCAGCAAGACTGAATTAAATGGATGTCCAGAGAATTCAAAAGAATAGTTAAAAGTATGTTCAAAGGAATCAAACTCATCAAGGAATCCCAACCACAATATCAGCTCAATGAATTAACGAGGTAGACACAGGATATAAGCAGAGATACAAATACTGAAGAAGAAATTTTGTGAAATACTGGAAATGAGAAACACAGTAAGTCAAATAAACAACTCTGTAGAAAGTCTCACCAACAAAATCAATCAAGGACAGACTATAAGAACCTAAAGACAAGTTTGAGAAACTGGAAAACTACACCATAAGGATAAATGATTTTCAAGACAGCTGGACACAATAAAGTCAAACCAAAGAACTGTGGGTATACAGCAAAACTACATGGTAAGACTCTACTGCTGAAGATGACATATGTTTGGCCTCCAGGTCACCAAAGTGAAGCTGGGCTGGACACCTCCTCCTTGTTGACTAGCTGTCAAGTCCTAGGAAGAGCTATGCACCCTGCTGGAGAAGAGTCATCAACAGTCTTGACCAGCAGCAGATCCTGTAAGCTTTACAGCTGGTCAACCAGATCATATGTGCCAAATGGTGCAATGGAGGCACGTCTGTTATGGGGAAAACCAACGGCTCTCTGATTGGACTTGAGAGCTGAAAACCTAATAAAAAGCCTGTAGGGCTGCAGAAATTTCAAGCCAAAGAGAAGAAATTACTACTGCTGTTTGGCTAAATGAATATATTCTGTCCTCTCTCTATTTTTGTGCCAAGGTATTAATGCTCCTCTCAGTTTTGATCAGAGAAGCTTGTCTTTTCACCCAAGTGCAGACAGGAAGTGACAGTGAGGCGCTGGGCAGGGAGACATCTCCACAGCACAATGTCCAAGCCTCAACGACCATGGCAGAAGTCGTGGTGCAAAGAACGTAAGAGCCAAAGGAAAGGGAGAAACGCTTCTAGTGCTGTCTTCCAGACACAGATTGGCCTAGATATTCATAAGCTCACAGGGGCTGATACTGTCTGCACACGACCTACAGAACAGAAGGAAAACACGACATCCAAATAGCAGACAGACCAGCTGGAAAGAAAGGAGTCGGTGGATGGGGGGCTTTGGAGACAGGAAAAATGCCGGGAGGGGGATTACAACCTGCACGTGGCTCCACCTTCCTCAGGAGCCGGACGTCTGGGGGAGATCCTGGAAATTTAGCGCGCGTCAACCCAACAAGCGGTGGGCTTGGCTTGAGGGGCTCCGGCGCGCAGGCGCAGGCCGCCGCCGCCCCCCGCGTCTCCCCGCGACCCTCGCCGCCCCGCCGCGCGCCGAGGCTCCGGCCGGGGGAGGACGCCGGGGTCCCGCCGCCGCCGCCGCCCGCCCGCCCCGGGCACAGGGGGAGCGCGGCCCCGGCGGACTCGGCCGCAGACCGGGGAGGCCCCGTCGCCGCGCGGCCGCTTCCCGCAGCCCGTGCCCGGCCGCACTCACCATGTCCGCCCGCCCGCCCGTCCGTCCGCGCGCACCGAGGTTTCCTGGGCGCGGGCGTCGCAGAGACGGCGGGGCCCGGAGCTTGGAGAGCGGCAGCGGAAAACCACGAGTGACCCCAACATGGAGGACCCCAGGAAAGATGGCCGGCGCGGGGCGTCCGCCCGCCCGCCCGCGGCGCGCTGATTGGCCGGCCCGCCGCGCCCGCCCCCGGCTCCGGGCCGCGGCTCCCGCGCGCCGGGCGGTCTGGGCGGCTTCCCGGGAAGCTCGCTGAGGGCAGACGGCCTGCGCTTGGTGGTGGGCGAGTGTCCGGTCGGCCACCCAGTCAATGGCCAGCGCTCTCTTCCAACGCGTCTTCCGGTCGACCAGGCGCTGAAATGATTCTGCGCACGCGTGAACTGGAAGGCGGTGCGGGCGCTTCTGCAGGGAGACTCCACAGAGAGCTGAAAGGCAGGATGGAAATTTTAAAGTAAAGTTAGTGAAGAAACAGCTGGTTGCTACAGCTAGGGGACAGCCTGAGCTGTATATTCAGAAAGGAGTAAATCAAAAATAGGGGGCTGGAGAGATGGCTTAGCGGTTAAGCGCTTGCCTGTGAAGCCTAAGGACCCCGGTTCGAGGCTCGGTTCCCCAGTTCCCACGTTAGCCAGATGCATACAAGGAGGCACACGCGTCTGGAGTTCGTTTGCAGAGGCTGGAAGCCCTGGCACGCCCATTCTCTCTCTCTCTCCCTCTATCTGTCTTTCTCTCTGTGTCTGTTGCTCTCAAATAAATAAATAAATAAAATTTTAAAAAATAGGCTAAAAGATAGGCTGCAGGTGGCCCAAGATGTGGGTTGGTAGGGTCAACCTGAACTTTATGTCCGGGAAGAGGGGAAAAAAAAATAGTTTCCCAAGACAGCCTGACCAAGGACTTAAACTCTGGTTATGCACAAATAAGATATGTAGACATAACTGTACAAGCTTGGCAAATACCCTTGTGAACCCCCCCCCCTTCCCCTCCTTGCTGAAACCCTATAAAAAGAAACACCCAAAAGGCCTCAGGGTTGACTCCTCTGTCTCCTGCATGAGATACCTGTTGACCCCAGAGCTCTGGTTTTCCTAATAAAGCCTCATGCTTTTGCAGCAAGTTTGGTCTCCCGTGTGTCTTTGGGTGCCTGCTATCTCAAGACTTGAGTGAAGGTCTCCCTCTGGGGGTCTTTCAGAACAAGTGGTTGAAATAGCTGTGACTACAGCCTGAGGCCCCCAAGATTACCAGGAAAGCTGAGGTTCAGAAGGATGAGCATGCTCCTGGCTTGGAGAACCAACACACCTGCAGAGTGAGCCTCTGCGGTGCATCCCTCTGAAGAACATAGGGCTGGGAAGGAGCTGTCAGGCTCTGAACGTAAAATCTGCCCTGTAGGCTCCCGTCCTTGCACATTTGGTCCCCAGCTAGTAGCGCTGTGTGAGAAGGTGGCAGAACTTTTAGGAGATGGAGCCCTGTTGGAGGAATTGGGTCTCCGGAGGTGGGCCTTGAAATGGAATAACCTGGCCCCGCTTCCTACTCATCCTCTGCTTCCTGACCATGGTTGCAATGTGGTCGGCAGCCTCCTGGTGCCAGGCCTTTCCTGACATGAAGGAATGTATCCAATCGAAAGTATAAGATGTAATGAACCCTTGCTGAAGTGACTCTATCTGAAGCAGGCAAAAAAAAGTAGGAAAATAGTTTAGCAATCAGAGACACTGCTTGGCTTGGGCAATAAACATCCCATTCCTCACAAGGCCCTTGAAACAACCTGTGGGCGCTTCCCTACCTGCACTGAGCTGCACTTACACCACAAACAATGAAGAGGTTTCTCCTCACTTAGAAACCAGTGTCTGTGAAGAGTTTCAAGTATGTTCTTACTATAGCTGAGGTCATAAGAGAAGGTAGCCATCCAGCCAGAACTGGTATAACTTAGTGGTTAAGGCATTTGCCTACGGAACCCAAGAACCTAGGTTTGATTCTGCAGGTTGCACTTAACACATGTACAAGGGGTGCATGCATCTGGAGTTACTTTGCAGTGGCTAGAATCCCTGGCATGCCCATTCTCTCTCTCTCTACCTCTTTCTCAAAAATAAATTAATAAATAAAAGATTTTTTAAAAAACATGGCATGCAAAATGTGATTTAAAGGAAGGTCAGGAGGATGCACTTGAGTGCTCCCCAGACTGTACTTTTATTCCCTTTCAGATAGTCAAAGCTCTGGGGAGTTTGGACATCATATAGATCATGAGTTAAAATTAGATCAGACCATGAGTTGTTTATCAGGAAATCTTTGGAGAAGTTGTGAGTTACCTGTCTTCAAGAAACTCCCCCCAAGGCACATAGTCCTCTATGTATCCAAGCTTAGCCTTTTGTCAATAAGCCTTATATTAACAGTGGATGGAATAAAAATTGGGAAGAATGGGTTTCATGGAGCAGAGTACTTCTATCTTCAGAAATAGCGAGAGCTTCAGAAGGCCAGTCAGGACCAATATGCTGAGGGAAGATAAGAGGGGCAGCTCCAGGAAAGGAGACACTTGGTCTGGAGCAGACAAATATTGAAATGTAAACCCAAAACAAGTAGGAAACACCTGGGAGTGAAGACAGTAGCAGGAACAGTGAGGCGTTTCAGCCTTCTTGGAAGAAAGGGCTTGTGTGGATCCTATTTTTGAAGAAACATTTATAAACAGTTGAATTTAAAGAGTCCCAAGGGCTGAAACCATGGCTTATTGATGACTGGGACCAGGAAAAACAGTTCTTTCATGTTGCTGCTAAGCAGGTCGGTTCTGTTCTGGAGGATTTTGAAAATTATAAGGAATCCCAAAGAAATAGATAATAAGAGAATGCTGTTCATGACATTGTGGCATGGATTAGAGTATGTCTACGTAATGCTGGGCACTCAACTACTCTGCCAAGGTAAGGGACTGCAGTATGCTGAAATTCTTGCAGAGCATCCTAACAATCCATGTCCTAGGCAAATGAAGTACCACATCTATTGAGTTTATTTGTATGAGTTGGAGCAATGTTGGCCTATCTCTATGGAAGAGTCCTGCTTTATTACGGAAGTATCTTCACTGTTTCCTCAAGAATTTTAAAACTGTTTATTCCAGTAATGATGAAGTCTTCTCCTGAGTTCTATTGGAATCTGCTATGAGGTTCATTTTCTCTCTCTCTCTCTCTCTCTCTCTCTCTCTCTCATTTGTCAGCCTCATACTCACAGCAAGCCCAAGTCTAATGATACATGTCATAAACCCTAAAAATAGAATGCTCCTGAGGGACTATGATGCATCAAGACAAAATATCCCATATGTATATCTAAAATTGGTGAAACTGAAGAATTCTGATACATGAGAAGGAACATAATTATCCCCTTCTCATGAATGGTAGTGGTCTGTGTTCTAATAGATTAGGTTTCCCTTCATATTGTTATTGCAGCCCTCCAAACAAGAACTTTTATATTACCAGACAGAACTGCATTCATACCTTCAATGTAGTCACTACAGGAGGATCTCTCATTATATTCATTATAAATAATTCTTCTATGACAAATACAAATTCTCCAGAATTTCAAGCAAGGGTGATTTAGTCCCCAGCATAAGTGGCTCGCAACTTTTATCCCAACATTTTGGAGCCTCGTGCAAGAGGATTGCTATAAAGGCAATCCTGTAACTATATAATATGTTCTATGCCAGACAAGACTACAGAACAAGACTCTGTCTCCAGAAAACAATTTCCAGGATAGATGGTGGGGTACAAGCCACATTTGAAAGAGTAGAGGAACATAAATGCAGAAACAGGTTCCAAGGCAGCTCCACTGCTCAGCCAAATTACCAGGACCAACTTCAGGGCACACAGGTCAACAAGGACTTACCCAGTCAACAGCAATCTGCCTGGACCCACTCCCTCCATGTGTAATCCCCATCAAACACGTAGCAGGGTAGGCCACTAGCTTTGGGCTGAACAGGAAACCCAGGCAGGTTCAGCTTCTCAGTTCTTGGGACTAAAATCAAGTACATTCAACAGAACTGCCCTTGGCAATTCAGGTACTCTGTTTCCAAACAGCATTTGATGAGGAAATAACTCCAACCAAAGATTCCATGGTGTTCCTCCAACAGTAGAGATTCAGCCTCCAGGCTAATAAGGGAACCACACAAGCACAGGGTAAAGAGTTGTGAAGACCTTAGTACCTTCGGAACAAAGACACACTGTCTGGTGAAAATGCACACAGCACCCCTAAAGGTTTCTGCCAGTTGAAGGCAGTTGCCTCTCCCAACCCCCAACTATACCCATTCTCCCACCGAGGAACTGCAGGAGAGCTGGGCATTTAGAGTTGTGCATGCCTAAAGCCTACAGAATATCCTGCCTGTGGGATCTCTAATCCCCTGCTAACAGTGGGCCGGCCAGCATCTGGCTTAAGGGGCAGAGAAGCTCAGGCTAGGGAAAACCGACAGGAAAAGACATTTACTGATAGAGGACTCTTTCTTGCCTGACTGTCCATGGAGACACAATCTGACTGATCTGCTATATTACCATTACAAACTGTAATCTGAGAGAGAAGAGGACAGTCACCCATATGATGAGCACCTCACTCACCCATGTTACTTCAGTTCTTAATTTTTTTGTTGTTTCTGCCAGTTTGCTATTAGCCTTTCTTTCTCCCCTTACTTTCTCACCTTGTCTTTAGGGTTACTGTTTTCCCTTTGCAGTTCCTTTGTTCTTTTTATTATTATTATTATTGATGTTGTTCTGTTTCCATTTCTTGTTTGTTGGTTACTATTTTCAAAGGCCTAAAAGTCAACAAGAGGAAAGACCCTCCCAAATTTTTCCTTGTTCCTCTTCAGCCTGAAGAAGTCAGATTCAATCCTGACACCCATCTCCCAAAAGAACTTGGGGTATCTCTCCACATTTAAAAGACAGATATGGGCTGGAGGGATGGCTTAGCAGTTAAAGCGTTTGTCTGCAAAGCCAGAGGACCCTGGTTTGATTCCCCAGGACCTATGTAAGCCAGATGCACAAGGGAGTGCATGCATCTGGAGTTCATTTGCAGTGGCTGGAGGCTCTGGTGCACCCATTCTTTGTCTCTCCTCCTTTTTTTCTCTCAAATAAATAAAGTATTTAAAAAAGCAGATATTAGGCTTGGAGTTCATTAAAATACAGACCAAGTTTCCTTTCTCCCTGGTAACTCTAAGAGGAAAAAAGCCACTGCTTTCTGACTAGAGGTCTGGTCCTGAATAGGGTTATAAAATATATCATGTGAGGCTGGGTGTGGTGGCGCACACCTTTAATCCCAGCACTTGGGAAGCAGAGGTAGGAGGATAACTGTGAATTTGAGGCCACCCTGAGACTACATAGTGAATTCCAGGTCAGTCTGGGCTAGAGTGAGACCGTACCTCGAAAAACCAAGGGAAAAAACTACATGTATACATATATATATACAATGTGTGCTAATAAATTAAAAAGGTTGTGAAAAGTTATTAAATTTATGACAGATCTATTTGAAAGTTAAATATGTTGAAAGTTAACATGGGTATATTATTAAATATTGTTAAAGTTCTAAAGTCAAATTTCAAGTTTTATTTTAATATATTTTATTTATGTGAGAGAGAATAGACAGAGAGAGAGAGGGAGTGGGTGTGCCAGGGCCTCTAACCACTGCAAATGAACTCCAGACACATGTGCACCCTTGTATGTCTGACTTATCTGGGTACTGGGGAATCAAAACTGGGTCCTGGGCTGGAGAGATGGCTTAGTGGTTAAGCGCTTGCCTATGAAGCCTAAGGACCCCGGTTCGAGGCTCAATACCCCAGGACTCACATTAGCCAGATGCACAAGGTGGCACATGTGTCTGAAGTTCATTTGCAGTGGCTGGATACCCTGGTGCACCCATTCTCTCTCTCTCTCTCTCTCTCTCTCTATCTCTATCTCTATCTCTATCTGCCTCTTTCTCTCACTCTCTCTCTGTCTGTCACTCTCAAATAAATAAATAAAAATGAACATAATTTTTTTTTAAAAAACTGAGTCCTTAGGCTTCACAGGCAAGCACTTTAACTTCTAAGAAATCTCTCCAGCACCAAGTTTTCTTCAATATAATTCTGCTCTTTAAATGTTTGCAAAGTGTCTGATTCTGTTGCAATAGACCTCATAGATAAGTTATATCCAAATGCTAAGTTACATGTTTTCCATCTGATAAAGCCTTGATTTTGTTTGATAAAAAACATCTGTTTACAATAATAGATTTCTCAAATATCCTGCTCTTGTATGGTTTCTTGTTGGGTAAAACTTCTATTTGTCTGCTATAAACTTATTCTAATAGATAGAAATTGAGCCTAATTAAATAAATTTTCATTGTACCTGTAAATAAATAAACTTCAAAATTAGTTAAATTCTTAATTTCTGACATATTCAATTTTTTTTTTCAAGGTAGGGACTCCCTCTAGCCCAGGCTGACCTGGAATTCACTCGCAAGTCTCAGGGTGGCCTTGAACTCATGGCGATCCTCCTACTACCTCTGCTTCTCAAGTGCTGGGATTAAAGATATGCATCACAATGCCTGGTTCATATTCAAATTTAAAACTGTTCTATATTGAGTATTTCTTCAAAACTAGTTTCTTATACTTCCTCCCTTACCTAAATCACATCTTATTTCCAGAAATTTCAATGAACTCTTCTTGATTACTTCTACAGACAACATTCATTATTTCCTTAACAAATGCCTGTTATTATTTTCAACCTTAGATAGAATACCCATGTGCTGCCTGTAAATTTCATGCCATATACAAGAAAATTCATATAGCTATATGGCTAATAGATTTAATTTAATATGATCTAGGGGTTTCTTTTGTAATGGTACTCTCATGAAGGATCTGTCTTCATGCCTGATTTGGCATCATCTCTAAGACTCTATGTAAAGCTTATCAAACTGCCCAGAAAGCCCTTCTCTTAATGTTCATACCCTTATATTAATGCTACTCTCACTTTTGGTACAGAATCTTCTCTTTTCAGATGGCAATGACCTTGAGATGACTCAGGAGGCATCATGGTGCTGGAAAGAAGTGACAGGAGTGCTTAGTACTGCAATATCTCTATCACACCTTCCAAGGCTCAGGGGGAAAGTTACAAAACAAGAGAAGAATTTTGGGAAGAGGAAGGGGAAGGATAACCAGCTAAAATAATTGTACTTGAAAATGCTACAATAACTGATATCTATAATCCTATGCTAGAAAAAAAAAAAAAAGATACAAGATGGGCATGGTGGCGCACACCTTTAATCCCAGCCCTTGCAAGACAGAGGGAGAACATCGTGAGTGTGAGTTCAAGGCCACCCTAAGACTACAGAGGGAATTCCAGGTTAGCTTGAGCTAGAATGAGACCCAACCTCGAAAAACCAAAAAATAAATAAATAAATAAATAAATGATACCAGCTGGAGAGATGGCTCAGCAGTTGAAACTACAATATAAAAATTACAGGCTGGAGAAATGGTTCAGAGGCCAAAGGCACTTGGTTGCAATGCAAAGCCTAGGTTAGATTCCTTAGTACTCACATAAAGCTGGATATACAAGTGGCACTTGCATCTGGAGTTCAGTTGTAGTGGCAGGAGGCCCTGGCACATGCATGCTCACTCTGTCTGCCTCTGTCTTTCTCACAAATAAATACAAATTAAAAAATTAAATTAAAAACACAGACATGGTGTGGTAGCTTACACCTTTTTTTTTAAATTTTTTATTTATTTATTTGAGAGCGACAGACACAGAGAGAAAGACAGATAGAGAGAGAAAGAGAGAGAGAATGGGCGCGCCAGGGCTTCCAGCCTCTGCAAACGAACTCCAGACGCGTGCGCCCCCTTGTGCATCTGGCTAACGTGGGACCTGGGGAACTGAGCCTTGAACCGGGGTCCTTAGGCTTCACAGGCAAGCACCTAACCGCTAAGCCATCTCTCCAGCCCGGTAGCTTACACCTTTAACCCCAGCACTCAGGAGGCAGTGGTAGGAGGATCATTGTGAGTTTGAGGCCAGCCTGAGACTACATAGTGAGTTCCAGGTCATCCTGGGCTAGTGCAAGACTCTACCTTGCAAAACCAAAATAAACAAA
This sequence comes from Jaculus jaculus, assembly GCF_020740685.1. Taxonomy (NCBI): domain Eukaryota; kingdom Metazoa; phylum Chordata; class Mammalia; order Rodentia; family Dipodidae; genus Jaculus; species Jaculus jaculus. The sequence goes on along the minus strand of NC_059122.1, from coordinate 14,164,292 downwards.
CTGAAGAAAAATCACAAAGAAGAAAATAAAGAAAATCAAATAATCTTCTTTTTATGTTTGTATTTTGAAGCAGGGTCTCACTCTGGCCCAGGCTGAGCTGGAACTCACTCTGCAGCCTGGGCTGGCCTTGAACTAACAAAGATCCCACTACCTCAGCCTCCGAAGTGCTGGAATTAAAGCCATGCACCATGGTGCCCAGAAAAAAAAAAAATGATCTTGACAAAAAAGGCATACAGATAGATTTCATTACACACTTTTTTTTCTACAAAAAGTAGTCTTTTTACTATTTGGAAAGAAGACATTTAATGCAGCATGATGCTTCTTTGGGGATGAGTAAATTATAAATGAACAAAATAAAATTTACAACAGAGCCCACATTAAAATTAACACCAGAGAGGCACTAGTTCTTGTAAGCATATGATAAGTTGCCATAAAAGGAAAAATCTGGCAAACTTGTAGAATTCTTGCAGATATCTTCCCCACAAATGAAGAACATTTAATAATCTATAAATTGATTCAGGGCTGGAGAGATGGCTTAGCAGTTAAGCGCTTGCCTGTGAAGCCTAAGCACACCTGTTTGAGGCTCGATTCCCCAGGACCCACGTTAGCCAGATGCACAAGGGGGTGCATGCATCTGGAGTTCGTTTGTAGTGGCCGGAGGCCCTGGTGCGCCCATTCTCTCTCTCTCTCTTATCTGCCTCTTTCTCTCTGTGTCTCTCTCAAATAAATAAAAATAGAACAAAAAAATAAAAATAAGTTGATTCAAACAGTTCAGAAACTCAAATGCACAAAAATATTTTTAAAAACATGTTAAACTGCCAGGCGTGGTGGCACACACCCTTAATCTCAGCATCTGGGGGACAGAGGTAGAGGACTGCTGTGAGTTTGAGTCCAGCCTGAGACTGTATAGCAAATTCCAGGTCAGCCTGGGTTAGAGTGAGACCTTTCCTTGAAAAACCAAACTAAACAAATAAATAAAATAAGAATAAATAAATAAAAATAGGGCTGGAGAGATGGCTTAGTGATTAAAGCACTTGCCTGCAAAGCCAAAGGACCCTGATTCCCCCTGACCCATGTAAGCCAGATGCACAAGGTGGCACATGCATCTTGAGGTCATTTGCAGCAGCTGGAGGCCCTGGTGTGCCCATTCTCTCTCTCTTTCCATATGTATACTCTATTTCTTATAAATAAAACTATTTGTTAAAAAGTAAATGATCCAGGCATGGTGGCACACACCATTAATCCCTGCACTTGGGAGGCAGTGGTAGGAGCATCACTGTGAGTTCGAGGCCAGCCTGGAATTATAGAGCGAGGTCACCTTGGGCTAAAGTAAGACCCTGCCTCAAAAACAAGCAAACAAAAAACAAACAAATAAACAACCACCAAGAAAAGTAAATGAGGGCCTGGGAAGATGGCTTAGTGGATAAAGGTGTTTATCTGCAGAAACTGAGTCTAAGTTCACTTCCCAAGCCATCCATGTGAGCTGGACACAAAGAGAAACACAGTGTCTGGTGTTCATTTGCTGAGGCAGGAGACAGCCCTGGAGTGCCCCCCCCCCGTATACAAGTAAGTAAATAAGTATAATTTTTAAAATAAATGCTAAAAATAGACATTAAAATGTCCTATGATTTAAAAAAAAAAAAAAGAGTATGCTTATTCTCCATTCTCCACTTGACTTGAATGACGGATGTCTAGGGGAGGAATGAAGTGCAATCCAAGAAAAGATCACAAGGGTTCTGGCCTAAATGTTAATTTCTGGGTCTGTTTGGAAGACGACTGTCATTGAGAAGTTGTGAAATGTGAAATGTCATAGACAGATGAAGTGGTTGACTGGGGAAGGTATCCTTGCAACATCTTGCACTGACATCTTATCTTGCACACCAGTTTGTGTGCGCACAATGATGTGAACGTCTCTACTCTGCTTCCCTGTCAGAGCCAAAATAAATGACTTCCTCCAATTAAGTTGTTTCATGTGTTTGGCAACAATGAGGAAAGAAATGCATAGTACAAATATAAAACATCAATAAGTGTCATGAGCCCAACAGGAAAATCCCCCAAATTAACAAAAATTCAACAGTCCATTAATCCCATTTAACCAAAATGCATATAACACAAAATACAAAAAATAAACTCATAATACACATATAATTCATTGACATATGGTTCCAATGTGATTCAGATATGAAAAATATTTGATTAAAATAGACACTACATATTAAATGAAGGTTCTATTGCTTAAAAAGACATTAGAGATTATGTATTTTCAAGAGTGAAAATCACAAATAAATATTCCAGAGCTCTCACACATAAAGATTCAGAATATTTTTTCACATAATATAATTTCTGGAACACTCTACATAAATTATTTCACATCAAGGTTTAAAAAACAGTTATAAATTCTGTTACATGAAGAATTTTCACAGAATTTTGAAACAAGTTTTAGATTTCTGAAACATTTTGTAAGTGAAAACATTTCCACAATTTCTACAATACAAATTTTGATACCAAGCTCACTCTCAGAGGTGGGCCAATTGCATAATTTCCATATTTATTCAACATTTATCATTATACTATACACTTTTCTGTTTCTTATTGTAAAAATGTTTTTTAGAGCTGGCCATGGTGCCACATACCTTTAATCCCAGCACTCGGGAAGCAGAGGTAGGAGGATCGCCAAGAGTTCAAGGCCACCCTGAGACTCCATAGTGAATTCCAGGTCTAGCCAGGGCTAGAGTGTGACCCTACCTCAAAAAAAAAAAAGAAAAAGAAAAAGAAAAAAAAGAAAGAAAGAAAAAAAAAAGTATCTTTGAGAGAAAGCAAATATGAGCAAGCTGTAGCCTCCTGCCACTGCAAATGAACCCCAGGTGAATGTGCCATTTTGTGCCTCTGGCTTTATGTGGGTACTGGGGAATCAAACCCAGGCTATCAGGCTGTGCAAGCAAGCACCTTTAACTCCTCAGCCTAACTTTTTTTGTGTCTTATTCCTTGAAGATCAGTACAGACATTCCTACAAAAAACATGACAATAGCTTTCCTTCCTATTGTCATAGTTGATTAAAAAGGTTATCAGAGGGGGCTGAAGAGACGGCTTAGCAGTTAAGCGCTTGCCTGTGAAGCCTAAGGACACCGGTTCAAGGCTCAATTCCCCAGAACCCACATTAGCACAAGGGGGCACATGCATCTGGAGTTCGTTTGCAGTGGCTGGAGGCCCTGGCATGCCCATTCTCTCTCTTTCTCTCTATCTGCCTCTTTTTCTCTCTGTCTGTTGTTCTCAAATAAATAAATAAAAATGAACAAAAAAATTTTTTAAAAGGTTATCAGATATGGAGGTCTTTTCATATGATATACTTAGGAAGTCTCTCTAGAGTGAATCTTTTCATGTATTTTAAGGGAACTGGCACGAGTAAAGGCTTTCCCACACTGCTGGCATATGTAGGGTTTCTGACCAGTATGGATTTTTTCATGTCTTTGACAATCACTTAAAGTATAAAACGGCTTCCCACACTGCTTACACACAAAAGGTTTCTCTCCACTGTGGATCTTTTCATGGCGCTGAAGGTAACTTTGACCAGTGAAGGCTTTACCACATAGCTTACACTGATATGGCTTCTCTCCCGTGTGAGTCCGTTCATGTATCTGAAACTTACAGAAATAAATGAACCCCTTGCCACACTGCTTACATACATGGGGTTTTTCACCACTGTGGATCATCTCATGCTTCCGAAGGGCAATGGGATTAGTGAAGGCTTTCCCACAAAGCTTACATATGTAGGGTTTCTCACCTGTGTGAATTTGTTCATGTCTTTGACAACTACTCCAAGAAGAAAAGCCTTTCCCACAATGCTTACATACATAGGGTTTCTCTCCACTGTGAATCTTTTTATGGCGTCCAAGTGAACTAGGATCAGTGAAGGATTTACCACACAGCTTACACACACACAGCTTCTCCCCAGAGTGAGTCCACTCATGCTGTCGCAAGTTGCTGGAAGAACTGAAACCTTTCCCACATTGCTTACATATATAGGGTTTCTCTCCAGTGTGAGTTCGCTCATGTGTTCGAAGGATACTGGAAGAATTAAAACGTTTCCCACATTGCAAACAAATGTGGGGTTTCTCACCACTGTGAATCCTCTCATGATAGCGAAGAGAACTCAGAGCAATAAAGGCTTTACCACACAGCTTACATACATAGGGTTTTTCCCCTGTGTGACATCGTTTATGCGTTTGAATGGAATTGTAATAATTGAAGGCTTTTCCACACTGCTTACATACATAGGGCTTCTCTCCAGTGTGACATCGCTTATGTGCCTTAAAGGAATGGTAAGAAGTGAAGGTTTTTCCACATTGTGTACATTCATATGGTTTTTCTCCTGTGTGCGTTCTTTCATGGTCTTGAATCTTACTCAGACAACTGAAGGCTTTACTGCATAAATTACATTTATATGGCTTCTCCCCAGTGTGAGTTTGTTCATGTCTTCGAAGGTTACTCCAAGAAAAGGCTTTCCCACAATGTTTACATACATAGGGTTTCTCTCCAGTGTGAATTCTTTTATGCTTTTGCACGTTAGTCAAAGTACTGAAGGCTTTACCACATATATTACATGTGTATGGTTTCTCTCCAGTGTGAGTTCGTTCATGTCTTTGAATGTGACTCAAGCAAGAAAAGGCTTTCCCACACTGCTTACACACATAGGGTTTGTCTCCACTGTTAATATTTCTAACATATTGAAAATGACTAGGATAGGTAAAGGCATTAAAATGCTGCTTTCCCACATACATTTCCTCATTAGTGTCACCTTCAACCTGTATTTGAATGTAACTCTGGCTCTGGAAGAAGTTCTCACATTGATTAAGTTCATAGACTCTCTGCCCACTTTTAGTATCTTCATTCTTCAGAAAGCAATCAAGATAAAAAACGGGTTCCTCACATTCCCTAAATTTATAGAGACTCGTTTCATTTATCTCATCTTCATTAGCGTGGTGTCCAGTCTGAACAGTCACAGGCACATTAAAGGATGAATGAGCAATGAGCAAGTCTTCATACACTTGGCATTCACCCAGCATAGCAACACTATCTGCTTTCTGGCTGAAGATTTCTCTATATTGACTACATTCTTTTTGTTCCCACAGTTTCTTCACAACTTCACTTCTGTAAACAATGGAGAGCACATTATTAAAATTCCAAACATAAATTCCTTCCCAAAAGTTCCTGTTTTATTCCCTGTCAGAAATTTTGAAAATGGACTGAATTATTAACAGGGCCTGTAGGACAGATAATATTAAGATTCATCAGGGGTTGTATTTTTACCAAGTTAAAAATTGTGGAAATGGTAAATATCTATGTATTTGTTTATTTATTTTTTGATTTTTTAAATGTTTATTTATTTGCAGAGAGAGATAGAGAAGAGAGTCAGAGGGCAGGAGAGATGGCTTAGCAGTTAAGGCACTTGCCTGTGAAGCCTAAGGACCTAGGTTCAATTCCCTAGGACCCACATGAGCCAGATGTACAAGATGGCACATGCATCTGGAGTCCATTTGTAGTGGCTGGAGGCCCTTGCATGCCCATTCTCTCTCTCTCTCTCTTTCTTTTTCTCATTCTCTCCCTCTCTCAAATAAATAAATTACATATATATTTTTAAAAGAGAGACATGGCTGGAGAGATGGCTTAGTGTTAAAGCACTTGCCTGTAAAGCCTAGGGACCCCAGTTCGAGGCTCAACTTCCCAGGACCAACAAAAGCCAGATGCACAAAGTGGTGCATGCATCTGGAGTTCATTTGCAGTAGCTGGAGGCCATGGCATGCCCATTCTCTATCTATCTGCCTCTTTCTTTCTCTGTCTGTCACTGTCAAATAAATAAATAAAAAGTAAACCAAAATAAATAAAAATAAAATAAAATAAAAAGAGAGAAAGAAAGAGAGAGAATGGAAAAGTCATGGCCTCCAGCTGCTGCAAATGAACTTTAGATGTGCCACTTGTGCATCTGGTTTTACCTGGATACTGGGGAACTGAACCCAGGTCATACATTAGGCTTTGTAGGCAAGAACCTTAACTGATGAACTATGTCTCCAGCCCCTATTTATTTATTTAGTTACCTCTCTCTCTCTTTCTCTCTCTCTCTGTCTTTTGATGAAGGGAAAGGTCTGGCTAGTGCTCAGGCTGGCCTCAAACTCAAGACTCTCTACCTCCAGACTTCTAACTAGCTGGTGATAAAGTTGTGAGTCACCACATCTGCCTTTACTTCACAGGTAAATTGTAGTTCAGTATTTCTTTTGCAAAATGTTTGGACAAAAGTCATTTTCTATTTCAAAAAATTTACAGATACAGAAGATACCATGGAGAGTGGTCCAATAGTAAAAACATGAAATTACTTTACATTTTCTATAAAATACATAGTTAAAGGCAGAAGGAAATTGCAGTTTTAATAACTTTGTACATGAAAGAAGTCTGTGCCTACAGAATAATCAGAAATTGTCACTTGATTATCATGCCAGCATAGCATATTTCTAATCCAGTATGTATTTGAGCAATAAGTGCTGAGGATTATATCATTTGAAGCTGGGCTTGCACACTTATATTGCTTTGTTAATTTTCCAATCCTATCCAGATTCTTGCAGATCATTGTTATTTGCATTGGCCGAGTTACCTTAGATTTCTCGTGGAATATTCATAGTTATCTTCCATGCACTGGTCTCCTTGTATTTTTCCTAAAATATAGGCCCAGAAAAATCATGATGGATTCAGTCATTATGAAAAAATTATTAGATGCCAGGTTGATTCACAGTTTAACATGATCATATCTGATATGGAATATTTCCATACATAGAGCAGCATCTTTGAATGAGACAGACTTAAGTCAAGAATGAGTTCACGCATACCTACAGCAGCCAGGTTCCTGAGGGTTTCCTCCATCACATCTCTGTGAAGCTTCTTCTGGGAAGAATCCAGCAAAGCCCATTCCTCCAGGGTGAAGTTCACAGCCACATCCTCTAGGGTCACAGAGTCCTGAAACAGCCCAGAGATTTCAGGAGGAAAGGTGAGACTCACAACTCTGAAAATCTGTGGGTGTTCTCCAAATGGTCAGTGCATATCCTGGTCATCACACTCTTATTCTCTATCCATCATCACACACTCTAAAACAACAATTACCATATTGTATTAGAACTCTTTGGTAAAACAAAACAAGCAAGCAAACAAAAAACAGAACTGAATACTCATCATGCTACTGGATCTCCAAGAGCACAATAATTCCAAATTCTATGGAATGTGAGTGTATTAGTTACTTTACTTTCTCTTTGCTGTGATCAAATACCTGGAAGGAATGGTAGAGTTCGGGGGGGGAAGGCAAAAGTATGCATCTGGGACTCCTCACATCTCTGCAACCCAGGCAGCACAGAGCAGAGAATGCTGAACAGGGACTTCCTTCTTCATCCGTCATTGTGGGACTCCAGTTCAGGAAATGGTGATTCCTACTTCCAGTGTGGGTATCCCCTCCTCATTTCACTTCTCTGAAAACACCCTCACAAACACAACTACAAATCCAAGTCAAGTCACCAGTGTAGATTAACCCTCACACAAACTTTGTTGTATTCTGAGACATATTGTAATAGGAATGCAGAACTGATTATCATCCAAGGCCCCATTACAGACTGCTTCTGTAGTAGATGATGGAGAACTGGGGATATTGCTCAGTGGTTAAAAAGTGCTTTTTATGCAAGCAAGAGGATAGCAGTTCATATTCCCAAAGCCCATTTAAAAACCCAACAGAGCACAACTCAGCAAGATGGGAGATTGGGACAGGACGGCCATAACCTTACCGGCCAGCTTTGCTGGAGAATGCAGCAATGAACAAGAAAAGAGACACTGTTTCAAAAAGGTGGAAAGTGAGGTCCTGCATCTGAAACTGTCCTGTAACCTCCACACATGTGCCATGGCATGCACATGGCCATACTCTCACACACGAACACAAATATACATATCACAAAGGCACATACACAAATATACACAAAAGAACTTATAACATGAAATGTTCCCACAGTGATTCTATAACTTCATTCCTGAAAAAAAAAGTAAAGTGCATAACTGAAGTTATGATCACAAATTTTCTTTCTTTCTTTCTTTTTTTTTTTTTTTCTGAGGTAGGGTCTTGCTCTAGCCCCGACTGACCTGGAATTCATTATATAGTCTCAAGCTGACCTCAAATTCACAGCAATCCTCCTACCTCTGCCTCCCAAGTGCTGGGATTAAAGGTGTGTGCCACCATTTTCAGTTCACAAATTCTATACTAGAAAAATTCATGGCTTTATGTACTATAATAATTTTCAACATGAATGGAACGAATGGTTCAGTTTTTGAAGGACACATAATATTAAGATACTAGCCAGGCATGGTGGTGCATGCCTTTAATCCAAGCACTTGGGAGGCTGAGGTAGGAGGATTGCTGTGAGTTTGAGTCCATCTGAGAATACTGAGAGTGAATTCCAGGTCAGCCTGCACTACAGTGAGATCCTACCTCGAAAAACCAAAAAGAACTGCTACTGGCATTTAAATAGTGTTTCCTTTTCTCTTTCTATTTTTTAAATTATTTTCTTTTTACTTTTAAAAATTATTTTCTTTTTATTTTTTAAAATTGTTTTCTTTTTATTTATTTATTTGAGAGAAAGAGGCAGAGAGAGGAAGAGAGACAGAGAATGGGTGCCTCGGAACAACCAGCCACTGCAATGTGCCACCTTATGCATCCGGCTTACTCGTGGGTCCTGGGGAACCAAACATGGGTCCTTTTTCACAGGCAAACACTTTAGCTGCTAAGCCATCTCTCCAGCCTCAAATGGGGTTTCTTAATGCTTTTATCAAATTAACTTTTTTAAAGCACTGACTTTAAATGTTGTGTTTAAGAGGCCAAAGTATAAAACAAACAAAATAATGACACTGAATCATAACACCCTAAGTTGTAGTATCTTTAATATAGGATGCTAGTAACAACTGATATTTGGAAACATACATTGAACTAAGAATATTCTGTTATCTGCAATTGAAGATTTGCCACGCCAACTCCAGTGGAGCCTGTGTGACTTGTTCACCAGGCTGAGGCGAAAGCTTCAAGGAAGAAAGCTCCTGGAAGGACATGCATTTTCCAGACCTGTAGTGCCCTTTGCTGCTCTCTAATAGCTGTTTTCTTCATTACTACTGTTCTCTTCCTGACACATGGCAGCAGCATGATGTTCTTTCACAATTTAGTAGACACACATAGAAGGAAATTAGATATGGAACAGTTTCCAAAAATTGAGTCACCTGATGGTGTGATGCTTCCTCTGAAGACCCTGCTGTTGTTTCAAGCCATAGTCAGAATTCTGAGGACCAGAACCAATCGATGAACCATTACCTTATACAGGAGTGTATAGGAATGGGGATATGCTAGTAAACAACGGTGGGAAGCATGTTTCTTGGTTATCTTTAACTTTTGTGGACAGACTTGCTAGGTTGAGGCCACCTTGGTGCTTGCTTACTAAAGCACAGAGAAAGCATTAGGAAGCAACTGGGATCCAATTATGAGAAGAAGGCAGGCTTTGATACACCTACATTTTTATGGCATGGCTCAAGGAAGAATATAAATTAGTTATGAAGTCGCCCTGTTAGAACTTTTGTTAAAAATACTGGATGCTTGAAGCAGGCTAAAAACCAAACGTCATTTGTAACCATTGACTGTCTAACACTAATTTCAGTGAGACATTAACTATTAAATATGTGATTGTAATCTTTACTCAATGTATCTGTGCCTCGATTCCTGGAACAGTCTGATCATAGAAATCGTACTGCATGAATAAACAGAGGCTAAACGTATGCAGCCAGAATTGTATATAACCTGATGCTTTACTTCAATAAAATACACTCAGATACATTAACCTTGTGTGTGTGTCTGTTTGTCACTTTGCCGACTCCTTGCCCATCTCCCAAGGCCCTGTTTTCCCTCGGACTGGTGGTCCTGGCTTTGCCAGTCCATGGCAAAAATTATTTTTAAAATATATTATATATTTATTTTTGAGAGGTAGAAAGAAAGAGGTAGACAGAGAATGGCTGTGCTAGGGTCTCTAGCCACTGCAAATGAACATATTTATTTTTGAGAGATAGAAAGAAAGAGGTAGATAGAGAATGGGTGTGCTAGGGTCTCTAGCCACTGCAAAAGAACTCCAGGCACACGCAACACCTTGTACATCTGGCTTACATGGGTACAAGGGAATTGAACCTGTTTCCTTTGGCTTCACAGGCAAATGCCTTAACCATTAAGTCATTTCTCCAGCCCCAAAATTATTTTTTAACATTTTTTTTTATCTGAGAGAGAGAGAGGGAGAGAATGGGTGTGCCATAGCCTCCAGCCACTGCAAACGAATTCCAGACACATGCGTCACCTTGTGCAACTGGCTTACATGGGTCCTGGAGAATCAAACTGGGATCCTTTGGCTTTGAAGGCAAACACCTTAACCACTGGGTCATCTCTCCAGCCCCCAAAATTATTTTTTTCTCAATTTTTATTAATCATTTTCCATGATTATAAAAAGTATCCCATGGTAATACCTTCCCCCCCTCACTTTCCCCTTTGAAATTCCATTCTCCATCACATTCCCTCCCCATCTCAGTCAGTCTCTCTTTTATTTTGATGTCATGATCTTTTCCTCCTCTTATGATGGTCTTGTGTAGGTAGTGTCAGGCACTGTGAGGTCATGGATATCCAGGCCATTTTGTGTCTGGAGGAGCACGTTGTAAGGAGTCCTACCTTCCTTTGGCTCTTACATTCTTTCAGCCACCTCTTCCACATTAGATCCTGAGCCTTGGAAGGTGTGATCAAGATGTTACTCAGTACTCCAGTCACGTCTTTCCAGCACTATGATACCTTCTGAGTCGTCCCAAGGTCACTGCCATCTGAAAATAGAAGATTCTCTACCCAAGGTGAGAGTAGCATTAATATAAGGGTATAAATATTAAGAAAAGTGCTTACTGGGCAGTTTGATAAGCATATAGATACATTTTTCCAGACATCAGCCAATGTTACACCCCTAGGGCTCATGACTATCCCTGTTTTAAGTTTTCAGTATCAGGGATGTATTCCCTCCCATGGAGCAGGCCTCCAGTCCAATTGGAGGGCAGCTGGTTTCCACCTTGACAGACGTGCCACTATTGTACCCATTGGCTCATTTGGGCTGGCTGGCCAATTATAAGGCTTGCAGTGTCCACTGTTGAGTATCTTCACTGGTGGTATCTCTTTCTCCCATTGAACTACATGCAGAATGGCTTCTTCCAGCTTTCGGTCAGCTGGTCTACATGGAGGAGGTTATCAGCTCAGTTCCAGCAGGATTTCTCAGTGGCCTTGCAGCCCAAGTATGTAGAGTCTTCAGCAATAGGGTCTTACCATCTATTCCTGGTGGGAAACCAAGGGCCTCGGCACTGGCCTATAATGTTTTGGGGGCATCTGGGACCTCCCTGGCCAACAACTCACTGGAGGTATCCCATCCCTGGCAGATGCACAAAATGGCATGCATCTGGAGTTTGTTTGCAGTGACTAGAGGCCCTGTATGCCCATTCTCTCTCCTTGAAAATAAATAAAACTTGTTAAATTAATAAGGAATATACTAAAGTCATATAACATGACAAAAATTATAAAAATCCAGAATATTTCAATCTATCAAGAAGAACTTAAATTTTATTTTTTTATTTTTTTGAGAATTAAAGAAGAACTTAATTTTAAATTATAATGATAACACCATTTATACAGTGTTATGATAAAATCAAATTTCATAAAACACTCAGGGTCATAGAGAAAAACATATTGAATAGTAAATTGAACTTGGACAAACAGGATAAGATCATATAGACATGCTGCTTTGAGTTAAACAAAACTAAATCAGATCACCTAAAGCCTTGGCAAATCAGATAATAACCACATTTGTAATTGAATATGAACTTATCCATATTCAATACAATGTGTTTTTTTCCCACCATGTCAAAAAAGTATGATGCCTTACAACTTGGGAACAAAAGTCAAAAATAATACTGTCAAGAGCAATAAAAATAATCTGCCTGTACCAACCTTGACCACTGGAAGAATAAGTCAATGTTTAACAACTAAGGGTAAGAAATTGAGGCAAAGAAATCATACACTTTTTTTTTCAAAATTAACACTAATAATATGTAAATAGCAGTATAATCCTGTTCAAAATCCAAAAGAGGCAAACCTAAGTGTAACACTGACAGATGAGCAATACAAAAGAAAACCTAATGTCCCCAACCACAATAAAATCCGCTCAATGGTTAGACGTGGGAACAAAGCTGAAAGAGGTCAGAGACGTACACTGGAAATGCCCACAGCTGATGCACACAGTGATGTCATGGGCATATGCCAGCAATTCATAGGTCACGCCTGTAATCTCAACACTTAACAGGCTGAAATTGAAGGATTGTCATTAGTTCAAGGCCAGCCAGGGATAGGTACATAGTGAGCTCAGGTAACTTTGGGCCACAGAATAAGACTTTAAATAAGCACAACAGGCTGAACGGCTCAGTGGGTAAAGCAGGTGCTGCTCAAGCGTGAGGCCCGGAGTTCGAGGGCCCAGAACTCGTGTCAACGTGGACATGCCCTCGCTTGTCGATAATCCCAAACCTGCTTCGGAGTAGAGACAAACGAATCCCTGAAAGCTCACTGGCATATGAAGCAGCAAGTAAGATCAAATAAGTGAAGTTAGTACCAACAACTCATTTCAAGGATTTTTGTTTGCTTGTTTCTTCAGACCCTCTCATGCTATCCAAGCAAGAGTTAATTGAGAATATTACAATCTGGGCTGGGGAGATGGCTCAGCAGAAGGTTCTGGCTTGCAAAGCCTGCTTGCCCAAGTTCAATTCACTAGTTCCCATGTAGAGCCAGTCGGACAAAGTGTCACAAACATCTGGAGTTTATTTGCAGTGGCAGGAAACCCTGGCATGCCCATTCTCAACCTCCATCTCTCAAATAAAAATAAATATTTTTTTAAGATTTTCATTTATTTATTTATTTATTTATTAGAGAGAGGTAGAGAGAGAGAGAGAATGGGCGCATCAGGGCCTCCAGCCACTGCAAATGAACGACACATGCATGCGCCACCATGTGCATCTGGAGAATCGAATCTGTATCCTTTTGCTTCGCAGGTATGCACCTTAACCGCTAAGCCATCTCTCCAGCCCTAAATAAATTTTAATATTAGGCTGGAGAGATGGCTTAGAGGTTAAGGTGTCTGCCTGCAAAGCCTAAGGATCCACGTTCAATTCCCCAGTACCCACATAAGCCAAATGGACAAGGTGGTGCATACATCTGGCATTTGTTTGCACTGGTGTGCCCATTCTCTCTCTCAAATAAATAAAAAAATGTACATTTTTAAATGAATATTACAGTTTTACACAAAAATCATAAAATAGCCTAGTGTACTGGCACAGACTTAAAAAAATTATTTTTTTAATTTATTTGAGAGAGCATGAGAGAGAAAGAGACAGACACAAAGAGCAAGAATGGGAGAGAATGGGCGCACCAGAGCCTCCAGCCAGGGCAAATGAACTCCAGACATGTGCGCCCTCTTGTGCATCTGGGTTGTGGGTCCTGGGGAATCAAACCTGGGTCCTTTGCCTTTGCACGCAAACACCTTAACCACTAAGCCATCTCTCCAGCCCTGGCACACACTTTTAATCCCAGAACTTGGGAGGCTGATGTAGAAGGATAACCATGTGTTCAAGGACAGCCAGAAACAGAGAGTGAGTTCCAGATCAGACTGGGCTAGAGTGAGACTGTGTTTCAAAAACAAAACAAAACAAGAAATAATGGGGCTGGGGGAATGGCTCAGCAGTTAAAGGTGTTTGCTTGCAAAGCAATACCCAAGCTGCCCACTTAAGCTAGATGCAAAAAGTGGCACAGGCCAGAGGCAAATAAACATTTTAAAGTTCCTGAAATAGGGGCTGGAGAGATGGCTTAGTGGTTAAGGCACTTGCCTATGAAGCCTGAGGACCCAGGTTCAATTCCCCAGTATTCACATAAGCCAGATGGTGCACGCATCTGGAGTTCATTTGCAGTGGCTGGAGGCCCTGATGTGTCCATTCTTTCTATCTGCCTCTGTCTTTAGAAAAAAATAAGCATCCTTGAGGCTGGGGAGATGGCTTAGTGGTTAAGGAACTTGCCTGCAAAGCCAAAGGATCCAGCTTCAATTTCTCAGAACCCATGTAAGCCAGACACACAAAGTGCTGCATGTGCCTGGAGTTCATGTGCAGCAGCTGAAGGCTCTGGCATGCCCATTCTCGCTATCTGCCAATCTCTCTCTCAAATAAACAAAATTAAAAGAAAAAAAAAACACACATCTTGAGGGCTGGAGAGATGGCTTAGTGGTTAAGCGGTTGCCTGTGAAGCCTCAGGACCCCGGTTCCAAGGCTCGATTCCCCAGGACCCACGTTAGCCATATGCACAAGGGGACTCAGGCGTCTGGAGTTCGTTTGCAGTGGCTGGAGGCCCTGGCGCGCCTATTCTCTCTATCTGCCTACTTCTCTATCTGTCCCTCTCAAATAAATAAATAAATAAATACATAAACAAAAAAAATTAAATCTTGAAATGGCTTTGTAAACTGTTGTTCTATAAAGTAAGACTTAACAAAAGAAACAAAAGGGAAGCTGCTAGAGGAAGTAGACCGTTTCACCATGGTTCATAAAGAACAACATGCAAGGTTAAAACCATCAGTACACATTTAGCTTATTCACAGGGAGTCAGTCATGAAATATCGTACTGGGATCTCCAAACACTTTATTTTCCCTCCTTTCCAGCTGTAAGTGACAAAAATCACTGATTACAGACCACCTGAGAGGGAGTCATGTGACTTTGCCAGGAAATTTAGGGTGACTGGGCCCCAAAGAGTAAAGATAGGAATATCCCTGCAATCCCCACTGTGCACGTAATTAAAGAATGATCTCATTTCTAGTCTCTTGCCTAGAGTTCCCTAGAGGCGTGTTTTTTCCATGGGCAACCTGAGCCCCTCCCTGATAGGGTTTTCCCTACTCTAGAATTTAGACCTGATCCTGACGTGGTTGGTCAGATCATGGATGGTCTCTTCTTGAGCCAGCCCCCAGCCCAGACCAATCAGCCCTCACTCCGGCTCACCCCAGCCTGAAGGCGAACCCACCACAGGTTATAACAGACCCTTACCGGGGTGAAGGCGCTCTTGGCTCACTTGTCTCTGGGACCAGGGAGGACTCCCTTCTTACTGGCCCTTGGGCTTTCCATCCACTCCTACCCTCCACAAGGCAGGGGCTCTCTGCACTTTATTCTCGTTCCTCTTGTTAATCTAATACAGCCTTTCTAAACCTTCCCCTCTAGTGTATGCATTTTAATTTTTTAAATTCATAAGACAACAATCCGAGGTACCCTTAATTTGTTGGTGCGCTGGCTTATTGATGTATTGGTAAGGAACCTCAAAATTCCTTCTTCACGTTCAATCTCACGGTGCTTTCAGTTCTTGAGACTCCCTGTCCATCACTTTTTAAATTACTTGGCGAGACACGAACTAAAGGCTCGTTTGTTGCCCCCCCCCCCCCCCCGCCAAAAAAAGACTGCTAGATCAGTACAAACAAAACACTTGAGCAATACTTCTTTTTGAGTTTCTCTCCTTCCTCTGGGCCTATCACCTTTCACTCACCGTCAGTCTAATACACGAAACAATCCGGAATTTACCGTCCTTCTCAGCACAAGCAGACTTCCGAGGAAGCTATTCTAAAAGGAGGAGGAAGGAGTCACTTCCCCAGCTTCTCTACAATGGTGGCTGCGCCTCGCAACAAAAGCCTTCTGCGCCCCAGCCTGGGGAATGCCGCACCCCTGACCCTTGCTGGGCTGGGCGTGGGGGGGATCTGGGCTTGGCGTGGGGGGGTCTGGGCTGGGCGTGGGGGTTCTGGACTGGGCGTGGGGGTATCTGGGCGTGGGGGGGTCTGGGCTGGGCGTGGGGGGTTCTGGGCTGGGTGTGGGGAAGTCTGGGCGTGGGGGGATCTGGGCTGGGCGTGGGGAAGTCTGGGCGTGGGGCGGTCTGGGCTGGGCGTGGGGGAGTCTGGGCGTGGGGGGGTTCTGGGCTGGGCGTGGGGGAGTCTGGGCGTGGGGGGGTTCTGGGCTGGGCGCGGGGGAGTCTGGGCGTGGGGGGGTTCTGGGCTGGGCGTGGGGGAGTCTGGGCGTGGGGGTCTGGGCTGGGCGTGGGGGAGTCTGGGCGTGGGGGGGTCTGGGCTGGGCGTGGGGGAGTCTGGGCGTGGGGGGGTCTGGGCTGGGCGTGGGGGAGTCTGGGCGTGGGGGGTTTCTGGGCTGGGCGTGGGGGATCTGGGCTGGGCTGGGCGTGGGGATTCTGGGCTGGGCGTGGGGGATTCTGGGCTGGGCGTGGGGGATTCTGGGCTGGGCGTGGGGGGGTCTGGGCTGGGCATGGGGGAGTCTGGGCATGGGGGGATTTGGGCTGGGCTGGGCGTGAGGGGTTCTGGGTTGGGCATGGGGGAGTCTGGGCGTGGGGGGGGTCTGGGCTGGGCGTGGGGGTCTGCTGCTGCTGCAATCCCACTTCCAGTACAGGCGGGCCCTGCCTTTCAGCGCGCGTGGTTATAAAGTCGATGCCTAAAAGCATCGTAAGGGTGAAAGCACAGCCCGCAGGACACAGGCCGTGTCCAGTCCTGTCCACGCTCACGTGCACGGATTCGCCTTTCGCACGAGCGACATCTTAAAGGGCGTCCGCGGTGCACTCGGAGCTGGGGGTCGTTCCGCAGCCCAGCAGCGCCGCCGCCGCTTCCCGCAGCCCGCCCCCGGCCGCACTCACCATGTCCGCCCGGGTCCCGCGCCGCCCGTCCGAGCGCGCCGCCGCTCCCGGGCTGGAGCCCCGGGACTCGGGCCCCAAAGCCCGGGCGGTGCCGGTGCCCGGAAGGAAGATGGCGGAGCAGGGCCGCCCGCACCGGGCGCCGCGCGGAGCCCTGCCCGAGTCCGGCCACCCGCGCCCCGCACCGGGCAGCGTCCACGCCACGTTGCGGCCCCCGCGTGGCGCCGCGCGGGGTCACCGAGTCCCAGCGGCCGCCGGCTTCGCAGAGCCGGCCTCCGCCGCCGCTTGCGCTCCGGGACCTCAGACAAGGGCCTCATGGGCCAGCCCAGGACCCCGCGGACCGAGGACGGGCCGGTGTTCCACTTTCGACAAACTGTGAACGAGGCAGTTAGGCGACTTCACTGCCAGAGTTACCTCTGAACTTGTCTGTTTTCAAAAGCATTATTTATTTACAGAGAGAGAAGATGCATGGTTTTATGGACACGTCAGGGCTTCTTGCCACTACAAACCCCAGACTATGCGCCACTCTCTGCATCTGGCTTTATGTGGATGCTGGGTGCAGCAGACAGCTTCAGATTCCCGGAGGTGAACTTCCAGATCAGGCACAGTTATGGAGGCAGGGATTTATTGAATCTTACACATCCAGGGGAAGTTCCATAATGGCAGAAGAAGCTGGCCTGCCTTCACAGATCCAAGCAGAGAGAGAAGCACAAGCCTGAAAGTCAGAAGCCACACAGCAGAGCACACTTCAGGAACTCCAGCTAGGCACACTTTGCATATCTTTAGATTGAAATCTCAAACCTATCACCACCCCTGAAGATCCGCCCAGTGACACTGCCTCCAGCCAGGTGGTACAGAGGCAAACTACAAACTAATAAAAAACTGAATATATTGGGGGCCATCTATTCAAACTACCTCACTGGGAAATCGAACCCAGGCTGTTAGGCTTTGCAAACAAGCACCCTTGACTGCTAAGCTATCTCCCCAGCCTTATACTTGTCTTTCAATATACCCATTCTCTTTTTTGGGTGGGGGGTTGAGGTAGGGTCTCACTCTAGCTCAGGGTGACCTGAATTCAATAAGTAGTCTCAGGGTGGTCTTGAACTTATGGTGATCCTCCTACCTTTGCCTCGCAAGTGCTGGTATTAAAGGCTTGTGCCACGGCAAAAATTCTTTTAAACTTAATTTTATTTGAGAGAGACACAGAAAGAGACAGAATGGCCATGACAGGGCCTTCAGCTGCTGGAAACAAACTCCAGATTCATGCTCCACCTTGTGCATCTGCCTTACATTGGGTCCTGGAGAATCAAAACTGGGGGTCCTTTGGCTTTTCAGGCAAGTGCCTTAACCACTAAGCCACCTCTCCAGTCCTACCCATATATCTTTTTAAAAAATTATTTATTTATTTACTTGAGAGGGAGAGATAGAGAAAGAGAGAGAATGAGTGCACTAGGGCCTCCAGCCACTGCAAACAAACTCCAGACACATGTGCCACCTTATGCATCTGGCTTTACATGGGTCCTTATAAATGAAACGTGGGTCCTTACGCTTTGCTGGGAAGCATGTAACAGCTAAGCCATCTCTCCAACCCTCAATCTGCCCATTTTCTGCCAAGAAATGTAATATCTGTGAACAAATGAATAAAATTATTATATGCACACATAAGCCAGAAGCATATGCCAGCAATATTCCACATGGGAATCAAAAGGGAAGAATGAAAAACTTAAACTGACTCTGACAACACTGTGCTGCATCCAAAATCACAGGAAAGAATTGCCATTGAAGCTGGGCGTGGTGGCGCACGTCTTTAATCCCAACATTCAGGAGGCAGAGGTAGGAGGATCACCGTGAGTTCGAGGCCACCCTGAGACTACATAGTGAATTCCAGGTCAACCTGGGCTAGAGTGCGACCCTAACTCGGAAAAAAAAAAAAAAAGACTTGCCATGCAGAAGACTGAGTGCATTCCCTAGCCTGAGAACCAACACCACTGCCAACAGGAGTTCTGAATGGATCACTCTGAAGGAGCAGCACTGGTACCTGGTGTGGTTTGAACATAAAAATTCCCCGTAGGCACATATGTTTGTGCACTTGTCCACAACTGGTAGATCTGGGGAGAAGGTTGGAGAAGCTTAAGGAGGTATAGCCTTTTGGGAGGAATCGGTCCCTGCTATGATGGGATGTATTCCCTGGGAACTGTGAGCCCAAGTAAACCCTTCCTTCCTTAAGCTACTGCCTATGAGGAATTTGGTCACAGCAAATGGTAATGCTTTGGTAAGCTTAGGAACATAGTTTAGCAGCCTCAGACATTGCTTGACTTGGGCAGTCAACACACCACTTTCCTCACAGTGCTCGAAGAAGTTGGCACCTGACCCTTCCCCCCACCTGCACTGAGTTGCATGCGCGCACACACACCTATTACAAACAATGAAATAAACTTCTCCTCCCTTACCAACCAGTATTTGTGATAAGTTTCTACTCAGCTATGTGCTTAGGTATCTCTGAAATCAGAACAGAGGGGGCCACCCAGCCTGCACTGGTTTGGGGTGCATCCACAGTAAGGCAAACCACATCTCCATTTTAGGGACAATACCCTATTTACTATCTTATGCCTACGAATAGCGGACAGTATATATGATTAAAAGTATAGGCATTATAAATATAAGAAGGGACATGAGCAATAGGGAAAAGGCGATATAATTCAAGTCTGTCATTAAACATAAACCAACCCTATAACTTTTGATAATGAACTTTCTTTCTATAGAATTCTTTAAATAAATCCCTAGAAAGGGATAGAGGATGGGCTGGAGAGATGGCTTAGTGGTTAAGGTGCATGCCTATGAAGCCTAAGGGCCCAGGTTTGATTCTCCAGGTCCCACATAAGCCAGGTGCACATGGTGGTGTATGTGTAGTGGTTAAGGTGCATGCCTATAAAGCCTAAGGGCCCAAGTTTGATTCTCCAGGTCCCACATAAGCCAGGTGCACATGGTGGCGTATGTGTCTGGAGTTCATTTGCAGTGGCTAGAAGCCCTGGCATGCCCATTCTCTTAATAATCTCTTAATAAATAAATACCTTTTTTTTTAAAAAAAAAAAAAGAAAGGGGTAGAGGAGAGGAAGCAGTAGAATGGTTGATCAAAATTAAAGGTTTGGGGCCTGGAGAGATGGCTAAGCAGTTGGGAGTTCTTGCATGAAAAGCCTAATGGACAGGATTGAATTCCCCAGTGCCTACATAGAGCAAGATGCACAAAGAGGCACGTGCACCTGGAGTTTGTTTGCAGTGGCCAAAGGCCCTGGTGCAACCATTCTCATTTCCCCTCTCTCTTCCTCCCTCGCTGTCAGGATGCTAGAAAGAGCTCTGCATCCTGTTTGGGAAGAGAAGTTACCAATAGTCTTAACCAGCAGTGGACTGTTTATGCTTTATGGCTGGCCAGTCAGGCAAAATGTGCCAACTGGTGGCATGTCCATTATGGGGGAAACCAACCAGTCTCTGATTGGTAGCATGAGCCACTGTAAGGTTGTGACCATGCTTGTCTAGGTCTCTTCCATTGAGGAACACGTCTGGTCAACAATACGATTGTCACCAACTCCACCCAAAGGATTCTTCAGAAAACAGCCCCCCAGCAGCCATGGCGACAACCTTAGCAAGGACATCAAATTCCAGTGCATCTGTAAGTGGAACTCGTGTTTTCCAGTGCTCTGTGGGTTCTCACCAACATTCCTTCTGTAACTTTTCTAGTACCCTCGAGGTCACATCGTGGGCAGGGGAGCTGACCAGAAATCACTAAGGTGAGCTTCATTGCTCTTCTTTTCGGTCTCAAGTGGATCACAGTTTGGAGTTACTGGTCTCAGTCCTCTACCCACCATCCCAGGTTAGTGTCTTGCGTCACAAAAACATTGATGACCTAAGTGAGACAAGGTGAATACTATTTGTTGAATTTAAAACCTGGGGATGCATGGATTATCCCTCTGAATTGGTCATCAAATTGTGGACCTCAAAGGTTGAGACTTCCAGGTGGGACATGTGAGAATGCCACCTCCCCTTCCATCCTGCCTCGCCCTGTGCACTTTTCTTCCTAGATTCCTTTCTAAAATTCATAAAATGCTCATAGTAAACAAAGGGTTTTCATGACCAGCAAGTCATTTTAGCAATTCAGCAAAAGTAAAAAGTGGAAGATACTGTATAAACTTGGCATTTTAGCCATGTTGAGCATGAATCTGGTATCTGGATTCACAATTCTGTTATTGGCATGTGGTATGAGTTTTGTTGTAGGGGATGAAGTTCTTAAACATGTGGTTAGATAAAGGTTGGTAAAATCCCCCTCCCACAAGGATCTTGTTACACAGTCCAGTCCACCTCTAGAATTATCCTAATCTCAACAAACCCACCAAAGAAACTAGAGTTTATTCTCCTCTCAGCAGTGAAAACTGTGCTCATGGGATCTGAATCGGTGTTCATTTTTCTAGGTGAGACATGGCTACTCACATTTTAGAAGACAGTTGAAAAGTAAGTATGTAAGCTGGTGGAGGTTTCCTTATGAAGCACCAATTATACTCATAGGTGCAGTCTGAAACGAAACCCATGAAGATTATGCACCAATACTAGTTTGTATTGTTTTGGGGGACCTGTTGGAGACCTTTAACCAACAACTCATAGAAGATATCCCACCAGTGGTATTTGCCTTTTTATTCAATAAACTATGACTTCTGGAAGCAGCTTTATCCACCCATACAATGAATCTACATTCAAACTCCTGTCTTAAAATCTGGCACATCCATTCTATCCTTCTCTCTGTCATCTTTCCCCATCTCTTCCTCAAATAAATAATAATTTAGTTCACACAACTTTTTATTAGATGTGGACATATTTTGTATGTAAACAACACGTTAGTAAGTACCATCCTTTCCCTCCTCCCTGCTCCTTTTCTGAAGAGGCCATCCTTGTTGGGGATGCAGGTAAACCCCATGGGGATTGTGGGCCATGCATTGGGTGGGGGAGGCAATGTCTCTGTGCAACATTTCCCAACTTGTGGTTCTAACAATCTTTCTGACCCCTCTTCTGCAAAATTTCCTGAGCCATGCTGGGAACATTTAAGTCTACTTCAGTGATGGGCACTTAGGAACCTCTGGATTTCTGGTTTGGTAGGTGCTGTCTTCAGTATCTATCTCCATCACCCTTGTACTGATATCAGATTCACTAAGAAAGCAGCACTCTTGCTCATTTCCTCACTTCCTTTGTGGCTTCAGCTGGGGCCTGAATGGAGTGCATTGGATCATTTATCTCCTCAGGTCCAGCTCCCATCTGAAAAAGAGAAGCAGAGTCTCCAATGGAGAATGAAGTCAGCACTGATTAAATGGGATGACCATTATTAATTTAGAGAGAATTAAAAGTGTGCAGACCCTCTTGTAGTCTAAGGTTAGTGTGAGCTTGATAATGGAAAGCAGAATCATTATCTGGTTATGATTCTGACTTGTTTCCCAGTTCCAGATATGGTTTCCTTTCCACTTAGTGGATCTGCTAGCCAATCCAAGAGCAGTTGGTTACCCATCATGGCTCTGTGCCACTATTGCACTGTGTGAGCATCATGTCAGGTTGTTTGCTTCTGAGTCACTTAAGACTTTGAGTTGCTTGGACAGATGTTGGCCACTTTCGCCCAGTAGTGCATGTACCGCCTTCCAGCACTAGATTGGTTAATTGTCTGGGGAATGGCTCTCCTCTGGATTACAACCAGGTCTCCCTATGGTCTGTGCCGACAGCACACGGTGTGTTCAGGAGTAGGGTCTTACCATTAACCTCTGGTGGGTAATCAAGGGCTCTGACAGAAGTCTGTCTTATTTTGGGAAATCTAGTAGGTATCACGGATCAACTGCTCATTGTGAATGTAGACCACATCTTGGTATAGGGAATTACAAGACAGCACCAAGGGAAAAGAAAAAGCCAGAGAAGAAAGAAAAACAGAAGAAATTTGAAGTTAGGTTTCGTCTCTCCAAGGCCCTTCGATTCAGGTGCTTCCCCTAAGATCCTCTCAAGGGTTCCACCCTTTAGTCTGACTTCCAGAATATAGGATTCTATGATACCAGTTTAATATGGGGTCAGTCTTGTCCCCCCACCCCCAGGTTTCCCCTTCCCCAAGCCCTACCCTCCCTATTGTCCAAGCCTCAAGATGATATTCACTTATGTCAGCAACTTGGGCTGATACAGGTTAGGAACTGCAGATGAGTGAGATCATGCCACAGTTGTCTTTCTGTGATTGTGTGAGTTCACTTAGAATGATCTGTTCCAAGTTTGACCATTTCTCTACAAATTTCAATATGTCATTTTTTTCTTACTGCTGGGTAGAATTCCACTATGTAGATACCACATCTTGGTTATCCACTCATCCAATGATGGGCACCTGGGTTGATTCCAGTTTTTAGCTATTATGAATTGAGCATCTATAAACATGGTTGAGCTTTCAAGTGATTCTATATGACCATTTAGAAACCAGTACTAAAGCTTTCCATTTCCATTTGCCCTTTAAACATCTACCACTGCAGTGAGCATGAACATGCGTTTTCCTTTGAAGTCAAGAGTACAAAGATGAATTATCTTAAATACATGCAAACATGTCTCTAGCAATTTAACATCACCTCAAAATACATCCATATTCATATGCATATTATAATATCAGAGCTCTTAATGACCACGGATTTAGTTATGTAGTTTTTGTATATAACAATGGCAAACTACATGACAAAAACATGAATACATGAGGCCAGCCACAGACATATGACAAAGAACACACATAAAGGGAATAGACATCTTAAATGTAGTTACACTGTAAATAGAAAAGGACATGAGCCAACTTTTTTTATTTTATCCTATTTTATTTGAAAGAGAGAGAGAATGGGCATGCCAGGGTCTCCTGTTACTACAAACAAACTCTGGACACAAGTGCAAAGTTGTGCATCTAGCTTTATGTGGGTACTGGGGACATAAACCCAGGCCATCAGGCCTTGCTGTCAAGTGCCTTTAATCACTGAGTGATCTTTTCAGCCCTGAGCTAACTGAATAAGATCTGAACCTTTTAATAGAATCTATAAGGCAATCAAAAAGGTTAAGGTTTTTGCCTGTAAAGCTTATGGACCCAGGTTTGTCTCCCCAGAACCTGCATAAGCCAGATGCACAAGGTGATGCATCACACATCTGGAGTTCAATTGCAAGTGGCTAAAGGGCCTGGTGTGCCAATTTTCTCTCTCTCTCCCTATGTCATAAAAAAAAAAAGTGGAGTTGTTACAACAGACCACAATGCAATCCATTCAGAAAATCACTACAGAATGCTTTTAAAATCTGTATTACAAAAAGCTGGAAAACCTAAAAGGGGGGGGGGACCCAAAAAGCAAATGATATAAAATCTATACAAAATTATCATCTAAAAAAAAAAAAGACAACAACTGGGGCTGCAGAGATGGCTTAGTAGTTAAAGCACTTGCCTGTGAAGCCTAAGAACCAACTCCCCAGGTCCCACGTAAACCAGATGCACAAGGTGGTGCATGTGTCTGGAGTTCATTTGCAATGGCTAGAGGCCTTGGAATGCCCATTCTCTCCATCTGCCTGTTCCTCTCTCTCAAATAAAATTTGTTTTAAAGATTTATATTTACTTGAGACAGAGAGAGAATGGGCATGACAGGGCCTTCAGTCACTGCAAATAAACTCCAGATACATGCACCACCATGTATATCTGGCTTACACGGGACCTGGAGAAGCAAACCTGGGTCCTTAGGCTTCGAAGGCAAGCGCCTTAGCTGCTAAGGCATCTCTCCAGCCCACATTTTTTTTTTTTTTAAAAAGACTGGTTCATCTCCAGCAACAATGATGGAATTGACATATTTCTAGGGGACTAGTAAAGCTCAGCTATACAGATTAAATCAAGATGGACCTGACCTAATAAAAGGATTAACTCCTGAGGTGGTCATCATTATTTTGTTGTGAAATATGAGATGGCCTAGTTGATGGAAGTAGGTCACTTGGGAAGTGATCCTTGGGACGTTTTGAACTGGCCTCATATTTTGCACACCATTCTTGTGTGCACACTAATATGAACTACTTTATTGTACTAAGACCTCCCTGTCAGAGCCAAAACAAGTAATTTTTCACCTTACGTTGTTTCACTGATTTGGAAACAACAATAAGAAAATAACAGAAATATTTAGTAGAAACATAAGAGGTAAGAAACTATCATGAATACAAGATTATAAACTAACAAAACTGCTTATTTCGCTTGCCCAGCCTTGTGGTGGTTTAAACGTAACCCCTCCCCAATAACTTTAGGTGTTTGAGATTAAGCTTCCTACTTAGTCCCTTGCGGGTCGAGTGCTTGAAAGGTGGAGCTCTGGCTAGAGGAGGTGTGTTTCTGGGGATAGACCTTGTGGTTGATGAGTCTAGCCTACTATATATTCAGAGGCAGCCCATGATTGCTATTTTGTCTCTGCTGTGGATGTATGATGAACTAAGCCAGCTTCTTCTGCCATGATGAAACTTCCCCTCAAAACTGTAATCCTGGCTGGGCATGGCGGCACATGCTTTTAGTCCCAGCATTTGAGAGGCAGAGGAAGGAAGATCACTATTGAATTCAAGGCCATCCTGAGAATACATAGTGAGTTCCAGGTCAGTCTGGACAGCGACACCCTACCTCAAACCCCCACCTCCAGAAAAAAATAAGTAAGCCTGAAGTATATGCTTTCTTTCCACAAGCTACTTTTACTAGGGTGTTTTGCCTCAGCAATGAGAAACTAAATAGCTAACTGCTATAAAGCCATTCACCACAACAAAAATACTCTTCTAGGATAACAGGCATACCTTCATTTACATGTGGATCCAATATGGTTCAGATATGAAGAGATTTAATTAAAATGGACTGTGACCCCAATTTGGGTCTCTAGGTGTGCTTTCTTCCATGGACAGGAGCTTTTCATAATCATTCTTTCCTTCTGTAATGTAAGGTCTTTCTAAACCTTAAAAAATGGGCGATACCTATCACATGCAGGCTCTGCTGCTTAAAATGACCTTAGAGATTATGTCAACTGAATATTTATTTTGAAGAGTGAAAATTAGAAATAAGTATCCCATTGATCTCACAATACACGTAAGTTTCAGAACAGTTCCCTCAAATAATATAATATCTGGAGCATTCTAAAATTACTTCATATCAAGAGTTGGAAAACATATTTATGAATTTTTTAAAATGAGGAATATTTACAGAACTTTGAAGCATTTTTACAACTGGCAACATTCCTATGGTTCTGTACAAGTTTTGGTACTGGTTACATTTTCATATGTGGGCCAACTAAAAACATGTGCATATTTATGTAAAGTTTCTCACTGTTTGGTGTACTTGACTAATTCATCCAAGGTAACTAGATATATTCCTACAAACTACCCAACACTAGTTCTCTTTCCTAGGAATTGTCATGTTTGATAAAAAAGGTCATGAGATAGAGGCCTTTTCATGTCCAGACTCAGGTGTTCTATCGTCCTTTCATGTATTTTAAGGGAACTACATGAGTAGAATTTCTAAAGCTGTTTGCATATGTAGGTTTCTAACCAGTATGGAATTGTTCGTATCTTTGACACTGCTTAAATATAAAAGGGTTCTCTCTACTGTGAATCTTTAAATGCACTGAAGAGAACTTTGACCAGTGAAGGCTTTACCACATAACTTACACTTAATGGTTTCTCTCCAGTGTGAGTTCACATATGTATTTGAAACAAATACAAAATAATCCTTTCACACGTTGATAACATAGTTGGGGACCATTGCCACTGTGGATTCTCTCATGATTTCAAAGTGGAATGGGATTAGTAAAGGCTTTCCTACATTGCTTACAAATGTAGGGTTTCTCACCACTTTGTTCATGATTTTGACAACTACTCAAAGAAAAGCTTTTCCACAATGCTTAAAAACATATGGCTTCTATCCACTGTGAATCCTTTCAGGGCAATGAAATATGAGGGTCAGTGAAGGATTTACCACAGTGTGTGTGCATGTATACACACACACACCACGTTTATCTCCAGTCTGAGTCTACTCAAGATACCAGACGAAATGAAACCTTACATTGTTCATTACATTTGTTTTTGTTTTTTCCCACCAATGTGGATCCTCTCATGTTTTTTAAGGGCAATAGGATTACTGAAGATTTTCTCACAATGGTTATATATGTCAGTGTTCTAAAGAGAGTGATTTTGTTCATGTCTTTTACGACTACTCCATGAAGAAAAGCTTTTTCCACAATGCTTACATACATAGGGTTTCTCTCCAGTGTGAATCCTTCCATGGCATCGAAGGGCACGAGGATCAGTGAAGGATTTACCACACACCTTACACACACACAGTTTCTCCCCAGTGTGAGTCCACTCATGCTGTCGCAAGTTACCAGAAGATATGAAACCTTTCCCACAATTCTTACACACATAGGGTTTCTCTCCAGTGTGAGTTCGCTCATGTGTTCGAAGGGTACTGGAAGAATTGAAACATTTTCCACATTGCAAGCAAATGTGGGGTTTCTCCCCACTATGAATCCTCTCATGACATCGAAGAGAAGTGAGACCACTGAAGGCTTTACCACATAGCTTACATATGTGGGGTTTCTCACCACTGTGAGTTCTCTCATGATATCGAAAGGAAGTGAGACCACTAAAGGCTTTACCACATAGCTTACATATGTGAGGTTTCTCACCACTGTGAATCCTCTCATGATATCGAAGAGAACTGAGAGAAGTGAAGGCTTTACCACATAGCTTACATACATAGGGTTTTTCTCCTGTATGACATCGTTTGTGTATTTGAATGGAATTGTAATACTTGAAGGCTTTTCCACATTGCTTACATACATAGGGTTTCTCTCCAGTGTGACACCGTTTATGTATCTTTAAGGAATAGTAAGAAGTGAAGGCTTTCCTACACTGTGTACATACATATGGCTTTTCTCCAGTGTGCGTTCTTTCATGGTCTTGCAACTTAGACAGAAAACTGAAGGCTTTACCACACATACTACATTTGTATGGTTTATCTCCAGTGTGAGTTTGTTCATGCCTTCGAATGTGACTCAAACAAGAAAAGACTTTCCCACACTGCTTACATATATGAGGGTTTTCTCCACTGTGAATCTTTTTAACATACTGAAGGAAACCAGGATATGTAAAGGCATTATAATGCTGCTTATCCACATTTGTTCTTTCTCGAGTATCACCTTGGACATGTATTTGAATACAACTCTGACTCTGGAAGAACTTCTCACATTGGTTAAGTCCATAGGCTTTCTGCCCACTTTGAGTGTCTTCATTCTTTAGAAAGCAATCAGGATAAATAATGGATTTCCCGCATTTCCTCAGTTTATAAAGATTCTCTTCATGCCTCTCATATTTAAAAGGTTTATGTCCAGTCTGAGCAGTCACAGGCACGTTAAAGGATGAATGACCAATGGGCATGTCTTCATACACATGGTTTTCACAAAGCATTACTGCATGAGAAATTTTCTTGTTGACATCAGTATGTGATATCTGATTGAAGATTTCTCCACATTGACTACCTTCTTTTTGTTTCCATAGTCTTTTGGCAATTTCACTTCTGAAAACAATGGAAGAATTCATCTTAAGAAAAATATAAACTAGAATTTGCAGAAAAATGGATGATCATCTGGAAAAGATGATACTAAGTGAGATATACCAGGCTCCGAAAGTCAAACATCACATGTTCTCTCATATGCAGGTCCTAGCTTCAAATGTTTAGATTTGTATGAGAGTTGAAGTAAGTGTCAGGAGTAGGGGCCAGGAAGCTAATAAGCGTGGGAGGAGACAGCAGGCATTAAGTAGAGAGGAAAAATACCAGGGGTGGAAAGACTAAGTGGGGTAATGGCAGGAAATGAGGGAGATGAAGTGGGAGGAGGATTAATCAAAATTAAAGATGTTTCCAAGTATGGTGGTGCATGCCTTTCATCCCAGCACTTTGGAGGCAGACCTCGGAGGATGGCTGTGAGTTTGAGGCCAGCCTGGGACTACAGAGTGAGTTCCAGGTCAGCCTGGGTAGAGTAAGACTACTTCAAAAAAACAAGGAAGAAAAAAATTAAAGATTTAATGAATAAACCAGATGGAAGTAAGTGAGTGTGTGTGTGTGTGTGTGTGTGTGTGTGTGTGTGTGTGTGTGTGTTAAAATGACAGGATTTGAACAAAAGTAACCGGTGGGTGTTAATAACACTGGGCCCAGAGTCCATCAGTTGTTACAAGAAAACTTCAGTATCAGGGGTGGCAATGTCTCAGTAAGTTACTGGTCAGGAAGGCTTCTGATGCCCCTGGAAAAATACAGACTACTACCAAGGCTCTTGATTGCCCACCAAAACTGGCTGTTAAGAACATACTGCTGAACATAGCACATGCTTGGGTTGTAAGACACTAGAAAATCAAGCTCAAGTAGAACTGTAAACCTCCTCCCTGTTGACTAGCTGTCATGGTGCTAGAAAATGCTATGCAGCCTGTTCAGGGGTCTTAGCCTACAGTGCAGCCTGCAAGCTATATTTCTGGCCAGCCCAGCAAAATGTGCCCACTGGTACAATGGTGGCATGTCATGGGGGAAACCAACTGCTCTCCAATTGGATTTGAGGCCCAATCCATGGGAGGGATTCATGCCTGGTACTGAAACCCTAGTCAAAAGTCTATGGCTGGGCTGGCGAGATGGCTCAATGGTTAATATGCTTGCTTTCAAAGCCTGACAGCCTGGGGTTGATTTCCTAATACTCACATAGAGCTAGATGCACAAAGTGACAGATGTATCTGGAGTTCATTTGCAGCAGCAGGAGGTCCTGGCATGCCCATTCTTTCTCTCTTTCTTTGCAAATAAATGAATAAAAATAATAATTTAAAAAATAGCCTATAGCTGGAGAGGTTATAAGCCCCACAAGGGAAACTACTACCGTTGTCTGGCTATATGGATTAATTATGCCTGCCAAATGTCCTTCTAAAAACATATGTTCTGGCTGGAGACAAGGATCAATAATTAAAGATGCTTGCTTGCAAAGCCTGATGGCCTGTATTTAATTCCCCAGAACCGTAGTAGAGCCACATGCACTAAGTGCATGCATCTGGAGTCTTTTTTGTTGTTGTTGTTGTTGTTTTGGTTTTTCGAAGTAAGGTCTCATTCTAGCAAAGGCTGACCTAGAATTCACTATGTAGTCTCAGGGTGACCTTGAACTCTCAGTGATCCACCTACCTCTGCCTCCCGAATGCTGGGATTACAGGCGTGTGCCACCAAGCCCAGCTCATCTGGAGTTTTATTTTCAGTGGCAGAAGGCCCTGGCATGCTCATACTCTCTAATATATATATATTTTTTTTCTGAGGTAGGGTTTCACTCTAGCTCAGGCTGACCTGGAATTTACTATGTAATCTTAGGGTGGCCTTGAACTCACAGCGATCCTCCTACCTCTGCCTCCCAAGTGCTGGGATTAAAGGCATGTGCTACCATGCCCAGCTATATTTTTTTAAAACTTATGTTTGGGCTGGAGAAATGGCTTAGTGGTTAAGGTGCTTGTCTGCAAAGCCAAAAGACCCAGGTTCAATTCCCCAGGGCCCACAAAAGTCAGATGCACAAGATGGCACATGCATCTGGAGTTTATTTGCAGTGGCTGAAGGCCCTGGCATGCCCATTCTCTCTCTCTCTCTAATAAATAGAATAAATTTTTTAATTAAAAACTTATGTTAGCCAGGCATGGTGGCACACGCCTTTGATCTCAGCACTCTGGAGGCAGAGGTAGGAGGACTGCCATGAGTTCAAAGCCACCCTGAGATGACAGAGTTAATTCCAGGTCAGCCTGGGCCAGAGTGAGACCCTACCTCAAAAAAACAAAAACAAAACAAACAAACAAAAAAAAACTTATGTTTACACCCATATATTAATGCTACTCTCACGTTTGGCTAGAGAAGAGTCTCTAGTTTTAAACTTTTTCTTCATAATCTCTATACATACAGACAATATACCACGAACATAACCACCTCCCACTCCATCCTCTTTTCCCTTTCCTTTTTAAAAACATTTTATTTATTTATTTCAAAGCAGAGAGACCCAGAGAAAAAGAGAGAGAGAGAGAGAATGGGCATACCAGGGCCTCTAGCCACTGCAAACAAATTCCAGATGCACGTGCCACCTTGTACATGTGGCTTTATGTGGGTACTGGGGAACCGAACCCAGGTTGTCAGGCTTTGCAAGCACGTGCCTTAACAGCTGATCTATCTCTCCAACCTTCTTTCCCCCCTTTTACTATCTCTATTCTTCTTTCTAACTAGTCTCTTCTATTTTTTTTTTTTTTTTTTTAGTTTTTCAAGGTAGGGTCTCACTCTAGCTCAGGCCGACCTGGAATTCACTATGGAGTCTCAGGGTGGCCTCGAACTCATGGTGATCCTCCTACCTCTGCCTCCCGAGTGCTGGGATTAAAGGCGTGCACCACCATGCCCGGCTCTTCTATTTTGATGTCATCATTTCCCCCCTCCTACTATGCAGACCTTGTATAGGTATCATGGGCCACCGTGTGCTCATGCATGCCAAGACCACATTATGTCTGGATGACAGTATTGCAAGGCATTCCTTTCTGCTTCCTTTGGCTCTTATATTCTTTCTGTCACCTCACCTACACTGGTCCCTGAGGCTTGGAAGGAGTTATTGAGATATCTCAGGACTGAACATGCCACTGTCATTTCTTCTCAGAACTTTGATGAGTTTTGATTCTCCCCAGTGACAACTGCCATCTGAAAAGAGAAGTAGAACTTGGCAATGTCCACTGGGAAGAACCAAGTCTCAAGAGGCAGTAAAAACAAGCTAAGAACCAAAGAAAGAGGAGGAGTGGTGGAATACTGCCTGCCAGACATCCAGTGGCCATTTCACTTATGCCCTCATGTTGGCTGTTACGAATCTACACAATATCTGCATAATATGAGCACAAAAAATAAAATAAATGAATAAACATGACATCAAAAGAGCAGATAGACTAGTTGGAAAGAAGAGGTTCAGTGGAAGTGGCAGACAAAGAAGGGTGGTAAAAGGAGATATAAATGAAAAATGTCAATAAAACGTTTAAAAATGAGCTGGGCATGGTGGAACACGCCTTTAATCCCAGCACTTGGGAAGGCAGAGGTAGGAGGATTGCCATGGGTTCAAGGCCACCCTGAGACTCTATAGTGAATTCCAGTTCAGCCTGGGATACAGTGAGACCCTACCTTGAATCCCCCCCCCAAAAAAAAAAGTTTAAAAATGAGCTTGGCATGGTGGCGCATGCCTCTAATCCCAGCACTCAGAGGCAGAGGTAGGAGGATTGCTGTGAGTTTGAGGCCACCCTGAGAATACAGAGTGAATTCCAGGTCAGCCTGGGCTAGAGTAAGACCCTCCCTCAAAAAAAAAACAAAAAAAAAGTTTAACAATGAGCCAGTTGTGGTAGTGCATGCCTTTGCTCCCAGCACCTGGAAGGCAGAAGTAAGAAAATGGCCATGAGTTTGAGGCCACTCTGTGAGTACATCGTGAGTTCCAGATCAGCCTGACTATAACCAAAACAGGAAAGCACATTATTAAGGTAAGATTTCTGGATTTATGGCCTGTTATGATAGGTAACATCAAAATTGTGGTATTCATACAGGGTTTCTAAAAGCTTTTACCAAGTTAAGTACTTGGAAGCACTAAATGTCTTTATGTATTTACTTAAAAAATATTTTATTTACTGATTTAAGAGACAGGCAGATACATACAGATAGATACATACACACACACACACACACACAGAGAGAGAGAGAGAGAGAGAATGGGTATGCCAGGGCCTGTAGCCACTGCAAACACATTCCCAGACGTATGTGCCACCTTGTACATCTGCCTTACTTGTGTACTGGGAATGGAACCTGGGCCCTTAGGTTTGTCAGGCAAGTGCCTTAACCACCAAGTCATTTCTCTAGCCCCTACTTATTTACTTTTTACTTTGGGTACTTGCTATGATGCACAGACTGGCCTCAGTTTCAATACTTCTCCCTCAACCTCTTAATAATCTAGCAATAAAGACAAACACCACTGCATCTGGCTTTATTTCAAAGGTAAATCACATGCGATTATTTCTTATGCTAAAATTTTGGGACACATTGTCTTTTCTTTTTAATCTTTCTTTCTCCCCTCCCTTCCTCCCTTCCTCCCTTCCTCCCTTCCTCCCTTCCTCCCTTCCTCCCTTCCTCCCTTCCTCCCTTCCTCCCTTCTTTCTTTCTTTCTTTCTTTCTTTCTTTCTTTCTTTCTTTCTTTCTTTCTTTCTTTCTTTCTTTCTTTCTTCTTTCTCCAGGTAGAGTCTCACTCTAGCTCAGGCTGACCTGGATTTCACTATGTAGTCTCAGGATACTCATGGTAATCCTTCTACTTCTGCCTCCCCAGTGCTGGGATTAAAGGCGTGAACCCCCATGCCTGGCCTTTCTTTTTTCTTTTGAGGGTCTCACTCTCATCCAGGCTAACCTGGTACTCACTATGTAGTGTAGGCTGACCTAGAACTCATGGCAATCCTCATGCCTCAGCTTTGAATGGTGTATTCCATCATGCCTGACTCAAATCATTTTATTTTTTCTGGGTGGTGGTGGGGGAGAATGTTACTTTTTATTGTATATAATATATATATGCATATAATGTACCATGATCACATACCCTCCCACCACCCTTTTTTCCCCTCTCAAATCCCCACTCCATTGCTGAATTGCTAAATCCCTTCTTTTTTTCCAACTAGTCTCTCTACTTTGATACTCAAACCATTTTCTTTTTCTTTTTCTTTTTCTATTTTTTTTTTTTTTTTTTTGGTGTGTGTGTGTTTTTGTTGTTTTGAGGTAGGATCTCACTCTAGCCCAGGCTGACCTGGAATTTACTATGTCACCTTAGGGTGGCTTCGAACTCATGGCGATCCTCCTACCTCTGCCTCCCAAGTGGTGGGATTAAAGGCATGTGCCAGCATGCCTGGTCCATTTTCCATTTTAGAAAATTTATACATAGTACAGAAGAACAAATAAAAATCCTTTATATTTTCTATACTCTAGGCCAGGCTGACTTGGAATTCACTCTATAACTCAGAATAGCCTTGAAACTTACAACAATGCTCTTACCTCAGCCTTCTCAGTGCTGGAATTAAATGTGTGTGTCACCACATCCATCCTTATTAGCATACATTTTTAATAACTTTGTACATGGAAAAAGATTCATCTGAAAGTGTCATTTGATGGGTATGTCAGTATTGCACACCTTTAATCCATGCATCTTTGGAGACAACTGCTTTTGACTAAATCATTTGAAGGTGGGTTTATTGGTACAGTTTTCTTGTTTTTTAAATGATCAGTCATTTCCTGATTATTAAAGAACATTATTATTATTTGGCTGGAAAGTTACCTTAGATTTCTCCTGGGATATTCATAGTCATCTTCAATGTGCTGGTGTTTCTTTGTTTCTCCTAAAATGTAGACCCAGAAAACTCATTATGGACTAAATAATAGAAAAGATCCTAGGTATATTCTAGGTACCTGGGTACATTCATGACCATGCCTAATACATTCACCATATCTAGCCTTTCCATATCCCACATTATAGAGTAACGTCTTTGAGCAAGACAGACTTACAATTTCAATAAAGCGTGATCTCACCTATACCTACAGCAGCCAGGTTCCTGAGGGTTTCCTCCATCACATCTCTGTGCAGCTTCTTCTGGGAAGAATCCAGCAAAGCCCATTCCTCCAGAGTGAAGTTCACAGCCACATCCTCAAAGGTCACAGAGTCCTGAAACAGCCCAGAGAGTTCCAGGAGGAAAGGTGAAACTCACAACTCTGAAGATCTGTGCGTGTTCTCCCAATGGTCATCACACTCTTACTCTTCATCCACAGTTACCTGCTCTAATGAAGCAAATACCATACTGCATTGGACTCTTTAGTAAGGTAAAAAGAGAACTAAAGAAAACCATTATGCTGCTGGATCTCCCAAATTCCATTAGAATAGGGGTGTACTAGTTACTTTGTCATTGTTTTTACCAAATGCTTGACATTGAGCAACTTATGGGTGGGAGGAAGGACGGAATCCATGGGGCAGTTTTCATCTGTGCAGCGCGGGAATCACAGAGCAGAGAGTGCTGGTGATCGGTTGTCTTCTCCCTTTTTCCAGTCCATGGGATGGTGCTGCCTACCTTCAGGGTACATCTCCCTTCCTCAGTTAGACCTCTCTGAAAACCTCACCCACACACAACCACAATGGTGCCTCCTACTGGATTTCAAATCTAATCAAGTTCACAATGAAGATTAACCATCATACAAAATTTCATTTTTTTCCTCAGATACATATTTGGTTTTTCGAGATAGGGTCTCACTCTAGCCTAGGCTGACCTGGAACTCACTCTCTAGTCTCAAGGTGGCCTTGAACTCATGGCAATCCTCCAACCTCTGCTTCCCTAGTGCTGGGATTAAAGGCATGCACCACCACACCTGGCTTTCAGAATATAAATATAAATATAAATATAAATAAATGTATATGTGTATATGTGTGTGTGTGTGTATATATGTGTGTGTGTGTGTGTGTGTGTGTGTATATATATATATATATATATATATATATATATATATATATATATATTAGAAGGCTAAGGTAGGATTGTTGTGAGTTCAAGACTAGTCTGGTGCTTCAGAGTGTCCATTCTCTCTCTCTGTTGGTGTGTGTGTGTGTGTATGTGTTTGTCTCCACTAGCAAATAAATAGAAATATCTTTAAATTAGATTTTATATTAACGGGGGTGAGGTCAGGGGAAGAGACTGAGTAAAGGAAAGGTGGAGGGAGGGCTAATCAAAATCTGAGTATGCAAATAAATCATATGGGATCCTCCGGTTTTGAACAATGGAACACTCAGGAGCCATAGATCGCTGTTAGAAAATTTTCAGTGCCAGGGATGGGATACCTACAGTGAGTTGTTGGCTAGGGAGGTCCCCGATGCCCCCAAAACATTATAGGCCATTGCCAAGGCCATTGGTTTCCCCCCAGAAATAGATAGTAAGACCCTATTGCTGAAGACTCCACATACTTGGGCTGCAAGGTCACTGAGAAATCCTGCTGGAACTGAGCTGATAACCTCCTCCATGTAGACCAGCTGACAGAAAGCTGGAAGAAGCCATTCTACATGTAGTTCAGTGGGAGAAAGAGATACCACCAGTGAAGATACTCAACAGTGGACGCTGCAAGCCTTATATTTGGCCAGCCAGGCCAAATGAGCCAACAGGTGCAATAGTGGCACGTCTGTCAAGGTGGAAAACAACTGTGCTCCAATTGGACTGGAGGCCTGCTCCATGGGGGTAAACACATCCCTGATACTGAAAACTTAAAACAGGGGTAATCATGAGCCCTAGGGGTGTAACATTGGCTGATATCTGGAAAATTGTACATACTATGCTTATCAAACTGCCCAGTAAGCACTTCTCTTAATATTCATACCCTTATATTAATGCTACTCTTACTTTGGTTAGAGAATCTTCTCTTTTCAGATGGCAGTGACTTTGGGATGACTCAGAAGGTATCATAGTGCTGGAAAGAAGTGACTGGAGTACTGAGTAACTCTCAATCACACCTTCCAAGGCTCAGGATCTAATGCGGAAGAGGTGGCAGAAAGAAAGTAAGAGCCAAAGGAATAATAGGACTCCTTACAACATGCTCCCTCCAGACATAAAATGGCCTGGATATCCATGACCTCACAGTGCCTAACACTACCTGCACAAGACCATCATAAGAGGAGGAAAAGATCATGACATCAAAATAAAAGAGAGACTGATTGAGATGAGGAGGGGATAGGATGGAGAATGGCATTTCAAAGGGGAAAGTGTATGGGGGGGGAGGGAGGATATTACCATGGGATACTTTTTATAATCATGGAAAATGTTAATAAAAAATTGGGAAAAAAGGGAAAAATTATAAATGTTTAATTTATTTGAGAGAAAGAGAAAGAGAGAGGTACAAATAAAGAGAGAATGGGTGTGCCAGTGTCTCTAGACACTGAGAAATAAACTCTAGGTGCATGTGTCACCTTATGCACCTGGCTTTATGTGGGTACTGGGAAATCAAACCTGGATCCTTTGGCTTTGCAGGCATGGACCTTAACTAGCTAGGGATACAGTTCACTGGTAAAGGCACTGTCATGCATTGCCTGCCAGCCTGTGTTTCAATTCCCTAGCACCCATACAGACCCAAAATAGAATGCAATTTCCTGTTATTCGGGCATTGTTTTGTGGTGACAGACCTTGTCTTGCCCACAGACATACACATGTAAATAAGTTAATAAATATTTTACTAAAAGAATATAGCAATCTTACACACAAACCATGAAATACAATTCTGAAATGCCTGGGTAAACTGGTATTTTATATCAACAAGGAAACAAACCAGCAGCTGCTTTCACCAAGGTTCACAAGGTACCCAAAACCAGAAGGGTAAGCCCTAATTTAGAAGCCGTCTCACTGTGTAGATGCAGCCCATAAGCAAGTAAGGGAGAACTGGCCAGCCAGGAAACAGCATTTCAGAATCTCCACCCACACTTATTTTCCCTTCGCAGCTGTAATCCTGGTAAGCAGCATTGATTTATAGACATCTCAACCTCACAGTGCTTTTGTCCCTGGGACATGCCTTCCACCAATACAATAAGATGATGTCACCCAGCCCATCCTTTTTTAATTTTTTTATATTTTATATTATCTTTTTTTAGAGAGAGTTAGGGTCTCTCTCTAGCCCAGGCTGACCTGGAATTCACTATGTAGTCTCATGGTGGCCTCAAATTCATAGCGATCCTTCTACTTCCGCCTCAGGAGTGCTGGGATTAAAGGTGTATGCCACCTCACTCAGCTCAGTCCATCCTTCTTAAAGCTCTTTCTTGGTGAGAAAGGCTCACTTGAGGGCTAGAGAGATGGCTGAGCAGTTAAAGGAGCTTGCTTGCAAAGTCTGACAGACTGGGTTTGATTCCCCAGCAGCCACATAATGCCACACTCACAAAGTGGCACATGCATTTGGAGTCAGTTCCTTTGCAGTGTGGCAAGAGGCCCTGGCATGCCCATTCTCTCTCTTTCTCACTCTGCTTTCAATTAAATATTTTTTTTTTTTAAGTTTGCTTGTTCCCTCAAAAAACTGACTGCCAGATCAATAAAGACAAAACACTCAGGAGGAAATACGTAAGTCTGTCTCCTTTCTCTAGGTCTGTAACAACTTCACTCACATTCAGCATAAGCCAGCAGTGACACGAAACTTGCTGCTCCTCTAAGGACTTGAGGGAAAACTGCTCTGAAAGCTGAAGTTGCCACTGTCTCAGCCTTTTCTCGACGTTGGCTCCTCCCAGCAGCAAAAGCTTTGAACGCTGCACACCTGACACTTGGGGCTCTTCCTCCAAGACAATACTCCTTCCAGTAAAGTCAGGCCCCACCTCAGGGCGCATGCTGAGTTTTTTGTTTCTTTTTTCGAGGAAGGGTCTCACTCTAGCTCAGGCTGACTTGGAACTCATTCTGTGGGTCCAGGCTGGCCTCACGCTCACACTGATGCTCCTCCGTCTGCCTCCCCAGTGCTGGGATTTCAGGCTTGTGCCGCCACATCTGGCTCATACGCTGTTTTAAAATCAATGCCTGAAAGCATTTCAAGCAGTTGCCACCGGGGCCACAGCCCCAAGCCCATTCCTGCGCATACAGGTATGTGGCATCTCACTTTCTAATGAGTTGGCAATTCCAGGGCTGTCAACCATGCCAAACAGTTGGTTTGCATCCTGCAGGGTTCCGCAGCCCGCAGCAGGCGCAGGCCGCCGCCGCCCGCGCCCGCGTCTCCCCGCGACCCTTGCCGCCCCGCCGCGCGCCGAGGCTCCGGCCGGGGGAGGACGCCGGGGTCCCGCCGCCGCCGCCGCCCGCCCGCCCCGGGCACAGGGGGAGCGCGGCCCCGGCGGACTCGGCCGCAGACCGGGGAGGCCCCGTCGCCGCGCGGCCGCTTCCCGCAGCCCGTGCCCGGCGACACTCACCATGTCCGCCCGGGTCCCCCCCGGCCGTCCGAACGTGCGCGCCGCGGGCCCGGGTAGTTGCGAAGCCACGGAGGACGAGGCGCCCAGAACTCGGAACAACCTGAACAAAGTGCCCCAACTAGGACTGCGCCAGGAAGAAAGATGGTGGGTGAGGCGCTTCCGCCCCGCCCACGGGGCCCCTGACTGGGCGGGTCGCGCTGCCCACTGCGGATCCCAGCGCCCGCGGCTCGGAGACCTGGCCTACGGCCGGGAGCTTCCACGTCGTCCCCCCTTAGCCTCCCTAGTGCCGGGGTCAACGATGCTGCGCGCTCCCGCAATCGGCCAACAGCTGAATTTAAGGAAAGCTAACTTCTGGTTTGCAGAGTCCGCTGACCTCAGAGAAGCAAGGTTCCTGGGCCCACCCAGGGCACCGTGGAACAAGGACAGGCTGATGACATGCTTGATGCATTTTGGACTAGGTAGTTGTCTTCATGGCGAAGGCTTCTTCCAAACTAGTCTTCAGTCTACACATTTCCTGCCGAGGAAAGAAAATTTTCAAAGGAATGAAATCATTCAGTGCACACAGACACAGAAGGTCTATGTCAGCAATATTCCAAAAAGGACCTAGAAGGGAAGGAGAATAAATATTTGGACTAGCTCTGACAACAGAGAAACTTGACATTCAGAACTTTGAACATATTCCTGAGACGGAGAACCAGCAAAGCTGGTGAAATGAAGCTTTGGAGTGGACGGCTCTAAAGGATGCGATACTGGTAGATTATGGTCCGGATGTAAAACATCCCCATAGGTTCCTGTTTCTTTGCTTTGTTTCTAGGAGGTAGCGCTGTTTGAGAAGGTCACGGAACCTTTAGGCGGTGTAGTCTTGCTGGAGGAAGTGGTTCACTAGAGACAGGCCTTCCAGTTTTATAGCCTGGCCAGACTTTATGGTCTGATTCCGCTTCCTGACTGTGGTTGCAATATGAACATCTGGGCTCCTGCTGCCACGCCTCCCTGCCATGACGGAATGTATTTCCTGGAAACTGTAAGCCAAAATAATCCCTTCCTTTCTTTTATTTCTTTATTAGAGACAGAGAGAAAGAGAGGAAGAATGGGTGCACCAGATCCTCTAGCCACTGCAAATGAACTCCAGATGCATGTGCCACCTTGCGCATCTGGCTTACTGGGACCTGGAGAATCAAACCGAGATCCTTAGGTTTCGCAGGCAAGTGCCTTAACAGCTAAGCCATCTCTCCAGCCCAAACCCTTTCTTTCTTAAGCTACTGCCTGCCAATTATTTGGTCACAGCAACGGAAGCAGTTCAGCATCAGAAAATGATTCAGCAATCCGAGTCATCTTGGCTTGGGTAGAAAACACACCCTTTTCTCACAGTGCACTTGAAGAACCTGTTGGCACCCGGCCCCCTCTTACGATGAGTTGTACATACACTCTGATTAAAAACAAAAGAAAACGAAATAGGGCTGCAGAGATGGTTTAGTGGTTAAGGAACTTTCCTGTGAAGCCTAAGGACCGAGGCTCAATTCCTCAGTACCCACATAAGCCGGATGTACAAGGTGGCACAGGCATCTGGAGTTTGTTTGCAGTGGATAGAGGACCTGATGTGCCCATATTCTTGTCCCCCCCACCGTCTTCCCTCTTAAATAAATATTTTCAAAAGATTTTTAAAAAATGAATAAATTTCTTCCCTCGCAACAACTAGTATCCATGGTCAGTTTTGTGCTTAGGTATCTCTGACAGCAAACCAGAGGAGGGCCGTCCAGCCTGGACTGGTTTGGAATGCAAGTATAGTTAAGGTAAATTGTCTCCACTAACTGAAGTTTTGGGGACAATCCCCTACTTAATATCTTATTCCTTTTTTTTTTTTTCTTCAAGGTAGGGTGTCACTCTAGCCCAGGCTGACCTGGAATTCACTATGTTGTCTTAGGGTGGCTTTGAACTCATGGCGGTCCTCCTACCTCTGCCTCCCAAGTGCTGGGATTAAAGATGTGCACCACTACGCCCAGCTAAGTATCTTATTTTTATGCATAACTGGCCATACATATGATTAAAATCTTGGGATTTTAAACTTGGGAGGCACAGGTAGGCGGCTTGCCGTCAGTTCAAGGTCAGTCTAGGATTACAGAGAGTTCCAGGTCAGCCTGGACTAGAGTGAGACCCTATCTCAAAAGAAAAAAAATAATAAAGGATCATAGAAAAGAAATGAGCAGGGCTGGAGGGATGACTCAGCTGTTAAAAGCTCTTGCTTGCAAAGCCTGATGGCTTGGGTTTCATTCCTCAGTACCCATGTAAAACCAGATGCACAACGTGGCACATGCACCTGTAACTTGCAGTGGCAAAAGCCCCAGGTTTACCCATTTCCTCTCTCTCTTGCTCTCTCTCATTCTCTTTCTCTTATTTGAGAGAGAGAATGAATGAGAACAGGCACACCAGGGCCTCAAGCCACTGCAAACAAACTCCAGATGCATGTACCACCTTGTACATCTGGCTTTATGCAAGTACTGAGGGATGGAACCAAAACCATCAGGCTTTGCAAGCAAGAGTATTTAAGAAAAAAGGTATATAACTCAAATTTGATGATCAAACTCTCTCCTTGCAAATAAATACAATATAAGGAAAGAAAATGGCCTGAAGAGCTTGCTTAGTGGTTAAAGTGCTGGCCTGGGAAGCCCAAGGACCCAGGTTTGTTGACCCAGTACCTATATCAGCACAAGGTGGCACATGCATCTGGAGTTCATTTGCAGTAGCTAGAGGCCCTGGCATGCCAATCTCTCTCTAAATAAATAAATAAATAAAATTTTTAAAAGAAGAAAACTCTTACCTATACCTGTAACTTCCAGTATACTGCTTATGATTTCTTCTAATACTTCCAGTGTTTCTGGCTTTACATAAATATTTTAGTGCATTTTGAATTGATAATTGTGCAGGGTAAAAGAT
The DNA here is from genome assembly GCF_020740685.1 of Jaculus jaculus. Lineage (NCBI taxonomy): Eukaryota > Metazoa > Chordata > Mammalia > Rodentia > Dipodidae > Jaculus > Jaculus jaculus. Next base: position 14,122,495 of record NC_059122.1, on the reverse strand, counting down.
GTGGGTCTCATTTAATTCATTTCCAGGTAGGTATCCAGTTTTGCCAGCACTATCAGTTGAATAGTTTGCCCCTTTTTCCTGTGAATATTGTTAACATCTTCATTAAAATCAGGTGCCCATGGTTGTGTGGGTTTATTGTGAAAAACTTTATCCTATTCCAGTGGTCTCTGTCTGTATTTTGTTTTTTCCAATGTTGTACTGTCTTTGTCACTGTGGCTCACTAGGTAATTTAGACTGGGAACTAGGACCCCTTTAGTACTGTTCTTTCTCCTTAGCCTTCCATTGGCTGTAGTGATCATTTGTGTTTCTGCATGAAAGGTTGGGTTTTTCTCCCTAATTCTCAGAAGCATGTAATGATGCTTTGTTGGGAACTGAGTTGCATCTGTAAATTACTTTTGGTAACCTAGTCATTTTCACAATATTGGTTCTGCCAGTGCAGGAGCACTGGAGTTCTAATGTTTGCCATCTTCTTTTATTTTTTCTTTCATACTTCAAAAAACTGTATTTCACCAAACTGGGAAACCTAAAAGAAATGGATAAATTTCTTATTTTAAAAAATATTTTTTAAGCCGGGCATGGTGGCGTATGCCTTTAATCCCAGCACTCATGATGCAGAGGTAGGAGGATCGCCTTGAGTTCAAGGCCACCCTGAGACTACAGAGTTAATTCCAAACCAGAGTGAGACTCTACTTTGAAAAACCAATATATATATATATATATATATATATATATATATATATATATATATATTTTTTTTTTTTTTTTTTTTTTGAGGGATGAAGAGATGGCTTAGTGATTAAGGTGTTTGCCTGCAAAGCCAAAGGACTCAGGTTTGTATTCCTCAGGACCCATGTAAGCCAGATGCCATTCTCTCTCTCTCAAATAAATAGATAAATAAATAATCTTTTAAATTTTTATTTATAATAATAATAATAAAGTTTTTAAAGATTATTTATTTGAGAGTGACAAAGAGGCTCTAGAGAGAGAGAGAATGGGCATGCCAGGGCCTCCAGCCACTGCAAATGAACTCCAGACACATGCGCCCCCTAGTGCATCTGGCTAATATGGGTCCTGGGGAATCAAGTCTCGAACCAGAGTCCTTAGGCTTTACAGGCAAGCACTTAACCGCTAAGCCATCTCTCCAGCCCAAATAATATTCTTTTAAAAATATTTTTTAAAAATTTTTTATTAATTAGTTCTGTATTCAGCAAATACAGTCAGTTTGGTACCATTATTAGGCTCATCCATGACCTACCCCATCCCCTTGGCCCCTCCTTGTTGAGGCATATGGGTCATGCATTGTGGAATTAGCCCAGTTATGGGTAAGATAAATGTCTCTGCATATCATGACCCAACATGTGGCTCTGACATTCTTTCCGCCCCCTCTTCTGCAAAACTTCCCTGAGCCATGTTAGGTTCATTTTTGGTCTGCTTCAGTGATGAGGTGCTGGGGGCCTCTGGGTCTCTGATTTGGTAGGAGTTGATTTTTCTCTGTGTTGATCTCCTTCCCCCTTATGCTGGTATCTGGTTCACCAGGAAAACAGCACCCTTGCTTTTTTTTTTTTTTTCGCCAATTTTTCTCAGTTTCAGCCGGGGCCCTTTTGAGGTATGATGGGGTGGCTATAGTGGCACACAGCCATGGTGGGGAACCAACTGCTCTTGATTTGGCTAACTGATCCCCTCAGTGGTACAGGACCCATAGCTAGAGCTGGGAAACAAGTCAGAACCATAACCAAACATAAGCCCACTGTCCATTATCATGCTACCATCAATCATGGGCTACAAGAGGGCCTACACCTATTAATAAATATTTTTGAGCCATGTATGGTGGAGAACACCTTTAATCCCAGCACTCAATAGGCATAGGTAGGAGGATCACTGTGTGTTTGAGGCCAGACTGGAACTACAAAGTGAGATACAGGTCAGCCTGGGCTAGAGTGAGACCCTATCTCAAAAAAAATAATATTTTTATTTATTTCTTTGCAAGGAGAGAAGGAGAGGGAGAGAGGGATATAATGGGTGTGTCAGGGCTTCTTGCCACTGCAAACAAACTCCAGATGCACATAGCTGGCTTTACGTAGGTACTGGGGAATTGAACCCAGGCTGTCTTGTTTTGCAAGCAAGCACCTCAACCACTGAGCCATCTCTCCAGCCCAGAAATAAATTTCTTTATGCAAGTGACCAATCAAAGTTAAATCAAGATGAGATAACTGAAACAAATCTATAGCAAGCATAAATTTCCAAGCAGTAATCTTAAATGTTCCAATAAAAAAGGCCTTTTTTTTTTTTTTTTTTTTTTTTTGGTTTTTCAAGGTAGGGTCTTACTCTGGTCCAGGCTGACCTGGAATTAACTCTGTCATCTCAGGGTGGCCTTGAACTTATGGCAATCCTCCTACCTCTGCCTCCTGAGTGCTGGGATTAAAGGCGTGCGCCACCACGCCCGGCTCAAAAAAAAGGCCATTTTCAAGTAGGTTCACTGCAATAATCTATCAGACACTTATAGAGGAACTGAAACCACTGTTTCTCAAATTATCCCATAAAGTAGATGATGAGAGAATGCTCCCTAAAGACTTACACAAAGCCAGCATAACACTATGAGTAAAACCAAATAGAGACACAGCATACAAATAAAACTATGGACAAATATTCCTGATGAACATAGACACAAACCAAATTCAAAAACATCAAAAGATTATCTACCTTGATCAACTAGGGTTTATGGTAGATAAATTAGATGATAGATGACAGATAGATACATAGATATCAGTTACAAATGTACTAAGAAATTGGGAAAATATTCCCATTTACAAAAGGCACAAATATATCACAGAATATCCATAATCAAGGAAGTGAAAGAGTAGTACAATGAAAACTACCCCTCAATGGATGAGGCTATATTTTTGCCACAAATAAGATGAATAATTTTCAGGAAGGAATAAAATTAAACCAGAAAGCTAGGAATCCCACTGATGGTGTATCAATATTCAGCAATCAGCCCTCTAGATTGTCAAGTAACAGCCAGGTTGAAAATTAGATAGGTGATTAAAAGAGCACCTGCTCATATAACAATAGCATTAGCTTCTGCTCTAGCAAGTGCAAGAATGGCTGCACAGGTGATGGCTGTACTACGTATGTATATGGACCTAAAGCAGGGAACAAGATGTCCTTTAATGAGAGAGAAATGGGTGGGGGGAATTCTCCTTCTTTGCTTGGAATGTGAAAGGCAAACCATTCAGACTTCCACTTAGAGGAGCATTATCTAAAACCCAGTAAGGGCAGATGAAACTGTGTCAAAATATGAGACAGTAGCAAAAGCCAGTAAGCTAGAAAAGATATAAAGGAAAGAGAAGGAAGGGAGGGGTGTATTTAATAGGATGGTATTGTATATATGTAAATGGAAGAATAGATTAATGGGGCTGAAAAGGCCCAGTGAGGTCAGGGGGAGAGAATGAGTAAAGGAAAGGTGGAGGGAGGGCTAATCAAAATCTAAGAGGATATAAATAAATCATATGGAAACCTACTTTTTTGGACAATGGAATACTCAGGAGCTGTAGATTGTTGCTAGAAAATTTTCAGTGCCAGGGATGGGATACCTTCCAGTGAGTTGTTGGCTGGGGAGGTCCCTGATGCCCCCAAAACATCACAGGCCATTGCCAAGATCCTTGGTTTCCCATCAGGAATACATGGTAAAACCCTATTGCTGAAGACTCCACATACTTGGGCTGCAAGGTTACTAAGAAATCCTGCTGGAACTGAGCTGATAACCTCCTCCATGTAGACCAGCTGACAGAAAGCTGGAAGAAGCCATTCTGCATGCAGTTCAATGGGAGAGAGAAATCACCAGTGAAGATACTCAATAGTGGACACTGCAAGTCTGGACTTTGGCCAGCCAGGCCAAATGAGCCAACGGATGCAATAGTGGCACGTCTGTCATGGTGGAAACCAACTGCCCTCTAATTTGACTGGAGGCCCACTCCATGGGAGGGAATACATCCTTGTACTGAAAACCTACAACAGGGGTAGTCATGAGCTACATGCTTGACTCCACTCGAAAACCAGCCAAGCTGAACTTTTGTTTGTGGGTAGTTATTCACAATGGCAAAGAAAAAACAAAGCAATCAAAAATAATCAAGAAACCCAATCCAAAAGTGGACTATGGAACTAGAGAGTTCGCCAAAGAAGAAATACAGATGGTCTAGACATCTAAGTACATGTTATACATCCTTAGCCATGAGGGAAATACAAATTATAACTACTCTGAGATGCCATCTCCTGTCAGAATGGCTATCATCAAGAAAACAAATGACAATAAATCCTGGTGATGATGTGGAAAAAAGAAGAACCCTTCTACTATGTTGGTGAGAATATAAACTGGTGCAGCCATTGTAGTAATCAGTGTGGAGATTCCTGAGATAGCTATAAACAGACTTACCTGGGGGCTGTAGAGATGGCTTAGAAGTTAAGGCGTTTGCCTGCAAAGCCAACGGATCCCAGTTCGATTCTCCAGGACCCACGTGAGTCAGATGCACAAGGGGGCACATGCATCTGGAGTTCATTTGCAGTGGCTGGAGGCCTTGGCATGCCCATTCTCTCCCCCTTTCTCTCTCTCTCAAATAAATATTTAAAACAAAATAACAAAAACAGGTTTACCATATGGCCTAGCTATCTCACTTCTTGGCATATGTCCTAAGGATTCTATTCCCTACTTTATAGTATGTGATCGCCCATGTTTATTGCTGCTCTAGTCACAAAAGCTAGGAAATGGAACCAACCTAGTGATGGATAATGAAGATGTGATACATTTACACAATGGATCCCTATTGAGTTGTAAAGAAAAATGAAACTTTCAAGGAAATGGATGGCTCTTGAAAGGATTACACTAAGGTAACCAAGGCCCAGAAAGTCATAGGTTACATGTTCTTGCCCATATGTGGATCCTAGGTACAAATGTTTAGATTTGTACGTGATTCAAAGTAAAAGTCAGTAGTAGAGGCCAGGAAACTAAAAGGGGGCTATGAGGAAGTGAGCAGAGAGCAAACTGTATATATGTAAGTATAGGACCAGTTTACTGGGGGGTGGAATGGTCTAAGTGGGGTCAGGGAAAGGGACTGATTAAAGAAAGGGTAGAACATGGGTTAATCGAAATTTAAGATATTATAAGCCATATTGAAATCTTGTTCTTTGGATAACAGTGCACCCAGAAGCCATTGTTACTAGAAACATTTCAATGCCAGGGGTGGGATACCTTCCAGTGAGTTGTCCAAGGAGGACCCTGATGCTCCCCAAATAATACAGGTCATTGTCAAGCCTCTCGGTTGCCCACCAGAATTAGATGGTAAGACCCTATTGCTGAAGACCCCACATTCTTGGGCTATAGATCAGTAAGAAAACAAGTTGGAGCTGAGCTGGGAATCCAGATATCAGAAAGCTGGAAGGAGTTATCCTGCATGCAGGCCTTTGGAAGGGAAGCTATTGGTGGTGTTAAACAGCAGTGGACCCTGCAAGCCCTAAGATTGGTCAGACAGGCCAAATATGCCAACTGGTACAATAGTGGCAGGTATGCTATGGGGGAAACCAACTGTTAATTGGACTTGAGGACCACTCCACAGGAGGGAATACATGCTTGGCACTGAGAAACTATTGAAATCTATAGTTAGGGAGGTCATGAGCCCTAGGGAAGTAACACCTGCTGTTGTCTAGCTAAATGCATATATCATGCCCACCAAACTGCCCTGTAAGCACTTTTGAAAATATTTATACCCATATATTAATGCTACTCTCGCTTTTGGTTACAGAAGCTTCTCTTTTCAGATGGTGGTGACCACTGACATGACTCAAAAGTCACCACAGCACTGAGAAGTGTCAGTAGTGTCCAGCAGTAAGACATCTCTCTCACACCCTCTAAGGCTCAGGGTCCATTGTGGAAGAGGATGCAGAAGCAATGTAAAAGCTAAAGGAAGGGTAGGACTGCTTACAATGCAATCTTCTAGCCACAAAATATCCTTGATATTCATGACCTCACTGTGTGAAACTACCTACACAAGATCTTCTTAGTAGGAGGAAAGATGTAGACAGCAAAATAAAAGGATTAATTGGAAGGGGAATAGTATTAGATGGAGGGTAGATTTCAGAGCTGGGTTAACGGGAGTTAACGGAGGGAATTATCATGGATCTATTGTCTGTACTTATGGATGCTGCCAATTAAATGCTAAAAATAAATTCCAGAATGAAAGATATGTTTCAACCTCAGTATCCTAAAAAGATTTTAAAAGGGGGTGGTGGTGGTGCACATCTTTAATCCCAGCAACTCGGGAGACAGAGGTAGGAGAATTTCCATGAATTTGAGGCCACCCTGAGATAACATAGTGAATTCCAGGTCAGCCTGAGCTAGAGTGAGACCCTACACCTCGAAAAACCAATAAAAGGTGTGGGGGGGGGGTCGCTGGAGAGATGGCTAAGCAGTTAAGGCACTTGCCTGCAAAGCCCAAGGACCCAGGTTCAATTCCCAAGTACTAGTGTAAAGGCAGATGCACAAGGTGGCATATGTGTCTGGAGCTCATCTGTAGTGGCTAGAGGCTCTGGCATGCCCATTTTCTCTCTCAAATAAACAGATTGTGTCTTATTTTTAATTTTATTTATTTTTATTTGAAAGAGAGAGAGAGAGAGAGAGAGAGAGAGAGAGAGAGAGAGAGAGAGATATGGAGGGTGGGTGGGAGGGAGAGAGAATGAGCGCATCAGGACCTCCAGCCACTGCAAACAAACTCTAGATGCATGCACCACCTTGTGTATCTGGCTTACATGGTCCTGGGGAATCAAGCCTCAAACCAGGACTCTTAGGCTTCACAGGCAAGCACTTAACCACTAAGCAATCTCTCCAGCCCAAATAAATAGATTTTAAAAAGAAGATAATCACAAAAGAAAAATATAAATAAAAAGAATGATCGGGTTTACAGACAGATTCATAATACATTACATACAATTTCACAAAACATAATAGCCTTGAACTTTTAGTCAAGAAGGCACTTAATCTAGCATGACACAACACTGTGTAAGAGAAAAGCATGAATTATGTTCACAATGAAAGTTACAGCAAAGTAACTCCAGAGTAAAATTAATATGAGGATAAAGGCACTATTACTTGCAATTCTATGATCATTTGATATAAAAGGGAAAAAAAAACCCTGACAAACATCAGTTTTAATATCACAGTAGGATAGTAGCAGATATGTTCTCAGTAAATAATGAACCTAACATTTGATAATCTAAATTGATTTTTAACAGTCCAGAAGTACTAAGATATTGTAGAAAAATCTTCAAAACATACAAAAAAAGATAAAAAATCTATATAACAATAAAAACAACCAACTTGACTGGAATGAAAGATGTCAAGGTGAGTCATAAAGTAAAATTCTAGAGATAATTAGATTAAGAGGGGACTGAGCTAGTGAAAGGATTAACTCCTGGCAATGTTCATAAAATGATGATGTTGCTGTGAAATGTAAAATGGCCAAATAGGAGGAAGAGTCACTGGGGAAGTAAGTCCTCAGGCTCTTATACTGCACACTCCTGTTTTATGTACACAATGGTGAGAAATGCCTACACTTCCATAACCTCCCTGCCAGAGCCAAAACAAGTAAATTGCTCCCCTAAGATGTTTTATGTGTTTTCAAGCAACAATAAGTACAGAATATGATAGAGATAAGTGACACCAACTATGAAATTCAGACCCTACTGCTTAAGGACTTTAGAGATTATGTAGCCTGAAAATTCTCAGGAGTGAAAATTAGAAATAATTAACTCTAGAGATTTCAAAATGAGTGACTAACAACCACAAAGGCCCAATTTATAAACCATTTACCCCAGGTAATTTCTGAAACACTCTATGTAAATTACTTCATATCAAACTTTTAAAAACATTTATGAATTGTTACATGAGAAATTTTCACATAACTTTGAAACACTTTCACAGGTGACATTTGCTATAGTTCTTGTATAAAAGTTTTAATGCCAGGCATATTTTTACAGGAGGGCCAATGGAAGGCATTTCCATATTCATTCCAGGTATCACATCACAATTCTCCTATACATTTCCTATACATTTTCATGCTTGAGATAAGAAAGGCTTTCCATATTCAATTCTGAGGAGTTCTCTCTATTGTGAATCTTTTCATGAAGCTTAAGGGAACTGGAACGAGTAAAGGCTTTCCCACACTGCTGGCATATGTAAGGTTTCTGACCTGTATGGATTTGTTCATGTCTTTGACAATCACTTAAAGTATAAAAAGGCTTCCCACACTGCTTACATACAAAAGGTTTCTCGCCACTGTGGATCTTTTCATGGCGCTGAAGGTAACTTTGACCAGTGAAGGCTTTACCACATAGCTTACACTGATATGGCTTCTCTCCAGTGTGAGTCCGTTCATGTATCTGAAACTTACAGAAATAAATAAAACCTTTCCCACACTGTTCGCATACGTGGGGTTTTTCACCACTATGGATCCTCTCATGCTTTCGAAGGGCAATGGGATTAGTGAAGGCTTTCCCACAAAGCTTACATATGTAGGGTTTCTCACCTGTGTGAATTTGTTCATGTCTTTGACAACTACTCAAAGAAGAAAAGCCTTTCTCACAATGCTTACATACATACGGTTTTTCTCCAGTGTGAGTCCGTTCATGTATTTGAAATTTACTGAAATAAATAAAACCTTTCCCACACTGCTCACATACATGGGGTTTTTCACCACTGTGGATCCTTTCATGCTTTCCAAGAGCAATGGAATTATTGAAGGATTTCCCACAATGCTTACATATGTAAGGTTTCTCACCAGTGTGAATTTGTTCATGTCTTTGACAACTACTCAAAGAAGAAAAGGGTTTCTCACAAAGCTTACATACATAAGGTTTTTCTCCACTGTGAATCCTTTCATGGCGTCGAAGGTAACGAGGATCAGTGAAGGATTTACCACACAGCTTACACACACACAGCTTTTCCCCAGAGTGAGTCCACTCATGCTGTCGCAAGTTACTGGAAGAACTGAAACCTTTCCCACACTGTTTACATATATAGGGTTTCTCTCCAGTGTGAGTTCGTTCATGTGTTCTTAGCATACTGGAAGAATTGAAACGTTTGCCACATTGCAAACACACATAGGGTTTCTCACCAGTGTGAATTTGCTCATGTCTTCGACAGCTACTCCAAGAAGAAAATGCTTTCTCACAATGCTTACACACATAAGGTTTCTCTCCACTGTGAATCCTTTCATGGCGTCGAAGGGAAGGAGGATCAGTGAAGGATTTACCGCACAGCTTACACACACACAGCTTCTCCCCAGAGTGAGTCCACTCATGAAGTCGCAGGTTACTGGAACAACTGAAACCTTTTCCACATTGTTTACATACATAAGGTTTCTCTCCAGTGTGAGTTCGCTCATGTGTTCGAAGGATACTGGAAGAATTAAAACGTTTCCCACATTGCAAACAAATGTGGGGTTTCTCACCACTGTGAATCCTCTCATGATAGCGAAGAGAACTCAGAGCAATAAAGGCTTTACCACACAGCTTACATACATAGGGTTTTTCCCCCGTGTGACATCGTTTATGCGTTTGAATGGAATTGTAATAATTGAAGGCTTTTCCACACTGCTTACATACATAGGGCTTCTCTCCAGTGTGACATCGCTTATGTGCCTTAAAGGAATGGTAAGAAGTGAAGGTTTTTCCACATTGTGTACATTCATATGGTTTTTCTCCTGTGTGTGTTCTTTCATGGTCTTGAATCTTACTCTTACAACTGAAGGCTTTACCACATAAATTACATTTATATGGCTTCTCCCCAGTGTGAGTTTGTTCATGTCTTCGAAGGTTACTCCAAGAAAAGGCTTTCCCACAATGTTTACATACATAGGGTTTCTCTCCAGTGTGAATTCTTTTATGCTTTTGCACGTTAGTCAAAGTACTGAAGGCTTTACCACATATATTACATGTGTATGGTTTCTCTCCAGTGTGAGTTCGTTCATGTCTTTGAATGTGACTCAAGCAAGAAAAGGCTTTCCCGCACTGCTTACACACATAGGGTTTGTCTCCACTTTGAGTCTTTTCAACATACTGAAGCAAACCAGGATAGGTAAAGGTATTATAATTCTGTTTTTCCACATACATTTCTTCTCTAGTGTCACTGTTACCAGATATTTGCATGTATTTGTGACTCTGGAAGAAATTCTCACACTGGTTAAATTCACAGGAAGTCTGTCCAGTGTCATTGTCTTCATGGTTCTGAACAGAATCAGAGTAAGTAATGGATTTTCCACACTCCCTAACTTTATAGAGACTTTCTTCATGTATCTCATAGTCATAAGCTTGTTGTCCAGTCTGAACAGGCACATTAAGGGATGAATGACCAATGAGCATGTCTTCACAAACGCGGTTTTCACAAAGCATTACTCCACAAGAAATTTCCTTGTTCACAATAGTATCTGGAATCTGGCTAAAGATTTCTGTGCAGGGACCACTTTCTTTTTGTTCCCACAGCTTCTCCATAATGTCATTTCTGTATAAAATGGAAAGCACATTATTAAAGTTATGTGTACAATGTTCTTACAAGTAAAAATCTCCTTACTATCTCCCCTGTCAGAAATTTATTTGTAAATGGGGGAGGAGGGGAGAGAAGGAAAGACAGACAGACAGACAGACACACACACACACACACACACACACACACACACACACACACACGGCACACCAGGGACTCTAGCCACTGCAAACAAACTCTGAATGAATGCACCACTTTGTACATCTGGCTTTAGGTAGGTACTGGGGAACTGAAACCAGGTTGTTAGGCTTTGTAAGAATGTACCTTAACTGTTGAGCCATCTCTCCAGCCCCACTCCCGTTAGAATTTTTGAATATGAATAGACTGAATGTTTTCTTTTTAATAGTTTTTTTTCATTTTTATTTATTTATTTGAGAGTGACAGAGAGAGAGAGAGAGAGAGAGAGGGAGGAAGGGAGGGAGGGAGGGGGAGGGAGGGAATGGGCACGCCAGGGCCTCCAGCCACTACAAACGAAGTCCAGATGCGTGCACCCCTTGTGCATCTGGTCAACGTTGGTCCTGGGGAACAGAGCCTCGAACTGGGGTCCTTAGGCTTCATGGGCAAGCGCTTAACCACTAAGCCATCTCTCCAGCCCTAGACTGAATGTTTTAAAGGGTCTGGGAGATAGATCAAGTCAAGGTAGTCACAAGAGATCTTTATTCTTAAAAATATTATGTATTTCTTTACTTGAAAGACAGAGAGAAAGAAATTATGGGTGTATCAGGACCTCTTGCCACCACACATCAACTCCAAATGCATGAGCTATTCTGTCCATGTGACTCTATGTGGGAACTGGGGGAATCAAACCTGTAATGGCAGGCTTTGCAAGCAAGTTCCTTTAACCACTGAGGCATCTGTACATCTCTACATAGGATCTTGATATGATGCTCAGGTTCTTCATAAATTCAGTTTTTTAAAAACCAGACTTCTAATTAGCTGGTAATGAATTCACAAACCACCATTATCTGCCTTTGAGTCATATAGTTATTCTTGAGTATTTCTTAAGCAAAATCTTTGAACAAAAACCATTTCCTATTTCAAAATAAAATGTACATACTTAATGATACTACAAAGATAGGTCCAAGAGTAACCATGAGATTCCTTATAGTGTAAAGCCAGGAGGAAAATGCATATATTTTAATAACTTTATGCATATAAAGTTTGTATGCACAGAATCAGAAAGTGTCACTTGCATTATCATGTCAGTACTGCATATTTTTAATCCTGCATATATCTTTGAAGATAAGTACTTTAGATCAAATCATCTGGGTTTATTTGCATAGTCATCTTTCTTTTTAAATCATCAATCATTTCTGGATCCTTGCAGAACATTTTGTTATTAATGTTGGCAAGTTACCTTAGATGTTTCCTGGGATACTCATAGTCATCTTCAATGTTCTGGTTTTCCTGTGAGTTTTCTAAAATGCAGACCCAGAAAATTCATTAACAATATGATCACTACAGAGAATATATCAATTCTTAGGTAGAGTCACAGTATAACATGACTATGTCTGATACAGTCACCAAACTTACTCGGTCTATATTCCATATCATAGAGTAGCAACTTTAAGCAGGACAGACTTGTAATTTCAGTAAAGAATGATCTGATACATACCTACAGCAGTCAGGTTCCTGAGGGTTTCCTCCATCACATCTCTGTGCAGCTTCTTCTGGGAAGAATCTAGCAAAGCCCATTCCTCCAGGCTGAAGTTCACAGCCACATCTTCAAAGGTCACAGAGTCCTGAAACAGGCCAGAGAGTTCCAGGAGGAAAGGTAAGACTCACAACTCTGAAAATTTGTGTGTTTTCTAAATGTTCAATGGATATCATGGTTATTACACTTTTACTCTCCATCCACCATCACCTGCTCTAAATCATATGTATATATGAATAACTTGATATATATATATGATTTGATATATATAAAAAACATACATGGTGGCACATGCCTTTAATCCCAGCACTTGGGTGGCTGAGGTAGGAGGATCACTGGAGCTACCAAGTGAGTTCCAGGTCAGCCTGGGGTGGAGTGAGACCCTACTTCAACAAATCCAAAAGGAAAAAAAAAAAAAATTCTCTGTGGGTGTGTGCACACATGTGCATGTACTCACATGCACATATGCATGCCAGATCTCTTCCTACTGCAAATGAATGCCCAACTTGCTTCATGTGTATTGCTAGGGAACTGAACCAGGGTTAGTAGACGTTGCAAGCAAGCATCTTTAACTACTGAGCCATGTCTTCACTCACTGGATCCATTTCTTTTTCAGTAACTTCACTGTATTCAAAAGCTACCGATTTTTGTATCCTGTCATCGCACTCAATTTATCCAACCTAATGGCCTTTCAGTGGAATCATAAACATTTTCTATAAAGATATCATATCACAAGCCAATAGTGATAATTGGCCATTTCCTATTTCAAAATAAAATGTACATACTTAATGACACTACAAAGATAGGTCCAAGAGTAACCATGAGATTCCTTATAGTGTAAAGCCAGGAGGAAAATGCATATATTTTAATAACTTTATGCATATAAAGTTTGTATGCACAGAATCAGAAAGTGTCACTTGCATTATCATGATACTACAATGATACTACAAAGATAGGTCTTCTTGCTTGCAGTGCATTTTTTTTCCACTCTTAGCTAGTAGCTCTAGTACTAGTTCAGGTATGGGTAGGGGAAGGGTGACACAGTAAGACTGTTGCCAAACATGATCATGGCCCCAAGTTAAATTTCTAGCACTGCACCCCTCAAAAAAAGTTTACAGGGCTGGAGAGATGGCTTAGCGGTTAAATGCTTGCCTGTGAAGCCTGAGGACCCCGGTTCGAGGCTCAATTCTCCAGGACCCATGTAAGCCAGATGCACAAGGGGACGCACGTGTCTGGAGTTTGGTTTGCAGTGGCTGGAGGCCCTGGCACGCCCATTCTCTCTCTATCTGCCTCTTTCTCTCTCTCTCTGTCGCTCTCAAATAAGCAAAAATAAACAAAAAAAAATTTAAAAACAATATAAGAAAAAAGTTTACAATGAACAGGCTTGTTTTCCAGCTATTACGGGAATACCATGTTCTCATTTAGTATAAGGTTAGCTGTTAGTGTGTCACATATGACAAATAATATTCATTGTGATGGTTATGTTTTGATGTCAACTTGATCTATTTAGGAATCCAAAGACATTCCTCTAGAGTTGGTCTCTGAGATTGCTTCCAAGAAGGATTAACACAAGGAGGAAGTCCTTCCCCCAGGATGAGCCCTTCCCCCAGAGTGAACAGCCCCCTTGGGCTTGTGGAGTGAGGGCTATTATGGTTGGTAAGGTCAAATGGAAGCCAGTGAGCCACTGCTGGGGAAATACGTAAAGCAAAATCAGTATCACATCCTGGAGGGACTGCAGAAATTAATGCTACTTTAAAGGACTTGAAAAATGCAGGGATGGTAGTTCCCACCACATCTCCCTTTAATTCTCCTATTTGGCCTGTTCAGAAGACAGATACGATTCATGGAGAATGACAGGGGATTATCAGAAACTTAATCAAGTAGTGACTCCAACTGTAGCTGCTGTACAAGATGTAGCTTTTCATAAAAAAAAAAAAAAAAAAAAGAATTTCTTCTTCTTCTGTATGTTCTCCATACAGGTCCATAAGGGCCATCAGAAGCAATCTGCTTTAGAGAGAGGGGGAGAGAATTGGCACACTAGGGCCTCAGCCACTGCAATCAAACTGCACACTTGCGACACCTAGTGGGTATGCATGACCTTATGCTTGCCTCACCTTTGTACATCTGGTTATGTGGGGTCTGGAGAGTTGAACATGGATCTTTAAGCTTCGCAGGCAAGCACCTTAATCTCTAAGCCATCTTTCCAGCCCCAAGATGTGATTTCTTTACTTGAGCAGATTAATGCATCTCCTGGTACCTGGTATGCAGCTATTGACCTTGTGAATGATTTGTTCTCCATACAGGTCCATAAGGGCCACCAGAAGCAATCAGGCTTCAGCTGCTAAGGTCAGCAGTACATCTTTACTATTTTACCTCAAAGCTGTATTAACTCTCCAGTCCTGTGACACAGTTTAGTTTGCAGGGATTTTGATCACCTGTCCTTTCCACTAGGAGTCATGTTGGTCCATTATATCAATGACGTTATGCTGATTGGATCAAATGAGCAGGAGGTGGCAACCACTCTGGAGTTGCTGGTCAGTACATATGCATCAGGGGATGGGAAATAAATCCATCCAAAATTCAGGGACCTTCCATCTCAGTGAAATTTCTAGATTAGTGATGCATATAGTGAAGTATATAGGAATATCCTTCTAAGGTGAAGGGTACATCATTGTACTGTCCTCTCTTACCAGTAACAAAGAACAATGTCTAATGGGCCTATGTGGATTTGGGAGGCAGCAAATTCCTCGCGTGGGTGTGTTACTCTGTCCCCTATAACAAGTGCCTCGGAAAGCTGCTAGTTTTCAGTGGGGCCTAGAACGGAAGGCTCTTCAAAAGGTCTAGTCTGCTGTGCAGGCTGCTCTGCCACTTGGGCCATATAATCCAGCAGATTCGGTGGTACTTGAGGTGTGGTGGAAGATTTGGAGTCTTTGGTAGGCCCTCATAAGTGAATCACAGCAGAGGTCCTTGGGATTCTGGAGGAAGGCCCTGCAGTCATCTGCAGACAATTACTCTCCTGAGAAAGCTCTTGGCCTGCTATTGGGCCTTAGTAGAAACTGAATACTCAACAATGGGCCATCAAGGTACTATGTGACCTGAGCTGCCCATTATCAGCTGGGTGTTACCTGATCCTCCAAGCCATAAAGTTGGATGTGCACAGCAGCAGTCTATCAAGTGGAAGTGTATACACAGGATCAGGCTTGAGCAGAACTAGAAGGCATAAGTAAGTTATATGTGGAAATTGCCCACACACCTATGGTTGCTACTCTGGTTAGTTACAATGCCTTCTGTCCCCAAACATGCACTTATGGCATCAAGGGGTGTGCCTGACAATCAATTGACTAAGGAGGAGAGAACAAAGGCATGGTTTATAAATGGTTCAACACATTATGCAGGCATCTGCCAAAAGTGGACAGCCACAGCATTACAGCCCCTTTCTGGGACAACTCTGAAGGACTGTGGTGAAGGGAAGTCTTCACAATGGGCAGAACTTCGAGCTGTGCACCTGCTTGTTCACTTTGCTTGGAACCAAAGATGGCCAGATGTGAAATTATACACTGATGCACTGTGGTCAATGGTTTGGCTGGATGATCTGGGACTTGGAAGAGCACAATGCAAAAATGCTAAGAAGGATATCTGCAGATGGTGTTATGTGGATAAAACTCTCTAAATGGGCAAAGGATATAAAAATGCTGTGTCCCATGTTAATGCTCACCAGGTGACCTCAGTAGAAGATGACTTTAATAATCAAGTAGATAAGGTGACTCACTCTGTGGATAGTGGTCCACCTGTTTCCTCAGCCATCCCTGTCACTGCCCAATAGGCCCATGAACAAAGTGGCCATGGTGGCAGGGATGTAGGTTACCCACAGGCTCAACAACATAGATTTCCATTAACTAAGGCTGAGCTGGTTATGGCTGCTGCTAAGTGCCAAATCTGCCAGCAGTAGAGAACTCTGAGGCCCCAATGTGGTGGCATTCCTCAGGGTGACCAGCCACTTGGTGGCATGCTGACTACATGACCACTTCCATCATGGTAAGGGCAGTGTTTTGTCCTTACTGGGACAGACACTTATTCTGGGTACAGATTTCCTTTTCCTGCACATAGACCTTCTGCCAAAACTATTATCCATGGTCTTACAAAATGTCTTAGCGACCATTCCACCCAGCATTGCTTCTGACCAAGCAACTCACTTCACAGCCAAGGCAGTGCAGCAGTGGGCTCATAAATCACAGAACTTACTTTTTATCATGAGCCCCACCACCCTGAAGCAGCTGGCTTGACAGAATGGTGGAATGGCCTTTTAAAGAGAGTTACAGTGTCAACTAGGTGGCACCAGCTTGTAGGGCTGGGGGAATGTGCTCCAGCAGGCTATGTATGCTCTGAATCACCATCCTATATACGGTAATGTTTATCCTATAGCCTGAATTCATGGGTCCAGGAATCAAGGGTTGAAATGAGAATGGCGGCACATACCATCACCCCTAGTGATGCATTAGCCAAAATTTTAATATTTTTATTTATTTATTTACTTGGTAGAGAAAGAGGAAGAAAGAGAATGGGCATACCAGGGCCTCCAGCCAATACAAACAAACTCCAGATGAATCTGTCCCCCTTGTGCATCTGGCTAACATGGGTCCTGGGGAATCAAACCTGGGTCCTTTGGCTTAGCAGGCAAGTGCCTTAACTGCTGAGCCTTCTCTCCAGCCTGCATTAGGCAAATTTTTGCTTCTTGTTTTCACAATCTTGGGCTCTGCTGGCCTAGAGGTCTTGGTTTCTGATGGGGGAGTACTTTGCCAGAAGGCACAAAAACATTACATTGAACTGAAAGCTAAGACTTCCCCTGACCACCATGGGCTCCTGATGCCCTTGAGCGAACAGGCTAAGAAAGGAGTTGCAGTGTTAACAGGAGTGATTGATCCAGACTACCAGGGGGAAATTGGACTGCTCCACCACAATGGAGGTAAGGAAGAGAATGTCTGAAGTACAGAACATTCTTTAGGGCACCTCTTGGTGTTATCATGCCCTGTTATCAAAAACAACCCAATCAAGGCAGTGTGATAAATGGCCCAGATCCTTCAGGAATGAAGGTATGGGTCACTCCTCCAGGTAAAGAACCAAGACCTGCTGAGATGTTTGCTGAAGGGGGAGGAAATACGGGAAGGAAAGACTGCTGAGGACTTTGTTGGAACTAGGCTATTGGCATAAGGGCTAGCTTTATTCTGCTGCCCAGGCCTAAAGGGTTTGATTAAGGTTTAACTGTATTGGACTGATGTACTTAGCTAAAGATATGGTACTGATAGAAGATCTAAAATTGAAAAAAAAACAAACAAGTTTAAATTTACTGGCACAGGGACTCATTTTAGTTTACTGAATGTGCTATTGTCAAACATACTATTATTTGGAAAGAAGATAGCACAACCACTTTACATTAAAACAATGGAAAGAATACC
Source organism: Jaculus jaculus (assembly GCF_020740685.1). NCBI lineage: Eukaryota > Metazoa > Chordata > Mammalia > Rodentia > Dipodidae > Jaculus > Jaculus jaculus. The sequence continues at coordinate 14,104,800 of NC_059122.1, read as the reverse complement.
TGAGATGATTACACCCCAGAAAGACTGAATGGCAGGAATGCATTCTTTTGAAAGGATATATCTGGAAGGAAGAAACCTGCTCTTCAAAGTCACTTATTTATTTTATCCCTCAATTAAGAATATGGTTGTGTCCTGAATGCCTGTTATTGCTTTCAGAAGCATGAAAAATGCATGGAGTGGTCATGAAGTGCACATGGTTTAAGGAGTTACTGCTGAGATGCAGCATAAGGCAGGGTGGTGATGACCCTCATGAAGAGGCAGGTGAAGCCAATGGAAGACGGACCATAGTTTGCAGTGGAGAAACAAAGATGTTTTAGTCATACCAGGACTTTGCAAGGGCTACCATGGACTATGCTGTTGGCTTGGGGTAGGTGGTTTTCCTAGCTTATTCAGCCCATCTGGAGAGGCACAATTGGGAATTCCAGAGACTATCAGTCACTGGTTATGACATTGGATTTGAACTACTGTTATTTTATTTTTGCTTGATGGTTGTTAAGTTTGCATTGGTCCAACATCTCCTTACAATGCATTATAGCAGTTGAAAATGTTTACTCTGTACTTCTATATGATGAAAGTATATTAACTTGTTTAATTTTACAGGACTCGCATCTAAGAGCCAATCTTAAAATCTCAGATTACACTTGGGACTTTGGAACTATATTAAATTGGCAAAGACTATGGGGAGCCAGCTGTGGTGGTTCACACCTTTAATTCCAGCACTTGGGAGGCAGAGGCAGGAGGATCACCATGAGTTCAAGGCCACCCTGAGACTACACAGTGAGTTCCAGGTCAGCCTGTGCTACAGTGAGATCCTAACTCAGAAAACAAAATAAAACATCATCAAAAGACTATAGGGACCTGTGAAGTTGGACTAATCACAATGTGACTATATACAAAGTTGGACTATATACAATATGGAATGATTAAGAATTTATTGGGGGCCTGGGGCAGAATGTAGTAGTGTGAATGCATGTGTCCCCCAAAAGATTCAGGAGTTTTAATTAAGCTTGTAGCTTGGCTGGAGAAGTGTTACTGGATGTGGATTTGAGGCTGGTTTTAAACTCACAGTAATCCTCCTACCTCAGCCTCCCAAGTGCTGGGATCAAAGGTGTGTGCCACACCTGGCTAGAAATTTTGTTCATGTTTATTATTATTAACAAGTTTTGTATGGATATATTAACAAGTTTTGTATGGATATATTTTATATATATGTTGGTACCCTCTTTTCCCTTGTCCCTGGTTCCATTCTGTTGGGAATGCTCCTCAGTGAGGTTGCAGGTTTTCCCCATGGGGTTGTGGTTCATGTGTCATGGGAGTAGTCAGTTATTTGGGGGGATAGGGAATGCCTCTGGGCATGATGTCTCAAACTGTGGCTCTGACAATCTTTCCAGAAATTTTACTTTTGAATTTTTTTTAAATCATGAGATGCTAAGGGGTTTGTTTGTTCAAAATAATTTAATTTTTTAAATTTTGTTTTTATTATTTTTTTCTTTTCACAATTTTTATTAACATTTTCTATGATTATAGAAAATATCCCATGCTAATACCCTCCCTCCCCCCTCCGCACTTTCCCCTTTGAAATTCCATTTTCTCTCTCTCATATATATATATATATGTATGTATGTATGTATGTATGTATGTATATATTGGTAAAGACAATATATATATATATATACATATACATATATATATATATATATATATATATATATATATATATATATATATATATGAGGGGGGAAGGGAGGGAGAGAAACTAGTTCAATGGGTAAAGCACATGCTACTCAGACATGAAGATCTGAGTGAGGATGCCAGAATCAGTGTGAAGCTGAGGCAGCATGATACACTTGCGTGTATTCCCAGATATGGCAAGATTGGCAGTGGAGACAGAAGATTTCTGGGAAGCTCACTGGCTAGTTACTCTGGTATATTCAGAGGTGAATAAGAAACCTTGTATTAAACATGGTGGAAGGAGATGATTGACACCTATGGTTGTCCTCCGACCTCCACATGAACCCAGGAACACAGACCAAAATAAAAATAAATATATAAAGTTAGTAGTAACAACTTATTTCAAGGATTCATTTTTTCAGACCTTCTCATTCCACCCATTTAGGATTCAATCAAGAGTATTACAATCTTATGCACAAATCATGAAATAAAATTTTGAATTAGCTTAGTAAAATTTTTTATAAGAAAAAGATTCTACAAAAGAATAAAAGAAAGAGAAAGGGAGCCGGGCGTGGTGGCGCACGCCTTTAATCCCAGCACTCGGGAGGCAGAGGTAGGAGGATCGCCGTGAGTTCGAGGCCACCCTGAGACTACATAGTGAATTCCAGGTCAGCCTGAGCCAGAGTGAGACCCTACCTTGAAAAACCAAAAAAAAAAAAAAAAAAAAAAAAAAAAGAGAGAGAGAAAGGAAGGAAAGAAGGAAGAAAAAGAAAGATGCTGCTAGAGGAAGCAGACTGCTTCACCCTCAAAGGAAGCCATGGAACGTTACACCTACGAGACCACCGTACTGTGCAGATGCAGCCAGCCCACGATAGATCATTCACAAGAAGGAAGAGTGGGCAACCTGACCACTCAGGGAAAGTCACTTTGGGATCTCCACAGGTAATTTTCCTCCACCCACCCAGCTGTCACCTTGGTAAACAGCACGGATAACAGACCTCTCGACCTCACAGTGCTCTGGGTTCCTTAGAAATGCCTTTCACTGTTACATCTAGGTGATACAACCCTGTTTGGGCCTTTCTCAATCTATTTCTTGGTAAGACACAAGCTATGTAAAGGCTCGCTTTTGGCCTTAAAAGAAGTCAGATCAATTAAAACAAATCTTATTAAGGAATATATCCTTAGGCCTCTCTCCTTCTTCTGGCCCAGCCACCTTTCACCCACCGTCAGGCCAAGCCAGCAAAAAACCTTATTTATTGTCTCTCTAAGGACAGGCTGAGTTCAAGGGAAGGCTCCCTGTACGGGCTACAGTTGCCACTATCCCGGGTTCTTTACAAAGTGGGCTTCTCCTCAACAGCAAGCTCTTCTCGGTCCAAGCCTTGAGACCAGCACCTCGAGCAGTTGGCGGCTCTTCCTCCGCAGCACTTCTTTCCAACGATCAGGTTCTACCTGCGCCTACTTACTGTTTGAAAATCGGTGTCTAAACGCATTTCAAGAAAAAAAAAAATGTGGATCCCCTTTTTCTAACGAGTCGGAAATTTGGGCAAGTTCCCGGAAAGGCAGCACCTGTCAACAATCTATGGGCTTGGATTCCGGAGGGCGATCCGCGGCTCCGAAGCCAATGGCCGGGCTCCAGCGCGCAGGCGCAGGCCGCCGCCGCCCCCCGCGCCCGCGTCTGCCCGCGACCCTTGCCGCCCCGCCGCGCGCCGAGGCTCCGGCCGGGGGAGGACGCCGGGGTCCCGCCGCCGCCGCCGCCCACCCGCCCGCCCCGGGCACAGGGGGAGCGCGGCCCCGGCGGACTCGGCCGCAGACCGGGGAGGCCCCGTCGCCGCGCGGCCGCTTCCCGCAGCCCGTGCCCGGCCGCACTCACCATGTCCGCCCGGGTCCCCCGCCGCCCTTCCGTCCGTCCGTCCGTGCGCGCCGAGGGTCCTGGGCGCGGGCGTCACAGAGCCACCGAGGCTTGAGCAACCGGAACTCCCTTAGCAACCGGCGCCCTGCCGCCGGTCTGGAGGCGCCCGGAAGAAAAATGGCGGCCAAGGCACTTCCGGTCCGCCGGCTGCGCGCTGATTGGGGGTCCGGACTGCGCGGCCGCGGCGGCTCAAGGGTACCGCGCAGCCTCGGGAGCCGGAGCGGGTGCTCCTTCCGGCGCCTGCAGCCTGGGGAGAAATTCAGCTAAGCGCCCTCGTTTCTGATTTTGCAGAGCCAGCACCTGCTTTCTTCCTCCATTCCTTGGCTTAAGCCAGGCCAGGACACCCAGGAAGAGGTCTGGGCTGATGTGGTTGCACTTGGTTTGGATGATGCACCTGACTTGCCCCCCAAGCTTGCCCTTCAGCCCACCATTTTCTGTGAAGAAAAGTAAAATCTGCATACAAGAGAATAAAAGGATCCAAAGCGCACAGAAACATATGCCAGCAACATTTACAACGCAAAGGAATCAAAACAAGAGAACCAATGTCTGAAATGGCTCTGACAATATCCTGCTGCACTCACGACCACTGAGAAAAATCCTAAACCCACAACCCAGCACAGGTGCAGGGGAGGGGGCAGACACTGAGGGGCGTAACACGTAGCTACGTCCCAATTGATTGAAGTCTTCAAGATTGTAGTGTTGTCTGGCATGTTTTTCTTTTAATATGGCCTTTTTCTATAAGAAGGATGAGGATATGAGATCAGAGGTTAATTTTTAAAGACCTTATTGTGGGTGGTTGGTTGGAATGAGGAATATTGAATTCTCAAGTACATTCATGTGACTGCACCAATTTGTTGAATGGTAAATTTTAATAGCCAATTGATTAGGTAGTGTCCAACTAATAGTCCCAGGAGTAGAAGGACTAAGGGACCCATTAGACCTGGGTTAGCCAGGAATTCCAGTCAAAAATAACCTATGGAACCCAGAATGGTTAGTCCTCCACTCCCTCTGGCGTTTTTCTAAGTTTTCCTTTACCTTTTGTAAGATATTAGTAATGAGGTCTGATTAGTTGGCATAAACACAAGCTTCTCTTAAGGCCAAACACCTTGAGACATAAATATTAGATTGAGACCCCCTGAGTTTTGTATACCGTTTCCTACAGGAAGTCTGCCCGACTGTTGAGCATGGTAGTGGAGTCCTGTAAGTATCCCAGATCCATGTCCACTTGTTGAGACATTTGTTATACACCTAGTTCACCTTTTACCAGTGCTGTTGTTCCAAGAGCTGCCGATTGTGCTATGTGAACCCCACCAGTATGGGCACCAGCAGTGGAGCAGCTGACGTTTCAAGGTCCAGGGGTGAGAAAAGGAGCTCCCGCTCAGCCCACTGTAGGCATGAGCTTGAGAAAGCACACGGGCAGAGACACATAATGTAGACGCATCATCTAGGTCCGTGAGAGTGACACATCCAGTTAGGCCAGTGTCCAAGCCAGCCAAGTTCTGTGGGGTGCAAAGAAGGTCTTAGATTTAGTCACAATGGTAATCAAAGTAGTGTAACTTGTTGAAAATGGGGATTGGGAGAGGTTATAGTTGGAAGCTATTAGGCAAGAAACACTTCCAGCAATGTCTCCTGGGTTAAGGGAAGAACAGTCATTAGTGTTATTGTTTTTTTATGATAGGTATTTCTATGCCCAGACCCACATAGTAAGGGAGTTTGGATTTTAGGCAGAGCCAACATCTTTAACCAGTTTTGGTAGGGATAAGTTAAGTAACTGATTCACACCACTCAGTATGGAAAAGAGACTGGATGGTAATGTAGAGCCTCATTCAGCCTTATTAATGGAGAGGAATGGAGACAGGGAAGGAGAGGAGTCAGGTCTTTGTGTATGGAGAGCTGATACTGGTGGTTGTGGAGGGACAAGGAAAGGGTCTCCCAGAGATGCTATCAGGCCAGTTGGTCTGGACTATATTTTTTTCAAGACAGCCAGCCGGGTACCCAACTCTTCTGGGGCTATTTAGATATCAGGGAGCAGTCTCTGGACAGACTTCTTTTGTTTAGTGATAAGATGCTGAATTTCTGAAATTGTTATATTCCAGACTCATTTATATGTACGGACTCTGGGAAGAAAAGCTCGGTCTTAGGGTCTCTGGAAGGAGTAGCATTATTCTTGAAGCACAGGCAGAGGTAAGCATAAACTGGGAGGCAGTTTCAGAATTTTAAGGTCATTTTTGAAATCATTTGGAGTGGGAGCTATTGAAACAAACTGTATGAGTAGACTGATAAAAACAATCAATTTATGTGATTGGAAAAAGAAAAGTCCATCAGAGGAGATAAGCAAGATAGCACCAAGAGAGGGTCAGTCCCCTTTCATCTAGGCGAGGAGGGGCCCAGGAATCACCACAATGAAAGGTAATAACCCCAGGATCCCAGACTGGAGTCTGAGTTTATTTTTTTCAGGAGGGGGAGAATAAACTCTGACACCTTAATCTCTTAATTCTACTGTGGGAAGAGGAGCTCTAGTGACACACTCAAAAAGAGAAACAGGAGAAGGACTATCAAGAAGCCTCAGGTTCCCTAAGATGGAGCTTTGTTGGAGAGCTTTAGGGCCTATGTTTACTCAGGATAAAGAAAGTTGCAACTGAAGCCGGGCATGACACACACCTTTAAGCACGGCACTTGGGAGACAGAGATAGGGTCAAGGCCACCCTGAGACTACAGAGTAAATTCTAGGTCAGCCTGAACTAGAGTGAAAGGCTACCTCCACCCCCCTCTCCCCATCCCACAGGAAAAAAAAAACAACAGAAAAAATATCTGCATCAGAAAACAGGAGACTAGAGGGGGCCTATGAATACAGAATGGTTATCAAGGAATAACTGAATCTATTGGGCTAGAGGCAAAAAAAAAAAAAAAAAAAAAAAGAGGCTAAACTATGGGTGTGGAGAAGCCCTAACATATAGGGGAATAAATTATATGTCAGAGACAGGATAGGTTTAATTTGGATGAGATTTTTTTAACTCACAGCAATAGGTGTCTTAGCTGGTCACAGAGAGGTATCAGGTCATATATAGAAAAATAATATTATTGGCCATTAAAAAAGGCTAATATAGGGCTGAAGAGATGACTTAACAGTTTAACGCTTCCCTGTGAGACCTAAGGACCCCTGTTCAAGGCTCTATTTCCTAGGACGCACGTTAGCCAGATGCACAAGGGGGCGCACGTGTCTGGAGTTTGCATCAGCTGGAGGCCCTGCTCCCAATCTCCCTCTATCTGCCTCTTTCTCTCTCTGTCACTCTCAAATAAATAAATAAAAAGGCTAATATAGCCCAAAACATCATTGCCTCTGGACTGGTAACATTTATTTATCCACAGTTGTTTCAGTCCACTGTTGAAGTTCCAGTCACACAGGTGTGGCTTTGGGATTGTCGAACATCCCTTTGTACTTTGTGTGCATGGCAGGCTGTTACCCCATGTGGCTTCTCTTAGAATCTTCTAAGTGATGCTGAATCAGGCATGAAGGTAACTTCTTTAGAAGAGTGATATTAATCAGAGCCATTACAAAAGAAACTCCTAGATCATATTAAATCTATTAGCCAATCTGATCTGGTCACTATATATGGATTTTTTGGTATATGACAACAATTACAAGTGACACATTGTATCTAAGGTTGAAAAATGATAATATAGGTGGTAGGTAAGGAAGAAGGAATTGTTAACTTGGTTGGGGAGTAAATAGGAATTTTTGGAAATACAAAGATTTGGTGTAGGTAAGGTAGGAAGTATAAGAGACCAGTAGCATTGAAGCAATATTTGAAAAATCATAAATAATTTTAAATTTAAACATGATAGAGATTAAGAAATTACTAATTTTGAGATTTACTTATAAAATTTACAGGTTTTCTGTAAGTCCTTAATATAGAAGGCTATAAGTTTTTATTTGCTTGGTAAAAAATGGTAAACTAGTAGAGAGATGTCTGTATTTGCATTGTGGAGAATCCTCACATTCTCATAGAAAAACTCAAGATTATACATTTCATCCTGTTCTTCTATGGCATAGCCCAGTTTCCTCAATCTATGAGACTCCATGTACTTTGCAAAAGATGATTAAAGCATGTGATCATCAGTTATGAGGGAATATCAGTTTCATCCTTCATTGCCTCCTCTTTCCTGGGGTCCAGCTGGTCCAGGCTTCAGCGCAGGGATGTTATCACCTTCTCTAGCATCCAACATTAGCACTCCACAAACTCAGCTAGCTTCCTCTCAGCTGCCACTGCTCCTCCACTAGGGGAGGCTTGACATCCATAGCCTAGCTCACCTCCCCCAGGAAGTGGTTGAACTGCTCTGATAACTTTTTAAATTATCACTTGATCCAGTGCTTGTTATAGATGTGTTTAAATTATGTATCTCCTCTCAGTATGCATCAAGAAATGCATCCCTTTCTTTTATATTTTCCAGTTGGTTAGAAAATAAGCTTTTAAATTTTTATTTATTTGAGAGACTGAAAGAGGCAGAAAAAGAGGGAGAGAGAGAATAGGCACACCAGGGCCTCTAGCCACTACAAATGAACTCCAGATGCATGCATCACCTTGTATATCTGGCTTACATGGGTCTTGGGAAACCAAAAACCTGGGTCCTTTCTTTGGCTTTGCAGGCAAGCACCTTAACTGCTAAGCCATCTCTCCAGCCCTGGAAAATAGGTTTTTGGAAGTATGTATATATGTTTATCTCAGTTTCATCTGTTGCAGTATCTTTTTCATCTCTGTTCTTATTGATTAGGGTCTTCTCTCTTTGTTTTGGTTAATTTGCTTAAGTCAATCTTGTTAGTCTTTTCAAAAAAATCAACTCTGAGCTGGGCGTGGTGGTGCACGCCTTTAATCCCAGCACTCGGGAGGCAGAGGTAGGAGGATTGCCATGAGTTCAAGGCCACCCTGAGATGACATAGTTAATTCCAGGTCAGCCTGGACCAGAGTGAGACCCTACCTCAAAAAACCAAACAAAGGGCTGGAGAGATGGCTTAGCGGTTAAGCTCTTGCCTGTGAAGCCTAAGGACCCCGGTTCGAGGCTCGGTTCCCCAGGTCCCACGTTAGCCAGATGCACAAGGGGGCGCACGCATCTGGAGTTCGTTTGCAGAGGCTGGAAGCCCTGGCGCGCCCATTCTCTCTCTCTCCCTCTACCTGTCTTTCTCTCTGTGTCTGTCGCTCTCAAATAAAAAAAAAAAAAATTAAAAAAAAAACAAAAAAAAAACCAAACAAAAATAAAATAAAATTTAAAAAAAAATTAACTCTGTCAACACAATCCAACATATACTTGAACAATCTTGACTTTAGAGTTTAAATAAAGTTGACTTGTCAGTTATTTGAGGTCTCTGTTTTGTTAGTAAGGTATTTGAATGGATAAAACATCCCTCTTAGGACTGTCTTTATTGTATCCCATAGGGCTTGGTATATTGCGCTTTAATTTTATTTTAGTTATAGGGATCTTTTGCTTTATTTCTTAAATGACACATTTATTTTTCAAAAATGTATTTTTCAAACTCCAGGTTTTTTTTTCCCCCCTGTGGTTTTTGTCTTGTTGTTGGTTGCATTCTTATTGCACAATGTCTTATTATATTGTATTGTGGTCAGAAAAAATGCAAGCAGTTATTTCAGTTTTCCTGTTCCTTAAGACTCGATTGGTCCTAATATGAGCTGTTTTTATGGCCCCGTCACTGCAACAGCTATGAGGAGGTAGCAAGGCTGGTGAGGGATGTCCACATGGGATGTCATGGCATCCCTAAGAGCAGTCTCATTTCCATTGTCCCCATTGCCCACAGGTAGGACCGGACCTTGTAGGTGGCTGGGGCAGGCCTTGGCCCAGTGTTCTGGCTGTTTACATCTGAATCAGATCCATGGTGTTCTTTCTCAGTTATGAGTTTTATTAGGAAGTGATGGCTCAGAGGCTGGTAATTTAGGAAAAAAAAAAAAAAAAAAACAACAACTAAGAGTTGGTACTTACTTCTCCTCTCTTTTATCACTTGGTCTCATATTCCCTGTTGTTAAAAACCTTAAAGACAAGATCCAGAAGGTCCTTCTGAGACCTTGGGTCTCTTTTCCAGCTGTTGAATTATATGCCCGATGTCTCAGTCTGACTGGATGATAAGCTGACCATGCTAAAAAAGGTGCCAGCTGGAGTGGCATGGTCTACGGTGACCAGTAACACTGATCTATGGGTGTATATTTAGTAATGGCTTCAGTGAGTTGAACCAGAAAGAGAGCTGGGTTTTCATCAGGGTCCTGGGTGAGTTCCCTAACTTTACAATAATTTACAAAGGTGTGGGTGTTCTTTCCCATGCCCTGTAGGAGACAGGGTTTAATTCTTCAGTTCCCAAATCGCCAGGCTGTTAGGCAGCTCAGTGGAAGGCACAACAATGTTCACTGGCAGGCCGTCCCCTGGTTTCATTCATGCAGAGAATCTGCTTGGGCTTGAGTCAAATGCCAAATGCATTCCTTTTTTCATCTGGTGTTAAGGTGGATGTAAAGACATAATATACATCTCCCCATATTATACAGTAGGCCCGAGTGAAACAGAGGAATTCTTTGCAATACTTAATTTAGAATTTGCAGAAAAAGAACCTAGTTTTTGTTCAACTTGGCTCAGCTTGGAAAGTAAAGAAGGGGCACGAACCCAGGAAGAGCTCTCCAGTCCCGCTACCTTCCTTATGGGAAATGTTGTGGTGGGGTGTGGGTCTGTGTGCGGGAGTGGGCATGAGGGGGTGAAGGGAGGGGCTTGATGGGTAAGGAGGGTTTTAGTGAGGGTGAAGATGAGTTGGGAGACTGCAAGAGAGGGACAGAGAATTGGTTGTGGAGGTGGGGAGGGACCAGGGGGCATTGTGAAGGGAGGGTAGAGAATAGGACTCAGTAGTGCATCTAGGGAACAGGTCTTTGGTGAGGGAGATGTGGATCCCCAAAATGCTGGGGCCTGGGGAGGTAGGTAAGGAAGGGGTTTGTGTGCAGGAAAAATCGGAAAAGGTAGACTGGGGAGAAGGAGCACTGGCGAGCACAGAGGAAGTTAGGAGTGGGTGCAGCAGGAGGATTTGATTAGAGGAACAGTCTCGATGTTTCCATGGGCATGTGTGTAAATAGAAGAAAGCTTGTGAGCTGGGCATGGCAGCGTATGCCTTTAATTCTAGCACTTGGGAGGCAGAGGTAGGAGGATTGCCATGAGTTCGAGGCCAGCTTGAAACTACATAGTGAGTTCCAGGTCAGCCTGAGCTGGAGTGAAAACCTACCTTGAAAAACAAAAACAGGAAAGCTTGAATATATGGAATTTCAGGCCACTTGTCATATGAAATTGTCCAGGTCAGTAAGGAATCACAAATCAAAAGTTCTCAATTGGGGCCAAATATGACTATTGTCTAATTTGTACTGGGGCTAGATCTGCGTAGGGAGTTGGATTAAAATTCTGGCCTTGAGGTCTGTTACGCTAGATTTTAGGCATACCAAAGGAGTGTCTTTGGGAATAGAGCACTTAGAGCCCATTTTGTGGATGGGTAAGGCACAGGCTGGACTCTGGCAGCAAGCCGTCACTCAGTATCAACATGGAGCTGTAAAGGAAGGGCTTAATTCTGATAGTGGCTTGTCACCTAGCACCAAAATGGAGCTGGAAATTGTAGGAGCAAGAAGAAAGTGTACCCAACCCTCAGGGAGGCCAACAGCTGAAAGATACGAAACCAAAGGATGACAGTGTAGGGCACCTCTAGACTGTGTCTAGGCCTTACTTTGATGGTGTTTCATGAAGTATTGAATGGACCGGAGAGTCAAATTACAAAGGGGCTCTGTGCTGGAGATCAGAGGGAACTAGGAAGTGAAGGAAAGTGCAATTGATAAGACTGGGAACTGAGTTTACCTGAAACTTCAATAAAACCCCAGCACAGGTCTTGTTCCATTTAAAAAGGCAAAACTGCGAAAGCCAGAGGCTTCAGTTCATGACTGGCAGCTCCTCAGCCTATGTAGTAACCATGGAGGATGTTTGAGTTTTCAAAGGGACACAGTGTACAGAGAAGAAAGGCAAAATGGGAGAGAATTAGAGGTAAGTGCAGGTCTGTAGACTACCCTGAAAAGGGAGGTCAGAGACCTTAGTGCACTTAGCAGGTGATTTTAGATGTTCACCAGAGTTGCCCTGGCCAGAACTTTTCCATGTCCACAAATAGTGTGTTTCATCCAGTCCAGTGGGCTGAGAGGCAAAGGAAAGGTTACCCAGAAGAGAGGGCTGGGGCCCACAAATGTCAAAACCCTCCCAGGTTTCAGCACCACTGAGACCAACCAAAGCAATGTGAAAATGAAAGACCCAACCTCCACAGCAATAGATTGTTCTCTATCCAGAGCAGAGAACAGAGGCTGACATTCTCTTCACACTGTTTCAGACTGTAGCATTCAGACACTACTGAGCTGAGTTTCTATAGGATTGGGAGAAAGCTTGCAGGGGTAAGGAGTGGGGAAGAGAAAACGGGAACCTGGTCATTTCTTTTTGCTGACTTAATTTGTGAACCTGGTCATTTCTTTTTGCTGACTTAATTTGTGAACTGGCTTAATAATTAAGGCACTGAGCTCAAACCTGTCTTATGGCCTTGGGGCAGTGTGGAGATATTCTCTTCTAGCCATAGCTTAGGGAGGTATTTACAGTACAAAAAAATCTCCTGTTTTTAGGTCTTCACCGAGGTCAACATGCCTTGGTTACTATGTTAATTAATTAATCCTTCATAGTTCAGTCACCAAGTATTTATATAGTTGCTGAAGTTCCTCCTGCTGATTTCTTTTTCATCCAGGTGGGGTCTCACTCTAGCTAAGGCTGACATGTGTAGTTTCAGGGTGGCCATGAACTCATGCAATCCTCCTACTTCTTCCTCCCAAATGCTGGATTAAAGGTGTGCACCACGATGCCCAGCTTAATAAATTTTTACTTATTTATTCATTTGAGAGAGAAAGAGAAGCAGAGAGAGAAAGAGAATATGGGCATGCCAGGGTCTCCAGCCACTGCAAACAAACTCCAGACACATGTGCCAACTTGTGCATCTGGCTTACATGGGTCCTGAGGAAACAAACCTGGGTCCTTTGGCTTGGCAGGCAAGTGTCTTAACTGCTAAGCCATCTCTCCAGCCCAGTTTCTATTTTTATTCCACTGTGGACTCAAGAGAATGCAAGAAATTTTCTCAATATTTTTGCATTTGTTAAAGGTCGTGTGTTCATTTTGGTGAAGCTGCCATGTACTGCTGAGAAAATTGTATATTCCTTATTTCTTGGAAGGATTTTTTTTTAAACATCTGTTTAATCTAGCTGGTACACATCACTGCAATATTTTTGTTAACTTTTAATTTGGAGGACCTAAATATGTATCATATCAAAATCATCCCTGATTACTGTGTGGACCTTTGTGAAGTTTTTACCTTTCAATATTAGTTTTATGAACTTGGGATCCTTAGTATTTGGTGCAAAAATATTTGCAACTGTCTTCTTAATGAATTGTTCCCTTGGTTAGCTGTGAAGTCTACATTATCAGATATAAGAATAGTCACGTGTTGCAGGTAACTTTTTCCTGGGAAGACATGAACACATGTCTATTCACTTCAGATACAGTACTGATGACAGAGCAAATAATTGTACCAAAACCAGTTTTGGTGAAACAGTGAGTTTATTGGGCTTACCTAGAGTTGGATAAGGATTCCTTAAAGGAACATAGATGACTCAAAGATATCTGCATCATTCACAACAATCATCCTGTGCCACCACACTTGGACAGTCATCTTTCTTGTTTTCAAAGTAGGATCTCACTCTATCCCAGGCTAACCTGGAACTCATTCTGTAGTCCCAAGCTAGCCTTGAACTCACAGCAAGGCTACCACCTCTGCTTCCCAAATTTTGCAACAAAAGGTGTGCACCACCATGCCTTGCCATCTCTGATTGACTTTCTTTCCTTCCTTTCCTTTCATTCTCTCCTTTCTTTTCCAGGTAAGGTCTCTTGCTCAGGCTGATCTGGAGCTCACTCTGTAGTTCCAGGATGGCCTTGAACTCCCAAAGATCCTCCTACTTCTGCCTACTGAGTGTTGGGATTAAAGGTGTGCAACACCATGACTGGCTATTTTTTTTAAAACCCTCTTAGAACTTCTTTCATTGTATCCCATAGGCTTATGTATGTTGTTTAAAGAATTGATTTCATAGCCGGGCGTGGTGGTGCATGCCTTTAATCCCAGCACTTGGGAGGCAGAGGTAGGAGGGTCGCCTTGAGTTCGAGGCCACCCTGAGACTACATAGTTAATTCTAGGTCAGCCTGGACCAAAGTGAGACCCTATCTTGAAAAACCCCCCCAAAAAAAAGGATTTCATGAAATTTTTTTTACTTATGATTCATCATTCAGTAAAGTGTTGTGTATTCCCCATGAGGTTGTACATGTTCTAGTTTCTGTTGCTGTTTTGCAGTTTTATCCCATTGTGATTAAATACACGATTTTTAAAAATATTTGTTAAGGGCTGGAGAGATGGCTTAGCGGTTAAGCGCTTGCCTGTGAAGCCTAAGGACCCCGGTTCGAGGCTCGGTTCCCCAGGTCCCACGTTAGCCAGATGCACAAGGGGGCGCATGCGTCTGGAGTTCGTTTGCAGAGGCTGGAAGCCCTGGCGTGCCCATTCTCTCTCTCTCCCTCTATCTGTCTTTCTGTGTCTGTCGCTCTCAAAAAAAAAAAAAAATTGTTAAAATTTGCTTTGGTACTAAGATATGGTCTATTTAAGTGTCTTTGTGAAGAGACAAAGAATAGACACACCAGGGTCTTTTGCCACTGCAAAGGTCCATGTGCCACATTGTGCATCTGGCTTTACATGGGTGCTGTGGAACTTAATGTGGGCTAGCAGCCTTTGCAACCAGTGCTCTTAATCACCAGGCCATCTCCCCAGCCCCGAAATGGTCTACATTAGACAATGTTTCCTGTGTGCCCGAGAACTCGTATACTTCTGCATTTGGAGGGTGTGCATGGCGGTTGCAGTTGTCCTGGTGGTCCTCACGATCCTCTTCCTCACTAGCAGCTCCACCGGCCCCTCCTGCCCTCTGCTTCAAGTTTCCTGAATTTGCAAGGAGGCTGGTGTGAGGGGGAAAATCCCCTTATCTGGCTCTTCCTGCTGCTCAGGTGGCCATGGCTGCACGGGCCTGGTGCCTCCGCTGCTCCTGTGGTCTCTGGACACTCTGGATCTTGCCTACTTCTCTGCTGTGGTTGGTAATTTCTTATACCCCTTCAATTTTTAGCAGAAGTGTGTATTTTGCTGGATTTGTCTTGCTTTTTCTCCCTTAGACTGCTTTGGTAACCAGAAGTCCCTCCCAGGTGGCTTCTTGAGGAAGATGGATAGTCCGCTTCCTCATGCCCGTCACCATTCTGTGGACCTGACGACTCCATCTTGGCAGCCTGTTCTGACCTAACAATTGTATGGTTGGATGTGTCTTTCCCTATTCAATGACATTACTTCTTAGCCAGGAGGAACAGAACCTCCTGAAATTAATAGTCAACATAATTTTACCCACATTTCTCTCTCAGAAGCCAATAATTGGTCCACTCATTTGCATATATGCACGGGTTCTAATAATTTATGCCTGACATCCAAGTAATAGGCTTAGCAGCATCTGAAAACCAGCCAAGCTGAATTTTTGGTTGCAAGTAGTTATATACATGGCACTTTGTACATTCCTTGTACAGTTGGAAGGATCAACCTCAAAAAAAAAAAAAAAATACTCAACATCAACAGAATGTCTGCTTCAACAAACCACTTTTTGGGAGGAAAAAGGGTGGGCAATATGTAGAGATGAAGTTAATTTTGAAAAAAGACTGATCTTTGCACAGGCTAAGCCTGGGGACATGGAAGACTAGGTACCTTGGGTAGAAAACAGGAACTCATAGCTTCTCCAAAGATTTTCTGAAGAAATAAACATAAACAACTCATGATCAGATTTGATGCAAACTCGTGGTCTTTTATGTTCAGACTCCCCATCGCTCTGACTGCCTGAATCTCAATAAAAGCTGGGAATACAGTCAGTTCAGGAGCCACTAGAAAGCATCTCCCTGAATTTCCCTTAAAGCCTATTTTTGCATGTTGTTTATCCAAACACTGCTGGATAATATACACAATTGCCCACCTGAGAGTCAGTCTGCTATGCTTTTTATCTGAAATGTCCCCATAGCCTCATGTTAGAAACTTTTCATTCCCAATTTGTTATGGGTTTTGGGTTGTGGAGCCTTTAGGTGCTATGACATAGGGAGAAGCAGGTCACTCTTAAGGGCAGGCTTGCTCTTGAAGGTTTTACTCACTCGTTTCTAACCAGCTTCCTGTCTGGTAGCATTTATTATATCTTGCTCCAAGATCTTGCCAGGATGGGCTGAGTGCCTCCTGGTTCCATGCCACCCTTGCAGCCATGGACCCACTGAAATTATACGTAGAGCAGTAAGCCACTTGTTGAGGTGCATCCATTCCATAGACAGCATTCAATAGATGGTGTTAGTGTACATTACTAAAAAACATGTTTGTTGATTGTCCAAACATAAATCAGAGGAAATGATATAAACATGTGGAAAGTGCTCAGCTCAGCTTTGATGTTACAAAGCTTAGGTGTGATGATGAACTGCATGTAACCTTGTATTTTCATTTTATCTTGGGTTTCCGGAAACAATACCACCTAGTATGAAGAATGACTTTATTAGATGGAGAAAGGCATCCAGTGCAACAAAGTTAAATGTTTATATAATATACCCAAATACCAAAACAGGTCAAGAAGACTGAAGTTGGTCTCACACTCAAAGCAAAACCAAGTCTTAAGATAAAAGTCACACCTCTGAAAGTAAAATGCCTCTTAGAGACTATGATAACCAAGACGAAATAAAAATCTTACACGTTTTTCTAATTTGGCAAAACAAAGTAACTGCTACATAAAAGTGAACACAATTCCTCCCTCACCCTTCCATTAATGGTAGTGACAGTATTTTTAAACATTAGGTTTCTTTTTATTCTGTTATCACAAGCTTCTAGTAAGAGCTACTATCACTACCAACGACAGTTCTGTATTCATTCTTTCAATGTAGCCACTGCAGGAGAATATCTCATTATATTTAAGCTAAACTAACTACATTTTGTCATGAGATGGGCATGCATCTATGAAGATGGGGGGTGGCATGTGGTGGTTTGAATACAAAATGTCCTCTATCGGCTCATGTGTTTGAATACTTAACCCCACTGACAGCACTTTTTGAGAAGGATGTGGAGGTGGAACCTGGCTGGAGATGTGACATTGGGAGGCGGACTGTTACAATCTGTCCCTGATGCTGATATACTTGCTTTCTGCAGATGTGACAATGGCTATTGGCTTCTTGCTCCTGCCATACTTTCACCACCATAATGGACTCTACCCTCTAAAACTGTAAGTCAAAATAAAGTCTTTTCTCCCCTAAATTGATTCTGGTTGGGATTACTGTCCCAGCATAAAGTAACAGATACACATTTCACCTAAAAAAAAAATTGTGAAGGTGAATTCGGCATATTAGACACATTTGATTTACATGTTGTAGCAGTTACCCTCTCACTGCTAGCACAAACACCCAACAAGCAACTTATGGAAGAGGATTTCAACTTACAGTTTTGAGGGGAGGGAAAACCACCTACCAAGGGAAGCATGGCTGAGCAGACAGCCTTGTGTCACACTGGCTGCAAAGTACGAGTGACCCGGCTCTACACATACAGTGAGTTGAACTAATAAATCTCAAGGCCTGCCCCCCAATGAAACACCTCCCCAAACAAGGCTTTGCCTTCCAAAGGCTCCACCACTTTCCCAAACTGCCAGAGGACCAACTACAGCACATAAGCCTATATGGGATAATCTTCAAACCATTAAACCTATGGACCCAAAATGGTTCAAACACGGAAAGATGAGATTCAAAAGGAATCCTATTAACTCATGTACTATTGTTTAAAAAGACCATAGAGATTACATCACCTGGAAATTTATTTTCAAGAGTGGAAAGTAGGAATATATATTCCAGAGATCTACTTTCAGAATGTGTGACAAATAAGTGCAATATACTTAGTCTCAGAATATTTCCTTTAGAGAATACAGTTTCTAGAAGATTCTACATAAATTCACATGACAGTTTAAAAATATTTAGGAATTGTTACAGAATTAATTTTCGTAGAACTTGAAGTAATTTTGCCATAGTGCTGAAGTTCTGATACTTGGTAGATTTTCAGAGGTGGGCCAACTGAAGACATTTGCACATCTATTCTAAATTTATCATCAAAGTATGTACTTCTCTGTGAATTCAACCAGGATGACTAGAAGCATTTCTAAAACCAACATCCTAGCTCTCTTTTTTATGAACTGTGAATTTAAAACATCACAAGGTATAGAGATGAATCCACCTTTTTTTATACCTTAGTACTCGTCCTAGTGTGAATCTTTTCATGTACCTTAAGGGAACTGGAACGATTAAAGGCTTTCCCACACTGCTGGCATATATAGGGTTTCTCACCAGTATGGATTTGTTCATGTCTTTGACAACTACTTAAAGTATAAAAGGATTTCCCACATTCCTTACACACAAAAGGTTTCTCTCCACTGTGAATCTTTTCATGGCGTCTAAGGGAACTGTGACCAGTGAAAGCTTTATCACATAGTTTACACTTATATGGTTTCTCTCCTGTGTGAGTCCGTTCATGTATTTGAAACTTACTAAAATAAATAAAACCTTTCCCACATTGCTCACATACGTGAGGTTTCTCACCACTGTGAATCTTCTCATGATTTCGAAGTGTATTGGGATTAGTGAAGGCTTTCCCACAATGCTTACATACGTAGGGCTTCACACCTGTGTGAATTTGCTCATGACTCTGGCAACTACTCAAAGAAGAAAAGCCTTTCCCACAATGCTTACACACATAGGGTTTTTCTCCAGTGTGAACCCGTTCATGGCGTCGAAGAGAACTGTGACCAGTGAAGGATTTACCACAATCCTTACATACACACAGTTTCTCCCCAGTATGGGTCCATTCATGCTTTCGGAAGCTACTGGAAGAAATGAAACCTTTCCCACACTGCTTACAAACAAAGGGTTTCTCCCCACAGTGAATCCTCTCATGGCATTGAAGGGAAGTGTGATGAATGAAGGCTTTTCCACACTGCTTACATACATAGGGTTTCTCTTCGCTGTGAATCCGTTCATGGCGTCGAAGGGAACTGTCAACACTAAAGACTTTACCACAATGCTTACATTTATAGGGTTTCTCTCCAGTGTGAGTTCGTTGATGTGTTCGAAGGATACTGGAGGAATTGAAACTTTTCCCACATTGCAAACATACATGGGGTTTCTCACCACTGTGAATCCTCTCATGATATCGAAGCGAACTGAGAGTAGTGAAGGCTTTACCACAGAGCTTACATACATAGGGTTTTTCTCCAGTATGACATCGTTTATGTGTCTGAATAGAATTGTAATAGCTGAAGGCTTTCCCACATTGGTTACATACATAGGGCTTCTCTCCAGTGTGAGTTCTTTCATGGTAATGAAAGTTAGTTAAACAACTGAAGGCTTTACCACATATGTTACATCTGTATGGTTTCTCTCCAGTGTGAGTTCGTTCATGTCTTCGAATATTACTCAAAAAAGAAAAGGCTTTCCCACACTGGTTACATACATAGGGTTTCTCACCAGTGTGAGTTCTTTCATGTTCTTGAAAATTAGTCAAACAACTGAAGGCTTTACTACATATGTTACATCTGAATGGTTTCTCTCCGGTGTGAGTTCGTTCATGTCTTCGAAAGTTACTCCAAGAAGAAAAGGCTTTTCCACATTGCTTACATACATAAGGTTTCTCTCCAGTATGAGTTCTTTCATGGTAATGAAAATTAGTCAAACAATTGTAGGCTTTGCCACAGATATTACATTTGTATGGTTTCTCTCCAGTGTGAGTTCGCTCATGTCTTCGAAGGTTACTCCATGATGAAAAGGCTTTCCCACATTGCTTACATACATAGGGTTTCTCTCCAGTGTGAGTTCTTTTATGCTTCTGAAAGTTAGTCAAACAACTGAAGGCTTTGCCACACATATTACATCTATATGGTTTCTCTCCAGTGTGAGTTCGTTCATGTCTTCGAATGTTACTCAAAAAAGAAAAAGCTTTCCCACACTGTTTACATACATAAGGTTTCTGTCCAGTGTCAATCTTTTCAACATATTGGAAAAGACTAGGATAGGTTAAGGCATTAAAATGCTGTTTACCCACATACATTTCTTCTCTAGTGTCACCATTAACCTGTATTTGAATATAACTGTGACTCTGGAAGAAATTCTCACATTGGTTAAGTTCATAAGATCTCTGCCCACTTTGAGTGTCCTCATTCTTCAGAAAGTAATCAGAATAAATAATGGGTTTCCCACATTCCCTAAATTTATGGAAACTGTCTTCATGCATCTCATATTCATTAGTTTGGTGTCCAGTCTGAACAGTCACAGGCACATTAAAGGATGAACGACCAATGAATACATCTTCATACACTTGGTGTTCACCAAGCATTACTTCATGAGAAACTTTCTTGTTTACAACAGTATTTGGAATCTGGCTGAAGATTTCTATACATTGACTACCTTCTTTTAGTTCCCACAGACTCTCCATAATTTCACTTCTGCAAAAACAAAACAAACAAAAAAAAAAAGGAATGCATATTACTAAAATTATGAGTATAAATTCCTTGCCATCAAAATTCCTCATTAGGGTATATAAGCATCTAAAAAAATGTTCTGCGTCACTAGTCACCAGGGAAATGCAGATTAAAACTACATTGAGATTCCATCTCACTCCTGTCAGATTGGCCACCATCATGAAAACAAATGATCATAAATGTTGGTGGAGATGTGGAAAAAGAGGAACCCTTCTTCACTGCTGGTGGGAATGCAATCTGGTCCAGCCATTGTAGAAATCAGTGTGGAGGTTCCTAAAACAGCTAAAGACTGATCTACCATATGACCCAGCTATAGCACTCCTAGGCATATATCCTAAGGACTCATATCGTTTCCTTAGAAGTACGTGCTCAACCATGTTTACTGCTGCTCAATTTATAATAGCTGGGAAATGGAACCAGCCTAGATGTCCCTCAACTAATGAGTGGATAATGAAGATGTGGCACATTTATACAATGGAGTCCTATTCAGCAGTAAAGAAAAATGAAGTTATGAAATTTGCAGAAAAATGGATGGATCTGGAAAGGATTATAGGAAGTGAGGTAACCCAAGCCCAGAAAGCCAAGTGCCACATGTTCTCCCTCATATGTGGATCCTAGCTACAGATGGTTGGGCTTCTGCATGAGAAGGAGAAAACTCAGTAGCAGAGGCCAGTTAAGTTAAAAAGGAGATATAAAGGGAAGAGAAAGGAAGGGAGGAGGGCACTTAATAAGTTGTTATTGTATATATGTAAGTAGAATGATTGAAATGGAGAGGGGATATGAGGGAGAATGAAATTTCAAAGGGGACAGTGGGGGGGGGAGGGTATTACCATGGGATATTTTTTATAATCATGGAAAATGTTAATAAAAATTGAGAAAAACAAAAAAGCCAAAAAGATAAAATAAAATAAATTCCTCATTAGATTCACTGTCAGGATTTTTGAACATGAATGGACTGAATGATGTACAGAGGTCAGGAGGATAGCTAACATCCAAATAATGGTATTCAAGTGGGTTTCTAAATACTTTTACCAAGTTAGTTATTTTGGAAACACTGAATGCCTCTGTATTATTTATTTAGGTAGGTGTCTTACTGTGAGGCTTAAGCTGCTCAACATTCTTCTCCAACAAACTCTTACCAGATTGGAATAAAGGCATGAGCCATTAATTCTACCTTCATGTCACAGGTAAACATACTCGAGTATTTTGTATGCTAAATTCGTGGATAAAAAGCACTTTCTAGAGCTGGGTGTGGTGGTGCATGCCTTTAATCCCAGCACTGTGGAGGCAGAAGTAGGAGGATCACCCTGAGTTCAAGGCCAGCCTGAAACTACACAGTGAATTCCAGGTCAGCCTGGGCTACAGTAAGACCCTACCTTGAAACACTCCTCTCCAAGGAAAAAACAAAACAAAACAAAACAAAAAAAAAACCCCTTTCTATTTTACAAAGTGTATGAAATATAATAATTTGTATTTACTTATTTGAGAGAGAGAGAGAGAATGGGCATGACAGGTCCTCCAGCCATTGCAAACAAACTCAATGCATGTGCCACTTTGTGCATCTGGCGTATGTAGGGAATCAAACCTGGGTCCTTTGGTTTTGCATGCAAGCACCTTAACCATTAAGTCATCCCTCCAGCTCAGCATAAGATATTATAAAGAATGATACAGGAGCAAACATGTAATATTTTTAAAATATTTGATTTTTTTGGGCTGGAGAGATGGCTTAGCGGTTAAGCGCTTGCCTGTGAAGCCTAAGGACCCTGGTTTGAGGCTCAATTCCCCAGGACCCACATTAGCCAGATGCACAAGGGGGTGCATGCCTCTGGAGTTTGTTTGCAGTGGCTGGAGGCCCTGGCGTGCCCATTCTCTCTCTCTCTGTCATTCTCAAATAAATAAATAAAAATGAACAAAGAAAATTAAAAAAATAAAATATTTGATTTTTGAGTTTTATTTATTTACTTATATAAGAGTGAGACAGAGAAAAGAGGCAAAGTATGGGCATGCCGGGGCTTCCTGCCACTTCTACTTCGTGTATCTGGTTTTACGTGGGTACTAGGGATTTGTACCTGGGCTGAACACAGCCTAGCAAGCTCTGTAGGCAACAAGTGCTTCTAACCACTGAGCCATCTCCCTAGCCTTGCATTTATATATCTATATTGTGCACAGTTAAAATTAAGAAAACAACCCCCATTTTTTCTAACTTTGTGTATGGGAAAAAGTTCATTACAGAACCGCCACAAAGTGTCACTTGCATCATATACTAGTGCTTGCACATATTTCCAATCCAGTACACATTTTTTTGTTTTTTGTTTTTTTTTGAGGTAGGGTCTCACTCTAGCCCAGGTTGATCTAGAATTATGTAGTCTCAGGGTGGACTCAAAATCACGGTGATTCTCCTACCCCTGCCTCGAGAGTGCTGGGATTTAAGGCGTGCGCCACCATGCCCAGCCCAGTACACATTTTTTGGAGATAACTTCATTATCTCATCTTGAACCTGGGCTTATTTTAATTTTTTTTAAAAAATTTTTATTTACTTATTTGAGAATGACGGAGAGAGAGAGGGAGAGAGAGAGAGGGAGAGAGAGAGAGAGAGAGAGAGAGAGAGAATGGGCACACCAGGGCCTCCAGACGCATGTGCCCCCTTGTGCATCTGGCTAAGATGGGTTCTGGGGTATCGAGCCTGGAACTGAGGTCCTTAGGCTTCACAGGCAAGTGCTTAACTGCTAAGCCATCTCTCCAGCCCAAACCTGTGCTTATTTTACAGTTTTGTTTTGTTTTTGTTTTTAAATAGCAGTCACTTCCAGATTCTTGCAGAGCATTCTTGTCAGTTGAGTTCACATGTTACCTTAGATCTCCCCAGGAATATTTGTAGTCATCTTCAGTATCTTGGTTTTCCTCCATTTTTCCTAAAATGTACACCAAGAAAGATCATTATGGATTTTGTCATAATGGAGAAAGTATAAATTATAGAATAGATGCAAGTATAACATACTATACCTGATATAATCAGCAAATTTCCCCTTTTTATATTTCAAAGCAGGGAGCAGCATTTTTGAATAAGACAGACAGTAACATGGGTAAAATAATGACCTTATTCATACCTATAGCAGTCAGATTCTTGAAATTTTCCTCCATCACATCTCTGTGCAGCTTCTTTTGGGAAGAATCTAGCAAAGCCCACTCCTCCATGCTGAAGTTCACAGCCACATCTTCAAAGGTCACAGCCTCCTGAAACAGCCCAGATATTACCAGTATGAAAGGTGGCAGTTATAACCCTGAAAATCTGTGAGTTGTTATCCAAATATTCATTGCATATCCTGGTAATCACACTCTATCTATAATTACATACTCTAACACAGTATTTCCCACATTGCGTTGGGACTCTTTGGTTAGAAAATAAATAAATAAAAACAGCAGAACTAAAAAATTTTTACTGGTACACAGGCTATTAGCAGCCTCCCAACAGTCTCATTCCCTAGTACATATAAGGTGTGTACAAGGTGTCTTGAGACCAGTGTTTGACCTCTGCTTGGGCCTACAAACTACTATTGAGATGGATTTCACCAGACTAACTGTAGAGGGGAGCTCAGTGCTTCTCAGTTTATATTAACAATATGCTACTTGTTTAACTTTCACTAACATGTTAACCGTGGGAACCCAATTAGTCAGTCCCAAAGTACCATTCAGATAAGCAATCTTTTTTTTTTGATTTTTTGAAGTAGGGTCTCACATCAGGCCTCGAACTCACAGTGATCCACCTACCTCTGCCTCCTGAGTGCTGGGATTAAAGGCATGCGCCACCACACCCAGCTTTAATCAATCTTTTTTGAGCTTATCTAATAGTATTTAAGAATGTCTACTGCAATTTGTTACTTAAGAATACATCTCATATAATGGAGAATGGAATTTCAAAGGGGAAAGTGTGTGTGGAGGGGAGGGTATTACCATGGGATTTTTTTTTATAACCATGGAAAATGTTAATAAAAAAAAATTACATTTAAACAATGCAAAAAAGATACATCTCTATGACTCCACTGAAATAAACCTTGTAGAAGCTTACTCATTTTTTTTTTTTTTGTCTTTTCTTTCTCTCTCTCTCTTCTTTTTTTTTTTTTGAGGTAGGGTCTCATTCTAGCTCAATCTGACCTAGAATTCACTGTGTAGTCTCAGGGTGGTCTTAAAGTCAATGATTCTCCTACCTCTGTCTCCTGGGTGCTAAGATTAAAGGTATGTACCTCCACACCTAGCTACATTTCGTTAATTATAGAACCATCATGATTACATACTAAAAGAAAAAGGAAAGGAATTCATTAATCAATGGAGAAACATTTATTTTACTTGGAGAATGCCAAAAGTCAATGAAATAATGGGTATTCTAGCACAGTTCTTAGAAAGAGTTCAATGACTCCAAGATGAGCTACAACACATATCTTAGCCAATCTGAAGGACTAGAAATCAACTAAGGCATGCTCCCAGTTTGTTTCAGAATGAAACTAGAAATAAATAGCAGAAACACAGTTTGGAAGCCTGCAAGGCTTCAAGATCAACTCAAAACTTTCATGTCATGTGTGTGCCAAAGGAATGCCTTAAAATTTTAAGTATTTCAAAAAACATAAAAACGAGTGTATATCATTATACCATATCCAGGAAACAAAAGCAGTTTATAGGAAGAAACTGAAAGTGATAAAAGAGAGATCTCAACTCAATTACTTGACCTTTCAGAAGATCCAAGAAGTATGAGCAAGATAATCTTCAATTAAATAGAGAACATTCCAGAATGAAACTATAAAATAGCAACACAAACTGGCCTGCTGACACTGTCAGTGGTGGGTATACTGACAAACCTATAGGCAACATATTAAATGGCGGAAAAGTCAAAGCATTTCCATCAGGAGCGAGACAAGGATGTCCACTTTTCCCACTCTTACTCAGTAAAGGTGGTCTTAGCTAGAGCAGTAAGACAAAAGAAGCAAGTAAAGGGAATACAAATAGGAAAGGAAGAAGCTTAACTATCTGTATGTGCAGAGGGAGGAGCCTATACATAAGAGAACCTAAAGACACTCAGAAAACCTTTGGAGCTCATTAACACTTCCAGTGAAGTGCAGGATACAAGACTAACAAAGAAACGGGGGGGGGGGGGGGGGGGGGGAGAATATTCATTACCACCATTCCCACAAAAATACCTTGTATAAACCTAACCAAGGAAGTGAAAGTCCTTTAAACAAAAACTTAAAAACACTCAAGATTGAAGAAACACTAGGAAATGGACAGACCTCATATGCATAATATGAATATTCTGCAAAGGAAATAGAAGGGAAGCATATAGAGGAAGCAGACTTTCACACACAGTTCAGAGACACCCACCCTGACAAGGTTAAACCTGTTTCTAAGCTAATGGCGTAGCCATGATGGATTAGCCAGGCCATTTAATTTGGAGATCTCCACACTTTATTTTCCCTTCTCAAGGCTGCAATCCTGGGAAAACAGTAATGATAACAGGCCTCCCCAAATCACAATGCTTTCTGTTTTTGAACAGTTTATCCCTTTTCTCATAAATGATGCCACCCTGTCCAGACATGTCTTTTAATCTATTACTTGGCTGAGACTCAAACATTCCAAAGCTTGCTTTGTTACCTCAAAAATGACTGCCTCATCAGTAACTTTTCGGTAAGTTTCTCTTTCCTTTGAGCCTGTCACCCTTCAATCACCTTCTGAGCCAGCACACAACTTTTGTTTTGGTTTTTCGAGGTAAGGGCTCACTCTGGCCCAGGCTGACCTGGAATTAACTATATAGTCTCAGGGTGGCCTCGAACTCATGGTGATTCTCCTACCTCTTGCTTCCCGAGTGCTGGAATCAAAGGCGTGTGCCACCATGCCCTGGCTTAGCACACAACTCTTATGTTCCTCCTCATGCTCTTGTGGTTTTAATGATAGATCGGTTCCCAGCTGATGGCACTATATAGGAAGGTTGTAGAATCCTCAAGAGGTGAAACCTTTCTAGAGAAAACAGTCACTGAGGAAATGGCCTGAGGTTTTATCGCCCAACCTCATTTCTTGTCCATCCTCTGTTTCCTGATTGTGGATACAATGCCTTTTCCCCAAATCTCCAACTGTAAACTGAAATAAACTACTCCTTCCTTAAGTTGCTTCTTGTCAGGTATTTTATCAGTTATGAGAAAGTATCTAACACAGCCCCAATTTATCATCACTGCAAGGGGAAACTTTAAGAGCTGAAACTTATGTTTATGCTTATATATTAACGCTACCCTGACATTTGGTTAGAGAAGCTTCTCTTTTCAGATGGCAGTGACCAGTGGGGTGACTCAAAAACTCATCAAATGCTGAAAAGTAGTGACAGTTGAGTGTTCACTAAATGAGACATCCGCTACCACACCCTCCAAAGCTCAGACTACTGCAGAAGAGGTAGCAGAAAGAATTTAAGAGCCAAAGGAAGGGGAGAAGTGTTTACAATATTGTACTCCAGACACAAATTAACTGTTGCATTCATGATCTCACATGGCTTATGATACCTACATAAGACTTGCATATCAGGAGGAAAAATGTGATGACGTTAAAAAGAGGGAGGTGGGAGGAAATTATGACCACGGGATATTGTCTACACATACTTAAGTATGTTTAAAAGTTGGAGCTAAACCCGGCATACACCGTTAATCCCAGCATTCGGGAGGCAAAGGTAGGAGGATAGCCATGAGTTTGAGGCCAGCAATCCCAGCATTCGGGAGGCAAAGGTAGGAGGATCGCCATGAGTTTGAGGCCAGCCTGAGACTACATAAGTGAATTCCAGGTCATCTTGGGCTACAGCAAGACCCTACATAAAAAATTAAAATAGGGCTGGAGAGATGGCTTAGCGGTTAAGCGCTTGCCTGTGAAGCCTAAGGACCCCGGTTCGAGGCTTGGTTCCCCAGGTCCCACGTTAGCCAGATGCACAAGGGGGCGCACGCGTCTGGAGTTCGTTTGCAGTGGCTGGAGGCCCTGGCGCGCCCATTCTCTCTCTCTCCCTCTATGTGTCTTTCTCTATGTCTGTCGCTCTCAAATAAATAAATAAAAAATGAGCAACAACAAAAAAATTAAAATATTTTTTAAAAAGGGCTGGGGTCACCACTGTCCCACCTTCTTCTTTCTTTTTTGTTTGTTTGTTTTTAGAGGTAGGGTCTCCTTCTAGCTCAGGCTGACCTGGAATTCGCTATGTAGTCTCAGGGTGGCCTCGAACTCACTGCAATCCTCCTACCTCTGCCTCCCGAGTGCTGGGATTCAAGGCGTGAGCCACCACGCCTGGCTCTGTCCCACCTTCTTTATAATGGTGTCTCCCCCCAGGAACAAAAACCCTTCTCTGTCCACCCAGTAGTTCATGCTCTTCCTCTATTGCAATACTCCTTTCCAATAAAGTCAGGCTCTACCTCACACTGCATGCTGTTTATAAGTGATAGGCCTAATGTCACTTTAAGAATAAAGGGGTACCTCAAAGAAGGACACAAACCTTCTGTCCCTCTACCTGTATGTGGACCCCTCCCCCTTTTAATGAAATGACAATCCGGAAAGCTGCTGAACATTAAGTGACAGTCAACCCTGACAATCAATGGACTTGGATTCTGGAGGCCGATCCGCAACCCGGAAGCCCAAGGCAGAGCCGGGCTTCAGCGCGCAGGCGCAGGCCGCTGCCGCCCCGCAGAGCCCGAGTCTCCCCGCGACCCTCGCCGCCCCGCCGTGCGCGGAGACTCCGGCCGGGAGAGGACGCCGGGGTCCCGCCGCCGCCCGCCCCGGGCACAAGGGGAGCGCAGCCCCGGCGGACTCGGCCGCAGACCGGGGAGGCCCCGTCGCCGCGCGGCCGCTTCCCGCAGCCCGTGCCCGGCCGCACTCACCATGTCCGCCCGGGTCCCCCGCCGCCCGTCCGTCCGTCCGTCCGTCCGCGCGCACCGCGGCTCCTGGGCGCGGGCGTCACAGAGACACGAAGACTGAGCCGCCGGAGACTCTGAGCCGACCTGACACTGCCGCAACTATGGCGGCGCCAGGAAGAAAGATGGCGGGTGAGGGCTCGCGCCCCGCCCACGGCGCTGCTGATTGGCTGCCGGTGCTGCCGCGCCTGCGTCCACGATTGGGTGGCTCTCGAGCCGACGGGAGACGAGACTTCCTTCCTGCCACGCCCCCAGCTGGGCTTCCTTCCTGTGGTCCTGAGGAAGTCCTGCGTTTAATCTGAATCTAGTCTTCGCTTTCCAGAGCGGGCGCCTGCTTCTTCCTGTTCTCAGTGGACCCTTTCCTGGAGAAGCACGTGCCCGGCGAGCCCAGGAAAGTCCAGCCACTGTCTGATGGCAAAAGCCCCTTCCTTAAAGAAGAAAGGGAGCTAGGCTGGGCCATGACCCTCTGAGGGTCAGGGAAGGAACCTCAGTGGCAGCTGGACCTGGGGACATAGGTCTGTCGTAGCCTGGGGAGTTCTGTCAGGGACCTCCACTGAGAGGAAACCAGTACTTGACTTGGCTTCAGAAAGAAAATTTTGAAATATTTTTGTTTATCTTTATTTATTTATTTGAGAGCGACAGAGAGAGGGAGAGAGAATGGACATGTCAGGGCATCCAGCCACTGCAAACGAACTCCAGATGCATGCGCCCCCTTGTGCATCTGGCTTACGTGGATACTGGGGAATCGAATCTCCAACTGAGGTCCTTAGGCTTTCACAGGCAAGCGCTTAACCGCTAAGCCATCTCTCCAGCCCCAGAAAAGAATTTTAAGATAACTCAGTATGAAGCACTGTTAGGAGCTTATTAAGAAGAGATATAAGCATTGGCATTAAGAGAAAGGTGCTTAAAGAAAGGCTTCCCAAGAGAATTACATTTAAATATTTTACCAGCTGTAGACAAGACTTTTTTGAGGAGGAGGGGATTGCTCAGCCGTTAAGACTCTTACCTGCAAAGAAAGACTTTTTAATTTTTTAATTTAATGTATTCATTAGAGAGGGAAAATGGGCAAGTCAGGGCCTCCAGCCACTGCAAACGAATGCCAGATTCATGCCTCACCTTGTGCATCTGGCTTACATGGGTACTGGGGAATCAAACCTGGGTCTTTAGGCTTTTCAGGCAAGCACTTTTAGTGCTGAGCCATGTCCGCAGCCTTTAAAAAAATATTTTAGCCTGGGGACCCGGTGTGGTGCTGCACGCCTTAAAACTCAGACTCGGGAGGCGGAGGTAGGAAGATCACCTTGAGTTTGAGGCCACCATGAGACCACATAATGAGTTCCAGGTCAGCCTTAGCTAGAGTGAGATCCTACCTTGAAAAAAAAAAAAAGAAAAAGAAAATATTTATGTATTCATTTATTTGAGAGAGAGAGAGAGAGAGAAAAGCAGATATATAGAGAGAATGGGTGTGTCAGGGCCTCTAGCCACTGCAACGAACTTCAGATGCATCTGGCTTGCATGAGTACTGGGCAATCCAACCTGGTTCCTTAGCCTTTGCCTTAACAGTTAAGCCATAGCTCTAGCCCGATATAGCATTAATTTTTCAAGGTAGGGTCTCACTATGGTCCAGGCTGACCTGGAAGTAACTATGTAGTCTCAGTGCTCAGTGTGGCATCAAACTCTCAATTCCCCAGTGCTCTGATTAAAGGCGTGTGCCAACCATGCCCGGTCCAATATTAGTATTTTAAGCATTTTTTTTTTTTTCCTGAGGTAGGGTCTCATGCTAGCTCAGGCTGACTTGGAATTCACTATGTTAGTCTCAGGGTGGCCTTCAACTCTGGGCGATCCTCCTACCTCTGCCTCCCAAGTGCTGTGATTAAAGTTGTGGGCCTTTACGCCCAGCTAAGCTTTCTTTCTTAATCTTTTATTTATTTATTTACCAACAGAGAGAGAGAAAGAGAGAAGGAGGGGATAGGTATTCCAGAGTCTCTTGCCACTGCAAATGAAACCCAGATATATGCACCACTTTGTGCATCTGGCTTTTGTGGGTACTAAGGAATCAAAACTAGATGTTAGGTTGGAGAGATGGCTTAGCGGTTAAGGTTCTTGCCTGCAAAGCCAAAGGACCTCAGTTCTATTACCCAGGACCCACATAAACCAGGTGCACAAGGTGGCGCATGCATATGGAGTTTGTTTGCAGTGGCTGGAAGCCCTGGTGTGCCCATTCTCTCTATTTCTCTCTCTGCCTCTTTCTGTCTCTCAAATAAATAAATAAAAATAAAAAATGTTAAAACTGGATGTCAGCACCTTTAACCACTGAGTCACTTCTCCGGTCCCAAATAATAGCATTTTAAAGGTGGTTATATTGAGTAGTAAAATCTTGAATGATTTACTATTCCTACCTATGATTCTGAGCTTTTCATAAGAAATGTGAATCTTCATATAAGTACCACTTGCTAACCAATTGCACCACTGGAGCTCCAAAAATGTGAATCTTCAGCATTTAAAAAGAAGAAAATAACTAAGTAGGTTGTACATGTTCCTGGATCAAGAAATATATCAAGAAATTTGCTCAGTATGGTGGCTCATGCATTTAATCCAAGCACTTGGAAGGCTGAGGTGTGAGGATCACTGTAAATTTAAATTTAAGACCAGCTTTAGACTATGTGGATTTCAGGTTAGTCTGGGCTAGAATGAGACATTACCTTGAAAATCCAAAAGAAGACAGACAGACAGACACACACACACACAGAGATTTATAGTGTGCTTGTGGATGTTTAGAATGTGGGAAAGCTTTCACTAATAAGGCATACCTCATTACTTGTGAGAGAACCCAGACAGCCAAGAAGCCCTATGAATGTAAAGAATGTACAAAATCTTTCTACTACAAGAATCAGCTCATGAGCCATTATAGAAGTCGTAATGGTGAAAAGCAACATGAATGTGCAGAATGTGGGAAAGCTATTGCTCACAAGGAGCACCTTACTCGTCATCAGAGGTCCCATCTGGAATTGAAGCCCTATGAATGTACAGAGTATGGGAAAGCTTTCACTAGCAAAGTATACCTCACTGTTCATGAGAGAACTCATATGGGTGAGAAAACTTATGAATATATACAATGGGTAAGTCTTTCTATGTCAACTCCAAACTTACTGAACATCACAGAACTCATACTGGTGGACAGCCTTATGAATGTAAAGATTGTGGGGAAGTTTTCTACAACTCAGTGCACATGACATAATACACACATGTGATATGCTCTACAAATGTCTGCAATGTGGGAAGTCATTCTACTGCATGAAACAACTCACAAGACGTTGTAGAAATCATTCTCATGAGAAGTGCTATAGTGTACAGAATGTGAGAAAACATTCACCACTAAAGGATACCTTATTGAAGAACAAAGAGCTAATGTGGGTGAGAAGCCCTATGATCGTACAAATTGTGGGAAAGCTTTCTATGATGTCAGCTCTCAGTAAACACCAAAGAGTGCACACAGGTGAGAAGTCATACAAACTTATAGAATATGAGAAAGCTTTCTACACCAAATCACAGCTGTGTACGTGAGAGGTTCCATACAAGTGAGAAGCTGTATAAGTGTGTACAATGTGGGAAATCTTTCTTCTTCAAGAAGCAACTCTCTAGTAGTCATAGAAGTCAGAATGTGGGAAAGCTTTAACTACCAAAGGAAACCTTATTAAGCATCAAAGGACTCATTTAGGTAAGAAGCCACATGAATATACACAGTGTGGCAAAGCTTTCCATGAGTAGTCACAACTTCCTACACATAGAATTCATGCAGGTGTGAAACCCTATGAATGTACAGAATGTGGCAGAGCTTTCTATGACAAATTGCAGATATCTCTTAGCTCCATCTCAGTTTTCTCTGTGTATTCTCAAGCCATCTGTGGCTTTTGTTCAACACCTTCTATCTTTTGTTCAGTAGCTAAGATGACCTTCCAAGATGACCTACATACTCTTACATTTTTTACAATCAACCGAAAGAAGATTCCTTTCTCATAAGTTAATTCAGCTCCTTGCTCTGTTACAGACTTCATGCGGGCTGCCATGTCATTGTGTCACTCAGCCTGTGTGGCCAGATTGGCTTTCTGCACCAGCTCATTTTTATCCATGACTGGATGTTCTGTGTCCGGAGTGGGTGGCAGTGGCTGACGGATGGATGGATGGATGGATGGATGGATGGATGGATGGATGGATGGATGGACAGGTGCTCAACAGTCTCTCAGTCTGCACAGTCTTACCTCTAATTGTCATTCCTCAAGCCCTCCAGAGGATTTCAGACACGTTGATAACCATAATGTATATGGAAAACAAGTTAATGTAAGGCCTCTGTTTCTCCCAAAGGGTAATATTCTTCACTGTGTCTCTGAATAGTCTTTGAGCACTTGACTCCAGCCTTTTAAAGTTAGGCCCAAAGACATTTGATCTTTCCAGCAATATTGTGTAACAGGTTCCCATTGAACAATCTGAAGAATGGATCAGATGCATCTTATTTTATCAAGACTGGTAGGAGCAAAATACATACTACATTACCAGTGTTTTTATTTACTAATTTGAGCGAAGTATAAAAAAATGATTATTCTTGCTACTGCGAACAAACGCCAGAGGCATATGCCACTTTGTGAAACTGGCTTTCAGTGGGTGCTAGGGAAAAGAACCTGCCTTGGAGGTTGTGCAAGGAAGGTGACAAACATTGTTAGAGAACAAATAAGACTTGTACACATGAACAAATATCTTACCATATTCTAATATTTAGTGTTACAATAGTGCAAGGGTTTTTTTGGGGGGATATACATTAATATATATGAGTTAAATTTTAAAGATCAATTGGTGAACAAGATGATTTTTTCTTGATTGTCTGAAAAGAATTCCTACTGGGTCTTAATAAAATGATGTAGCACTTGGGGAAAAAGATGCAACCTAGCAAACCTGCACTGGAGGCCAAGATAGAGAAGACCTCCACCATCACCATGGCCTTCCCCTTGGTGCTGTGATAGACAGGGAGGAAGGTGACCCAGACGCTGCAGAACACCAACATGCTGAAGGTCAGGAACTTGGCTTCATTGAACGTGTCAGGCAGGTTCCTGGCCAGGAAAGCCACAGCGAAGCTCCCTACAGCCAGAGATGCCAGGTATCCTAGGACACAGTAGAAGGCAGTGGCTGAGCCTTTGTTGCACACAATGATGATGTGGCTGTGTTCTGACTGTGCGTCAGTGTCAACAAAGGGAGGGGATGTTCCCAGCCAGATTCCACAGAGAACAAGTTGGATGAAGGTACAGATGGGAATGATGAAGTTAGGTGCCCCTGATACCAGCAGCCCCCTCGTCTTTCTTCCTGGAGCAGTGACCTTGAAGGCCAGAACCACAGTGATTGTTTTGGCCAAGACGGTGGACACAGCCACAGTGAACAGAACTCCAAACGTGACCTGCTGCAGGATGCAGGTGGCTGTGTTGGGACGGCCGATGAAGAGCAATGAACAGAGGAAACAGAACTTGAGTGCGATGAGAAGGATGTAGCTGTTTGTCCGATTATTGGCCTTCACAATCGGTGTGTCTTGGTGCTTCACAAAAACCCCAAGAACAAGAGCAGTGAGTGCAGAGAAGCCCAGGGCCAAGCAAGCCAGAGCCGTCCCCAAGGGGTCTTCATAAGCCAGGAACGTCACAGTTTTTTGGAGACAGTGAGTTCGCTCTATGTTGGTGTAGTGATGGACTGGGCACTTCACACATTGATTGATACCTGCAGAGAAAGCAAAGTATCATCAGGATAGTGGCAGTTAGGCACAGCATACTACCACCAAGTGTTTTCGAGGTGACCCATGTTTGTATTCCTTGTTCCTCTTGACAACAACTAAGGTATATTGCTCAGTAGCCATGATTCTCAATTAATAAAGGCCAACATAATATGATGAGATAACCATGGTTTTAAAAATTTTTGTTTATTTTTATTTATTTATTTGAGAGAGACAGAGAGAAAGGGGGGAGAGAGAATGGGCACACCAGGGCCTCCAGCCACTGCAAACAAACTCCAGATACATGTGCCACCTTGTGCATCTGGCTTATGTGGATCCTGGGGAATTGAGCCTTAAACCAGGGTCCTTAGGCTTCACAGGCAAGCACTTAACAATGAAGCCATCTCTCCAGCCCAATCACACATTTAAAAAAATATTGTTTTGTTTGGTTTTTTTTTTTTTTTTTTTTTTTTTTTGCAAGCATAGGGAGACACAGAGAAAGGGAGATAACAGGTGTTCCGGAACCTCTAGCCACTGCAAACTAACTTCAGGTGTATGTACCACTTTGGCATCTAGCTTTATGTGTGTACTGTGGAATTGAACTGGGATGGTTTGGTTTTGCAGGAATGTTCCTTAACTTCTGAGCCATCTCCCCACCCTGAAAAGCTTTATTTTATTCATTTAGTTTACTTTATATATCCTCCTTATCCTTTATTCATCTTAAAAGAATAAAATAATGCTATATTGTACTAGTATTAAAATTTCTATGGGCTGGAGAGATGGCTTAGCGGTTAAGCACTTGCCTGTGAAGCCTAAGGACCCCGGTTTGAGGCTGGGTTCCCCAGGTCCCACGTTAGCCAGATGCACTAGGGGGCGCACACATCTGGAGTTCGTTTGCAGAGGCTGGAAGCCCTGGCGCACCCATTCCCTCTCTCTCCCTCTATCTGTCTTTCTCTCTGTGTCTGTCGCTCTCAAATAAATAAATAAATAAATAAAATTTAA
The DNA here is from genome assembly GCF_020740685.1 of Jaculus jaculus. Classification (NCBI taxonomy): domain Eukaryota; kingdom Metazoa; phylum Chordata; class Mammalia; order Rodentia; family Dipodidae; genus Jaculus; species Jaculus jaculus. The sequence goes on along the minus strand of NC_059122.1, from coordinate 14,069,850 downwards.
AAAATAATTTAAAAAAAATTTCTAGGGCTAGACAGATGGCTTAGTGGTTAAGTGGCTCGCCTATGAAATCTAAGGATCCATGTTTTACTCACCAGAACCCTATAAGCCAGGTATTCAAGGTGACACATGCACAAGAAAGCATATGGGCACACGTTGTCACATGCATCTGGAGTTTGCTTGCAGTGGCTGGAGGCCCTGGTGTGCCAATTCTCTCTCTTTCTCTCTCTTCCAGGCTTGCTCTCACATTTGGTCTCTCTCACAAAAAAAAAAAAAAGCCAGTCTGTTGGGCTTGGCTCAAAAAACTTTTTCTAGCTCAGAGTTCTGTAATCAATTCAGTCCAAGATCATAGAGATACATGATTTTGTGTCTTTGAAAAAACCTACTCTTGACAATGTCCATGCCAGGGCCTTCTGCCACTGCAAATGAAACTCCAGATGCTTGCCACCTTGTTCATCTGGCTTACGTGGGTTCTGGAGAATCAAGCCTCTAACTGGGGTCTTTAGGCTTCACAGGCAAGCACATAACCACTAAGCCATCTCTCCAGCCCCTATATTTCTATTTATTTATTTTTTTTGAAAGTGACAGAAAGAGAGAGAGAGAATGGGTACGCCAGGGCCTCCAGCCACTGCAAACAAACCCCAAATATGTGTACCTGCTTGTGCATCTGGCTAATGTGGGTCCTGGGGCATTGAGCCTCGAACCGGGGTCCTTAGGATTCATAGGCAAGTGCTTAACCACCAAGCAATCTCTCCAGCCCTATTCTTTCTTTCTTTTCTTTTCTTTTCTTTTCTTTTCTTTTCTTTTCTTTTCTTTTCTTTTCTTTTCTTTTCTTTTCTTTTCTTTTCTTTTCTTTTCTTTTCTTTTCTTTTCTTTTCTTTTCTTTTCTTTTCTTTTCTTTGGTTTTTCGAAGTAGGGTCTCACTCTAGCCCAGGCTGATCTGGAATTCATTATGGAGTCTCAGGGTGGTCTCAAACTCACTGCAATCCTTCTCCCTCTGCCTCCCAAGTGCTGGGATTAAAGGCATGCACCACCACACCCAGTTTATTTCTATTTCTTATAAAGTCTACCTGTCTGTATCAAGGGTGGAGCCCTAAGCCTTTGTCCTTAGATGGCAGTAGATACATATAATATTTTCAAAATTTATGTTTAAGAAACAGTAAGAAGTTTGGAGACCCCTAGATATAATTAACACTTATATCACTACTGCTTAAATCCATTATTTTTGAGTAGGTATTAATGTACTGACTTTGAGAGGACATAGGATTTACCTAATTCTCCAAGTTCTCCCTTAATAATCTTTGGTCTAGGTTCTAACACAATTTCATGAAAAAGCTATTGAGAAAGGATTATGAACAATGTAATATGTCAACTTCAAATAGCACAAACATAATACAGAATTTGTTAACTAGGGATAAATCCATCCCACCTTTAAGTTGTATTTTGCATCATGATGTTTTACAGTTTTGATTATAATTACATGGAATCATAAAATAGAATTAAAAAGAATTATTTGGTATGTCATATTCAGCATTTCTATCAAGGAAGATTTTTTTCCATTTAAAATTCTAATATTACTTTTCTTAATCCTGTTTTCTAAACTTATGTGCATACATTATTAAAAATTTTCTAGGCATGTCATAATTATTCTATATTATAAGGCCATAAAATGGCTAGCATATGCAAATGCAAAAAAATTTTATGTTAATAATGAACTTATTCATTGCCACCAATGTTTATATTTAACTAATCAATTTGAATTGTATATTGTGGTATTATCTGAGCAACCACAGTTTTTATTTCTTTTCTAATAATATTATCTTAATTCTCTTTTATGATATTATCCAGTCAGGACACTTCAAAAAAATTAATGTCAGATTGATCCTTTTTTTAAACTTCATTTAACTACATACCTCCCTACCCACTTTGATTTCTTATAAGCTGGAAAAGTACTCTGGGTATGAGAGTAAGTTGTATGCTCTAGTAGATGAAAACATTGAGGTGTGAATATTTATATCATTATTTAGATTTCTTTGATCATATTTATTGCAGCCTTTAAGTTCTATTCTAACTTCCCACTTCCATATGTTGTCTTCCCTTCTTACCTGTAAAAGAGAGGGCAACATAAAGTAACACCTATTCATTCGTTCTATGCTGTACCTAGCAGGCTTGACATCCCAGAAGTATATATTTTTTGTTGTTGTTTATGAGAGAGAGAGAGGGGAGTGGGGAGAGAGGGAGAGAGAGAGAGAGAGAATGAGCGTGCCAGGGCCTCCAGCCACTGTAAAGGAACTCCAGACCTGTGCACCCCCCTTGTGCATCTGGTTAACATGGGTCCTGGGGAATCGAGCCTTGACTGGGGTCCTTAAGCTTCACAGGCAAGTGCTTAACCGCTAAGCCATCTCTCCAGCCCCATATTTCTTTTTATTCTTATTTTTGATCTCTGAACATTTCCCAGTACCACCTTAAATACTTAAATATACATCTGAAACAATACTTGTGACATTAAAATCAATGTATTATGTTTCTTGTTTTTAAAATGTTTGTGATATGATTTTCTCTAGTCTTAAAATTAACTTTTCTTTATGAATTATTTTGTATGTACACACTACATGCTATGCTTACATTGAAAGTATGTGCAAAACTACATATTTCTAAAGATAAAAACATCTGTGAGGATTTTTTTTTTTTCTGTCAGTAACCTACTGTGTCCTGGGAAGATAAGGATGTGGAAGATTCCTTTTTATAATCTTCTTTTATTGTGATTCAAAGAAGATTATATGTATTTGAATAAAATATCATGTGTGATGTTCCCTGAGAGGGATAATATATTCACTAATTATCAGCTCTCAAACTTTTTTTTTATTGTGAGGGAATTAGTATCTGCAATGGATCTAGGTACAAAAACTGTGGTTCTTGGAGGAAAATGAGTGTTCCTTTTATGGTCAGGAATGTTTATCACTTAAACCAAGTGATTACATTAAGCAAGGAAGAGACATTATCTGTCTTTTCAGGTCCCCTCCAGGCCTCTACAAGTTTCTAGTATGGGTGGAGAAAACAACCAAACTGGAGAATTACTGCCTAATTCACCAACTTACCTGTTTTGTTAGAAATCTCATTTTCTGGGCAGGGGGAACAATTAAAGCAGCAGGCTGCCTTTCCCTCCTGTGTGAACTTCTGGAAACCAGGCCTGCAATTCACACTGCACACAGAGGACGGAATCTGAGGAAGACCAGAAATGTGCTTGTTACAGATAGGAATTTCATCTCCCCCAATCATAAATATATGTTCACACAATGCACCATTAGTAAACTTATTTTCCACACCTAGAATATAGCTGAATGGTCACACTCCATTTAGTACACTGTATGTTGTCATAGGAATGGAGATTTTGATGAAACATTTTGTTGTTCCCAAATATTTTTCAAAAGATAGAAAGAAAATCTAGGACACTGGAAAGAGAATCCTAAACAACATGTTGCACTTGACAAAATCACGAGGGACACGCATGGCCTCACATGAATTTTGCTATTTATAACTTGAGTCAGGCATTACAGTTAGTTACAACATACCTGCCTGCCCCCAGTGGCCCAATCTATTGTCTCATCAGACAAATACAATTGTTGACCAAGGGACAGATATGGAGAAAACTGTCCTATCTTCACCTTTATTCCAAGACCTTGTGGAAAATTCCAAATGTGGAGAATATCATAGTCTGCATCAATTTTTTTTTTCTCATTAATAGTCACTAGGTCTCCAACAGGGTTAACAAATTGCATGCTCTTCAGAGAGTGATAAAACTAAAAGAGAAGTACCATCTTTCAATTATGTATTATACACTTATAGACATAATATGTAATGTAGGTAACACACTTGGTTTCTGCAAGCTTTCCCTCAAAAGGAAACTTTATTACATATAACCAATAGTATGAAATTTCACAGATAAATATTACTATATCTTTACAAGTTTCTTTTTGGAGAAGCTCCTAAAAATGATCACCAGCCGGGCGTGGTGGCGCACGCCTTTAATCCCAGCACTTGGGAGGCAGAGGTGGGAGGATCACTGTGAGTTCAAGGCCACCCTGGAGCTACAGAGTGAGTTCCAGGTCAGCCTGGACCAGAGTGAGACCCCTACCTTTAAAAACAAAAAAAAAAAAAAAAAAAAAAAAAGAAAGATAAAAATGATCACCAAATAAATAATAGGTAAGGCTAGAGAAATAAGCCTTTAAACCCATTATATTTATGAAAATCAAAAGAACATTTATCTATTAAGGTCTTCAGTAATGAAAGTGGTACAGAATTACTTTAACAACTCATATGATCTGTCAGTCACACAGAAAAGGGTATTTTTGCATGGGAAAAGAAAGATTACATCAAGATATTCAAGTACTTCATGATAAAAACCATTAAAAACTTAAAACAGTTGGGGCATCATAACATGATCATCTGTCACATAAAACATACATCATTCAAAACTACTATCATTAATTTCATTCTCTTTTTGTTCATGTATACAAATAATGGTGGTTTGTCATGGTTGTCTTCTTGACTGGAGTTAGAATTACCATGGACACAAATCTATGCACATATGTCTAAGGAATTTGGAGTTTAGGCAACCTACCTGGAAAAACTCACAATGAATTCATGTTGCGCTATTCCATGGGACACGAGTCTATATTTAGGGACAGCTAGCTGACCACACATATTCATCACTCTCTGCTTACAGACTGTGTATACCCTCATCACATTATTTTTTATTCCCCTGCTCCATGTTTTTACCATCATGATGGACTGTCATCTTTAACTGTGAAGTAGAATTAAATCATTCTCCACTAAGTTGTTTTGCTCAGGTATTTGCCCTGTAAAAAGTAGCTAGTAAACTGAATGTAGCTTTACTTTCTAGGAAATGAAACAATGTAGAAATATCCATAATTGAGAGAAGTACTCTTCAACAACAGGGTTTATACATCTGTGAAACCACTTAGAAGGTAACATTGATAACACTACATACCTTTGGACAGTCAAGTAGCCGTAGACTTATCATTGGCTGAACATCTACCTGGTGAAAATATATTTCATGGTGGGCATATGCTAAGGCATATACAGCATTGTATAGATTATAATTCTCATCATTCATGGCCATGTCAAATCCTTGCCCTGCATACCATTCCAATGAAGTGTTGGGTGAACACTTACTCTGGGTTTTACATTGAGAATCAATGTTTGAACAATTAAAGTACATCCATTCTGATCTCATCAGAGAAGTGTCTATTGGATATTGGGAAGTGTTAAATGCGCGAATAATTTCTTTAAAGTTGGGAATCTCATGATGGTGGCTAGAAAAAGAGAAAGTCCCACAGCATGCATGAAGAATGAAGTCTCTTCTTGTATTTGTGACGCCATCCCACTGTGATGTGGTGACCCAGATCCTCCGGATACCTAAATATTCCCATTGTCTAAAGCTCACTTCTAAAGTAGAATTCATTTCACCATAAATGATCACAACATTTGCCAGTGATATCACAATTTGGTTATAATATGTCTCAGCCCTTGTAATGTACAACTCCATGTTTAGTGGGATCACATTCACAAAGGCTAAACACACCTCATTTCCTTGCATCTCTTCTCTCAAGTCTGAGAGAAATTGAATACCTTGGTCATCATCAGAGATGACCAGCCCCACCCAGGTCCAGTTGAAATGGAGCAGTAAGGAGACTATGGCAAAAGGCAGTCTTGTGTCCTTGGGGGCAATCTGATACAGCTGAGGATACTGATAATGGTCACTCAGAACAGGATGAAATCGACCATAGTGAATCTAAGGAACACAAAAAATAAAAATCAATGCGAGAAAGGGCACTGGAAGAAAACTCAATCTAAAATCCGAATTGTGTTAATAACCACTTGGGAAGACTGGCCAGAAACACGTTTCACCCCATTACTGGTCATATTTCACTACTTATAAGCTTCTGGAAAAGTACTGAGCAGTTTAAGGGGTATAGGGAATCACTTTGTATGTCTCTCCAGTTCTTCCTATCAATTTTTTTTTTTTTTGAGGTAGGGTCTCACTCTAACCCAGGTGACCTTGAACTCACAGTGATTCTCCTATCTCTTCCTCCCAAGTGCTGGAATTAAAGGCGTGCACCAGCCCTTCCTATCAATTTTTTAAAATTAAGTGTTCATGCATAATCAAATATGATTGTTATCTCTTTGAACTGTACTTGAGAATACATTTATAATTCTAGTTTCCAACATCCCTAAGCACATGAGAATAGCAATAAAAGTGGCAGGATTTATACTCTGTATATCACAAAATCTCACCTGTGCAAATTCAAAGAGTTTCAAAAATGTCCCAAATCTGCTACTTGCTGCCCATGTTGGTCCTGTTAGAAGTATATTACAGGAATGTTGTTTACACCTATAGTTGGGAACCCAGAAATGTTTTTTTGCTATCCAACTTAGATAAGGTATAACTTTAAGTGAGTCATCACAATTGGAAGAAAAGAACTTAAAATCCATAGAGAGGTTGGGTAAAAGATGTGGATTCTTGTTGATCTCCTCAGTGGCAAAAATCAGTGTCAGAATATATTGATATTTTTTGACTGGCAAACTGAAAAGAAACACAATGATCATTATTGATAAGCTTCAAACAGGATCCCATCTTCCAAGCCAAAAAATAGACATGTAATATGTGTGATAAATGAAGATTTCTCTTGAAGTTCTGATATATATATTCACCTTTATTTGAGAATATGAAACCACATGACATAGGGACATAGGTATTTTTAAATTTTGTAATTGTAGATCATTCACAAGTGTATTTATGTTGTAAAAATGTCTAGAGCTGGTTTAATTTTTACCACATGACAATTTGGTGAAAAGACTATAGGTGTTCCATGAACTTAAAAATAGATAGACCTGCACCACACAGTAAATCTGCTAATATCACTATCCTGGAATTCCCCATTGTAAGAAACGAAAAACAAAAATAGCAGTGATGTAGTTTATGGTATTGTGGTGAGCATATCTATGTAGTATTCATATTCTTGTTTATGCGAAACCACATTGCATGTGTGGGGAAGAGAACATATGCTTGTTTGAGTGTGTACACCATAAACCAATGCCAGTTGTTTTCTTCAATTACTTTATACATAATATTTTCATGACTTGGACCTCATCAACTTGGCTACAGTACCAAGCAAGTAATCTATAGGGATCTTGCTTTTTCAACCCCATCTAGTCTTTTGATGATAGATGCATATCATCATTCTAAAATTTTATGGCAGGGCTGTGGATTTGAACCTAGGACCTCATGTTTATGCATAAATCCCTTTACAAACTCCTATTTAAGGTAGTTTCTTACATACCATACAGCACTGACCAAGGACACACTCTGATTAATGGTGAATATACAGTCAATCCTATCTATGGCAAAATTTGTCTCTTATACCACCTTTGAAGTCATAGGTATCTCTTGTAGTTTTGGTGTAAATTCTATCTGATCAGTAAATATAACAGTGGCCCACTTGTGAGGAAGAGGACCAGTGGGAGAACTTCAGCCACCATCCACAGCCTCCCCTCCCCTACTGCCAGCAGAAACACTAGAGACCTGGGGAAGGGAGATCACCTACACAGCACCCAGCAAGGCAATCAAGCAGTGACCCACCAACCCAGCCAGGCTACCTGAGCCCACAGTGCAACAAAGAGGGACCCAAGTGGGCATGCAGCATAATTGACACCAAAGCTATCCCAAAAGGTAACTGAGATTACACCACATCAGTACCTGCCAAATAAGCCTGGTATATAGGCTTGCATTAGAAGTACTGATTGAACCTTCCATGTCAGGGTAAATTATATATTAAATCTGACGGATGGTAGGATTTGCAATTCTTACATAAGCTATATTTTGGGCTTGTCATTTGTTGTTTCCTGATTTATAGTGCCTTTGTTTCCTCTTCTGTTGTTCATTGTGGAAGGGTCTCACTCGGTCACAAGCTGACCTTGTAAACCTCTACAAACCAGAAATATTAGCCTCTCAGTTGACAGGATTAAGGGTGTGGGGTAACACACATCCTTAGGGACAGTGACTTTGTTAGAGGATCTGGTTGTCATAGTATCTACTCTTGCATAAATACCTGTGCTGTTTTTTATTGAATATGTGTATTTTTTAGTTACATTTTAGACTTTGCCTGTATTTTGTTCCTCTCAGCCTACAAACCCAACACCCAGGATCACTTTTGTAGTTACTCTGAGAGTCTTAAGAGCCACACCTAGCACCTTAAGCATCTACCCTGAACATATATAACATCAGATTGATTGATACATCTAATAATACTGCAGATAATTAGCAAACCCAATCATTAAATTAATCCAAGATGCAAAAATCTCTACATTGTAATACAAGAAACCCCAAAAATCAAGACAATATAAATCCACGAAAATGTGTTAATGCATCAGAGATAACCTCCAGTGAGAATGAGTTAGAGGAAATGCCTGAGAAAGATTTCAAAAGAATGATTATAAATATGCTAAAAGAAATCAAAGGAATCAAAGAAGACACAGGAAACTAAAATTTAATGAAATAAGAGGTCAATATAAGACATGAATAAGGAAATAGAAATAATGAAGAAAAACCAGTCAGAAAGAATAGCAATGAAGAACACAGTTGGTGAAATAAAAAAATGCTGTAGAAAATCTCACCAATAGAATGGATGAAGGAGAGGACAGAATATCTAAACTATAAGACCAGGTGGCAGATCTAATCCAACAAAGAGAAAGACAAACTAATAGGAAAATATGAATGGGAATTTCAAGATATTTGGGACACTATGAAAAGATCAAACATAAGAATTCAGGGTATAGTAGGAGGAGAAGAATTTCATTCCAAAGGCATCGTAGGTGTTTTTAACAAAATCACAGAAGAAAACGTCCTCCAAATTGGGAAAGAGATACCAATGCAGACACAGGAAGCCTTTAGAACACCAAGCAGACAAAACCTGGGAAGAACCTCTCCTTGCCATACTATAATCAACTACAAAAAATACAAACCAAAGAAAATATATTTAAAGCAGCTAGAGAGAAAAATCAAGTCACATACAAAGGCAAGCCCATCAGAATCATAGCAGATTACTCAACACAAACTTAAAAAGCCAGAAGGGCTTGTAATGATGTATTCCAAGTTCTGAAAGATAACAACTGTCAACCAAGGTTACTTTATCCTGAAAAGCTATCCATTCAAATAGATGGAGAAATAAAGACATTCCACAACAAAAGTAAGCTAAAGGAATATTTGAAGACAAAACCAGCTCTACAGAAAATACTTGAAAGGATTCTCCATGCTGAAGAGAAAGAAAAGCACACATTTGAAGAAACTGGGGGGGAAAAAAAACCATACTCAAATACTAGTTAATACAAGACAGCAAAGGTAAAACTGGAAGAACTACAAAATTAGAAAAATGGCAAAAATAAATACCTTTCAATAATAACTCTTTTTTATAGGATTAAGAAGTTGTACATTAGACATTTAATTTCAAGTAAAGATCTAAAGAGTTTTCACAGAGATGAAAACCCCTAATAACTTTTTTCCAGCTTAATGTTTTATTTTATTTTAAAATTTTCTCTTTTTTATTAGTTGATTATATAGTGTGTATACACCCATGGTACCATCATTAGCCTTCTCCTTGTCATTCCCCCCCCCCCCCTGCGAGGATTGTGGGTGTTGCATTGTGGACATGACCTTCAGTTATGGGGGAGAGGCAATGTCTCTGTGCATAATGACCCAACTTATGGCTCTAACAATCTTTCCATCCCCTCTTCTGCGAATTTCCCTGAGCCATTATTGGGTTCATTTTAGGTCTATTTAAGTGACAGGAGGTCTTGGTAACATCTGGATACCTGATTTGGTAGGAGTTGAATGTTCTCTGTTTCTGTCTCCTTCACCCTTGTGTAGGGACCAGGTTCACTGAGAAAGCATGTCTTGCTTATTACCCCACTAACTCTATGGCTTCAGTTGGTGTCCAGGTGGGTTGCAATGGGCTGATTCCTTCCTCAGGTTCTGCATCCATTTGAAAAAAGAGAAGCAAATTCTCTGACAGAGAGTGAGGTCAGTGCAAGATACATGGATACCCTTTATTATTTTAGAGAGAATTTAATAGGTGTAGGCCCTCTTGTAGCCCACTAATGGTGGGAGCTTGATATTGGAGAGAAAGCTCATTTTTGGATATGGTTCTGACTTATTTCTCCATTCCAGGTATGGGTTCCATTCCACTGAGTAGATCTGTTAGCCAAATCAAGAGTAGTTGGTATCCCAAAATGGCTGTGTGCCACTATTGCACTTGTGTGAGCATCAGGTCAGGTTGATTGCTGTTGAGTAGCTTAGACCATGAGTTGCTTAGACAGATATTGGTAATTTTCCCCTAGTCAGTCATGTAACACCTTCTGCCAGTAGACAAGCTAACTGCCTGGGGATTGACTCTCTTCCAGTTTCCAGTCAGGTCACTCCATGTTACATCCCAACAGCATATGGTGTCTTCAGCAGTAGGGTCTTAACATTAACCCTTGGTGGGTTATTAAGTACTCTGACATAATTTTGTCTTCTCTTGGGAAACCTTGTAGGTCTCTCTGATCAACAGCTCATTGTGGATATTACCCACATGCTGGTACTGGGAGTGACAAGTCAGTGCCAAGGGAGAAGAAGAAAAATATAGGTAATATAAAAGAAGAAAAGAGAGAAACAGGAGAATATTGAGGATAGTCTTTATCATACCCTCTCCAGGCCCCTGCGAAACAGGTATGCTCTCTAAGCACCTGATGAAGATTCGACTCTTTAGTATGTCTTTCAGGATGTAGGATTATATGGTACCATTTCCATTTGGGTACAGTTTTTTGTCCCCTCCATAACCTCCCCTCCTGCCCACTATCCTTATCATCAAGTCTTCGAGATGTTTATTAACATCTTTCAAAAATAAGTCTTTTTTTATTTTCAATTTTTTTATTAACAACTTCCATGATTATACAAAATATCCCATGGTAATACCATCCCTCTCCCCACTTTCTCCTTTGAAACTCCATTCTCCATCATATCCCCCCCCCAATCAGTCTCTCTTTTATTTTGATGTCATGATCTTTTCCTCCTCTTATGATGATCTTGTGTAGTAGTGTCAGGCACTGTGAGGTCATGGATATCCAGCCCATTTTGTGTCTGGGGGGAGTACGTTGTAAGGAGTCCTACCCTTCCTTTAGGTCTTACATTCTTTCCTCCACGTCTTCTACAATTGACCCCGAGCCTTGAAAGGTGTGATAGAGATATTGCAGTATTGAGCACTCCTGTCACTTCTTTCCAGCACCATGATGCCTTCTGAGTCATCCCAAGGTCACTGCCATGTGAACAGAGAAGATTCTCTACCAAAAGTGAGAGTAGCATTAATATAAGGGTATGAACATTAAGAGAAGTGCTTACTGGGCAGTTTGATAGGCATAGTATATACATTTAGCCAGACAGCAGCAGATGTTGCACCTCTAGGGCTCATGACTACCCCTGTTTTAAGTTTTCAGTATCAGAGATGTATTCCCTCCCATGGAGCAGGCCTCCAGTCCAATTAGAGGGCAGTTGGTTTCCATCATGACTGATGTGCTACTATTGCACCCCTTGGCTCATTTGGCCTGGCTGTCCAAATACAAGGCTTGCACTGTCCACTGTTGAGTATGTTCACTGGTGATTTCTCTCTCTCCCATTGAATTGTATGCAGAATGGCTTCTTCCAGCTTTCTGTCAGCTGGTCTACATGGAGGAGGTTATCAGCTCAGTTCCAGCAGGTTTTTTCAGTGGCCTTGCAGCTCAAGCATGTGGAGACTTCAACAATAGGGTCTTACCATCTATTCCTGGTGGGAAACCAAGGGCCTTGGCAATGGCATATAATGTTTTGGGTACACCAGGGACCTCCCTGGCCAACAACTCACTGGTCAGTATCCCATCCCTGGCATTGAAAATTTTCTAGCAACAATCTATAGTTCATGAGTGTTCCATTGTCCAAAAAGGTAGGTTTCCATATGATTTATTTACATCCTCTTAGATTTTGATAAGCCCTCCCTCCACCTTTCCTTTACTCAATCTCTTCCCCTGACCTCTTTTTGGGCCTTCCTCCCCCATTAATCTATTCTTCTACTTACATATTTATAATACCATCCTATGAAGTACCCCCCCAAAAAAAAACCAATCCAAAGAATCAATGAAACAAAGAGTTGGTTCTTTGAAAGGGTAAACAAGATTGATAAGCCCTTAGCAAAAATTAGAGATGAAAAAGGCAACATCAAAACAGATACCAGAGAAACTCAATAAATCAGAGTGATATACTATAAAAACATATACTCTGAAAATCTGAGAGGAATGGATGATTTCCTTGATTTATATGACCTACCTAAATTAAATCAAGATGAGATTAATCACTTAAATAGACCTATAACAAGTATGGAGATACAAGCACTTATCAAAAATCTCCCAACTAAAAATAGCCCAGGCCCAAGTGGACTCACTGCTGAATTTTACCAGACCTTCAGGGAAGAACTAACACCATTGCTTCTTAAGTTTTTCCACAAAATAGAAAAAGAAGGAATCCTACCAAACTCCTTCTATGAAGCCAGCATCACCCTGATACCAAAACCAGGCAAAGATAGAACAAAAAAAGAAAATTACAGACCAATCTCCCTCATGAACATAGATGCAAAACTTCTCAACAAAATGTTGGTAAACAGAATACAAGAATATATCAGAAACACCATTCATCACACACATAAAAGAGGCACAAATTGGAAAGGAAGAGATCAAGTTATCATTATTTGCAGATAACATGAATCTATACATAAAGGACCCTAAAGACTCTACCAGTAAACTGTTAGAACTGGTAAACACCTACAGCCCTATAACAGGATACAAAATAAATACACAGAAATCAGTAGCCTTCCTATATGCTAACAACAAATACACAGAGGATGAAATCAGAGAAATTCTTCCATTCACAATTGCATCAAAATAAAAAAGTACCTTGGAATAAACTTAACCAAGGAAATGAAGGATCTCTACAATGAAAACTTTAAAACACTCAAGTGAGAAATTACAGAAGACACTAGGAAATGGAAAAACATGCCTTGTTCCTAGATCGGAAGAATCAATATTGTGAAAATGGCAATCTTACCAAAAGCAACCTACACATTTAATGCTATCCCCATCAAAATTCCAATGGCATTGTTCATAGAAATAGAAAAAAAAATCCAAAAATTCATTTGGAATTCCAAAAAAATCTCGAATATCTAAAACAATACTGAGCAACAAAAATAAGGCTGGTGGTATCACCATACCGGATTTTAACCTATACTACAGAGCCATAGTAACAAAACAGCATGGTACTGGCACAAAAGCAGACATGTAGATCAGTGGAACAGAATAGAGGACCCAGATGTAAGCCCAAGTAGCTATAGCCACCTGATATTCAATAAAAATGCCAAAAATACTCATTGGAGAAAAGGCATCCTCTTCAGCAAATGGTGATGGGAAAACTGGATATGTATCTGTAGAAGGATGAAAATAGATTCTTCTTCTCTCTCTCCATGCACAAGAATTAAGTCCAAATGGATTGAAACCTTAACATCAGCCCTGAAACTCTGAAACTGCTAGAGAAAAAAGTAGGGAAAACCCTTCAACATACTGGTCTTGGCAAAGACTTTCTGAATATAAACCCAATTACTCAGGCAATAAAACCACAGATTAACCACTGGGGCCTCATGCAATTACAAAGATTTTGTACGGCAAAGGACACTGTGAATAAAGCAAAGAGGCAACCTACAGAATGGGAAAAAAATCTTTGCCAGCCATACATCTGATAGAGGATTAAATTAAATAATAAGAAATAAAACAAGCCAATTAAAAGTGGGCTATGAAACTAAATAGAGATTTCTCAAAAGAAGAAATACAGATGGCATATAAGCATCTAAAAAGTGTTCTACATCCCTATTCATCAGGGAAATGCAGATTAAAACTATGTTGAGATTCCATCTCACCCCTGTCAGATTGGCTACCATCATGAAAGCAAATGATCATAAATGCTGGTGAGGATGTAGAAAAAGAAGAACCCTTCTACACAGTTGGTGGGATTGCAATCTGATCCAGCCATTGTGGAAATCAGTGTGGAGGTTCCTAAAACAGCTAAAAATAGGTCTATCATACGACCCAGTTACAGCACTCCTAGGCATATATCCTAAGGACTCATATCATTACCTTAGAGATCTTGCTCAACCATGTTTATTGCCACTCAATTCACAATAGCTGGGAAATGGAACCAGCCTAGATGTCCCTCAACTGATGAGAGGATAACGAAGATATGGCACATTTATACAATGGAGTTCTACTCAGTGGTAAAGAAAAATGAAGTTATGGAATTTTCAGGAAAATGAATGGATCTGGAAAGGATTATACTAAGTGAGGTAACCCAGGCCCAGAAAGCCAAGCATAACATGTTCTCTCTCATATGTGCATACTAGCTACAGATGATTGGACTTCTGTATGAGTAGGAAGAAAACTCAGTAGCAAAGGCCAGGAAGCTAGAAAGGGGATATAAAGAGAATAGAAAGGAAGGGAAGCATTTACCTAAATGCTCCATGCTTCCATACAGAGATATTTGTTCAAATGTGTTTACAGATGCACAATTTACAACAGCTAAGAACTGGAATCAACCCATGTGCCCATTATTGGATGAGTCTTATCAAGTTGTGGTACATGTACACAATGGAATTCTGCTCAGCAGAAGGAAAATGATGCAATAAAATGAATGGACTTGCAACAGATCATACTTAACGAACTCACACAATCACAGAAAGACAAATTCCACATGGTCCCCCTCATCTGTGGTTCCTAACCTGGATCAGCTTGAGTTGATGACATACCTCATAGGCAACTCAAGGCCCAGACAATAGGGATGGAAGGGTTTGAGGGGAAAGGAAGGGAAGGGTGGGGGAAGAAACACAAAATTGAACCCAAAATAAACCAGAACCATAGAAACCTTCATCCTTGAAGATAGAATAAAAGATTGAACCCTCAACAGGAATATGGTGGGGGGGTCATCTGACAAGAAGAGCCCTGGAGAGCAGAATGAAACATAACCTTAAAAAAGAAAATGGCTCTGACCTGTAACTCCCAGTATCAGAAAGTTGTTGCTACCACAATGAGCTTTAGATCTCAAAGACCCACCAGGTACCCAAAACAAGACAGTCTTCTGTCAAAGCACTTGATTATCTGCCTGGGGAAATGGTAAGACCCTATTGCTGAAGAGACCATATGCTGCCAGCACAGAACAAGGAACCTGGAAGCCAGCCAGACCCCAGACAGCCATTGCTAGTTTTGGAAAACACTATCTGAAGCTAGTGGGGGAAGTAGCCAACAAAAGTGTGAGTGACCACGGGTCTAAGCTACTCAGAAGCAAACATCCTGACAAAATGTACATACTAGTACAATAGTGATTCACAACCTTGGTATGGGTTCAATAGCTTTTTGATTGGCTAAGGGATCCATTCATTGGAAAGGAGCCCCTATCTGGAATTGGAAACCAGATCAGAATCCTATGGAAACAAAGATTATGACCTCCAATATCAAGATCCCACTAGTCTTTGGCTAAAAGATGGTATCCACACATCAAATTCTCCCTAAGTTAATAAACATCTCATTTAACCTATGCTGACTTTACTCTCCACTGGAGAATCTGCATTTCTTTTTCAGAAGGTAGCAATACCTGAGGAGATAAACAACCGTCACACTTGAGCCAAGCCCCAGCTGAAACCACAGAGGAACTGGGGAGATGAGCAAGAATGCATCTTCCTGGGCTGGAGAGATGGCTTAGCGGTTAAGCGCTTGCCTGTGAAGCCTAAGGACCCTGGTTCGAGGCTCAGTTTCCCAGGTCCCACGTTAGCCAGATGCACAAGGGGTCGCGCACATCTGGAGTTCATTTGCAGAGGCTGGAAGCCCTGGCGCGCCCATTCTCTCCCTCTTCCTCTGTCTTTCTCTCTGTGTCTGTTGCTCTCAAATAAATAAATAAATAAATAAATAAATAATTAAAAAAAAAAAGAATGCATCTTCCATGGTGAGCCTGACAATCAGTTCCAGGGTGAAGGAGACAGACCCTGAGGAAACTCAACATCTAGCAAAGGAGAAATCCAGAGGCTCCTAAGAGCTCATCACTGAAGTAGACTTAAAACGTACCCACTTGACTCGAGGAATTTTATGAGACAGGGGACAGAAAGATTTTAAGAGCTACAGTTGGGACACTATACCCAGAGGCCCTGCCTCCCTCCAACAACTGACTGCTGCTCCCACAACACATAACCCACAGCCCCATGGGGAATATTTATAACCCTACTGAGGAGGGCCCCAGTGGAATGGGAGAAGGGAAGGGGGAAAGGATGGCACCAACACATGATGTATCCATAGTAAGTAGGTTTATAATAAAAAAAGAAAAAACATGGGCAGAGAACTGAACAGAAAATTTTCAAAGGAAGAAAAACAAATGGCTAATTTCTAAGAAAATATTCAGCAACCTTAACCATTGAGAAAATGCAAATTGAAACAATTATGAGATTCTACCTTACTCCAGAAAGGATGGCAGTCATTAAAAAACTCAAATGACAGTAAATGTTGATGAGGATTTGGGGAAAGAAGAAATCTCATTCCCTGCTGTTGAGAGTGCAAACTTGTGAAACCACTATGGAAATCAATATGGAGACTTCTGAAAAAGATAATTATAGAGCTACAGACTGATCCAGCCATTCCTCTATTGGGCATCTACCCTAAAGGCTCCACTATTCACTGCAGAGACATTTGCTCAACCATGTTTATAGCTGCTCAATTCATAATGGCTCAGAACTGGAATCAACACAGATGCTCATCATTTGACAAATGAATAATGAAGATGTGGTACAGTTGAATTCTACTCAGCAGTAAAAAAAAATGATGTAATAAAATATGTAGGAAAATGGATAGACATGGGAAAAATGACCTCATTAAAGTATAGAAAGGCAAACTCTGCATCATCTCCCTCATCTGTGGATCCTAAAATAGGAAAGTGTGAATGGCTGTCATACCCAACATACAACTCAAGGGCCAGATAAGAGGGATGAAAGGGTTTGTGGGGAGGGCAATGAGATGGCATAGGGAGTGGAGATATAAACAAAACCAAATACAATGTGTACTGGTACCATAGACTGCTTTCTCCTGGATAAAAGAATGAAAGATAGAATGCTTAACAGGAACATGAAGGATTGTGTGGTAAGATGGGCCCTGGAGAGGGTGGGGTGAAGCCATACTCTAAAATATTTGATTCTGGCTGGTAAACCTTAGTAGCAGAAATTGATCACAACCTATGTTGAGCTGTTGATCAAAAAGACTTATGAGGTCCCCCAAACAAGACAAGCTCTGTCAAAGCACTTGGTTACCCACTTTAGTGGAAAGCTGAGACCCTGTTGCCAAAGAAAACACATACTGCCATGGCACAATATCATAGAACATTGAGAGATATGGCTGAATCTGGAAGAAATTCATCTCTCAGATGGCTAACCCATATAGTGCTGAAAACACAACAGGAGATGCTGGGCAAAAGCAGACAACAGACTCTGCTGTGTGCAAGCAACTGTCCTGACATGCAGTTGCAATATTAGCACCCATGCTAGATAAGTAAGTAACCAGTAGCTTTCTGATTGGCTAGGAGATTCTCTTGGTGGAAAGGAAAGAATAGCTGGATCTGGGGAACAAGGCAGGATTCTGAGGAGACCAAGATTATGGACTCCAGTGAGAACTGTCCACTAGCCTTTGGTCAAAAGTGAGGCGGTGGCCATCAAAAGCTCTCTAACTTAACAGTTCTTATACTCTTTAACCTATCCTGATCTCACTCTCTGTTGGAGAATCTGTTTTTCTTTTTCAGAAACAGCAAGAACAAAGGACAAGAATTGCTGACTCCGTGTCATCAGGTGGACACCCCCAGCACAGAAGCTAGGGCCCAGGTGGAACACAAAGGAACTGGTGAGATGAGCAAGAATGCTGCGGCCACGGCAAGCCTGGCAACCTGAGCCAGGACGGTGGAGAGAGATACTGAAGATATGGAAAATGCACTGAAGCATAAATCAAGAAGCTCTTGAGAGTTCAACACTAAAGTGGACTTAAATCACATCCACCAAGGCTCAGGGAATTTTGCAGAAGAGGGGGGCAAAAAGAATGTAAGAGCCACAGGGTAGGAGGGAATATCCAGAAGAATGCCTCCCTCCACAATGACAGACTTCTGCTCTTATAACTCATTACTCACAACTTCATGGTGTATACCAGCAATCCCATTAAGTAGGGCCCTCAGTGAGGGTAGGGAGGCAGGGAAGATACCAACACTTGATGTGTCCATACAAAGTTTCAACTTAAAAAAAAAAGAATTAAAGAGATAGGGAAAAAATAAAATCCTATTTGTATGTGCTACCACTTATAACACTCACCAGTTTAAGATTTCAGAAGGGATGCAAGTAATCACTTCTTTGAGTGACATCTCCTATTCTACAAGGAATAAAAATACGTGACAGTACTTTCTGTCTTTCTTTCTCTCTCTCTCTCTCTCTCTCTCTCTCTCTCTCTCTCTCTCTCTCTTTCTCTTTTGCTTGCTACTGATTTTCTTTTTTTTTAAATTAGTTATGTACATACTCAGTGTGTAAACAGCCATGTTGGTACCATAGTTAGCCTCCTCCCTGTCCTCCTCCTCCACAAGGTCCCTCCTTGCTGGAGACTGTGGTTCATTCATATATAGTGTTTCAGAAGAAAAGAGCAAGGGATCCACCAAGTGTTAATGTACCCATCTACAGACTTAAACATTATTCATGGCTTTCCAATAGAAAATTAAGAAATAAAACTGACACTTACCTGTAAAGCTGGCTGCTTAAATTTTTTTCTCTCCTAGGCTTCCATGATATGAGAATTTCAAAAGTACAGTCTTTCCACATATTTCCATCATTTCCTGTGTTTTGCTTTATTCTCCAAAAGCAGCTTGTTTCTATCAAACTGCAGAAGAGGACACAAAACATCACCATAAATAAGACAAAAATAAAACTTATCAGCTTCCCCATGTCTAGAAGCTCACAGTCTGAGCTAAGATGTAATGTGCAGGGTCCAGTAGGTAAACACATGACATGTGCATGCTTGTGTGTGTATCTATCCTCACTACTATTGAAGACTAGAAGGAATATTTATATCCATAAATAAGTTCTTTCCAGCTTGTGTCACCTTGTTCCCCTTGAGGTGTACAAAACACAGCCCTGGGGCCTGCATCGAGGTCAGAAGCAAAAGTTGAAAAACATGTTGTGAGGATCATCTCTTGTTTCAGGTGCTATGAGTTCATGCATATCAAGGCATCATGAATGCCACTGGGATAATCTCCTGAGGATATTTGGTCCCAGACCAATGTCAACAAGCCATTTGGATAAACAGCACCTGAAACCATGTAAATGGATTACATTGGAGTTTCCAAAGCAAGATATGAGGTGAAAACATTAGATAGGTTTCCTGCCCATCAAAGCTCATACAGACACATGCAGCATTACCCCTCATATAATTCTCACCTTATCCCTTTCTTACCCCAAATGTTCCCCTTGTGTTTCATGTTACATATATTTATTTATATTTTGCATATGAGAACAAATTATATTTGTCATTTTATTTTCTATCACACATGTCATATCAGTTTCCCTCTTCCAGCTCCTTTTAGACTTATTATTTCCCCCAAACAGCTAATTTTCTGTTATCATTTGTACATAAATAAAATTAAAAATATAAATATGACAGGAAATATATGCAGAGACATTTCTCCTACCCATAACTGTGGGCTAACTCCACAATGCATGACCCCTATACCTCAACAAGCAGGGGCCCGGAGGAGGGGGTAGGACCTGGATGAGCCTAACAATGGTACCAGCTTGACTGTATTCACTGAGTACAAAACTAATTAATAAAAAAAAGAGAAAATATATTTTGTTCTGAATCTGATTTATTTTCCTTAAGATGATAATTTCTGCTTCATCCACTTTGCTAATGTCTTACTGTTTTTTGTCTTAATAAAATTTCAATGTACATGTTCATACAAATGTATATATGTATGTAGTTAGGTATGTGATTTTTACTACTCATTCATGTGAAAATAGCATGCAGTGTGATTCCATATCTTGAGTATTCTGAATAATGAAATGGCAAACTGTTGTCTCTGTGATATGCTGATTAAAAAACTTAGGTGTTTCTCAAGAGTGATACAGATCCATCCTCTTCTGTATCTATTTTTGTGTTTGGTTAACTTCATTCTCATTTCCTTAGTGGCTCCAGCGGTTTCCATTCCCATTGGAAACTTATTTTCAAATTTAATCTTTCTGACTTGGGTGTGTGGAAAACTAATTGTTTTGATTTGTGTTTTCCTATTTGTGAAAGATTTTGAATATGTTTTCATGCATTTTTGGACTTTTTTATTTTAATATATTTTGTGCAATACAATTGCGTGGGAAGGTTGAGTCTCAACTATTAAATGTTATTTGTTTTATTTTATTTATCTTTTACTATTTGATATGGGCATACATATTTTGTATGTAAGCATCACATGTTGGTACCATCCTTTCCCTCCTCCCTGCCCCTTTTCTGAAAAGGACTTCCTCATTGGGGATGCAGGTCAACCCCATGAGGATTGTGGGTCATGCATTTTAGGGGCAGCAGTCAGTTATGGGGGAGAGGCAATGTTTCTGTGCAAAAGATCCCTACTTGTGACTCTAACGATCTTTCTGCTCCCTCTTCCACAAAATTTCCTGAGCTATGCTGGGAGAATTTTAAGTCTACTTCAATGATGGGCACTTAGGAGCATCTAGATCTCTGGTTTGGTAGATGTTGAGGGTCCTCAGTATCTTTCTCCATCACCCTTATGCTGAGATCAGCTTGATAACAGTAATGTATATTGAAAACAAGTGAATGTCAGGCATCCACTTCTTCCAAAGAGTAATATTCTTCTATCTTGTTTAAAAAACATATTTTATTTATTTATTTATGAGAAAGAGAGAGAGAGGTACAAGAAGGGTGTGAGAGAGAGAGAATGAACATGCCAAGGGCCCCCACCCACTGCAAACGAACTCCAGATACGTGTGTCTCCTTGTGCATCTGGCTTACTCAGAGCCTGGGGAATCAAGCCAGGGTCTATTGGCTTTGCATGCAAATGACTTAACCAATGAACAGAGGAAACAGAACTTGAGGGCGATGAGCAGGATGTAGCTGTTTGTCCGATTATTGGCCTTCACAATCGGTGTGTCTTGGTGCTTCACAAAAACCCCAAGAACAAGAGCAGTGAGTGCAGAGAAGCCCAGGGCCAAGCAAGCCAGAGCTGTCCCCAAAGGGTCTTCATAAGCCAGGAACGTCACAGATTTTGGAGACAGTGAGTTCGCTCTTTGTTGGCATACTGATCAACTGGACACTTCACACATTGATCCATACCTGGCAAATAAAGCAAAGTATCATCAATATCATCAGTAGTGCAGTATTTTCCTTCTTAGTCACAGAACACTACAAGCAAGTGTTTTCAAGGTGACCCATGTTTGTATTCCTTGTTCCTATCAGAAGCACTCTCCATGTCAATTTTTGTGATAAAGTCCATAATTTTAGACAAAATGTGGTTGTTCCCTCACACTATCATTCTTATGAAGTGTCTTATGAAGTCTTAACTGTCAGTATCAAGGTGATGCTTTAACCATAGATAGATGGCAGTAGGTATATATAATTATTTAAAAATTTATTTTTCAGAAAAACTAATAAAATTGGAGACCCCTAGATATAATTAACACTAATATCACTATTGCTTAAATGCATCTCCTTGGAGAAGTATTAATGTGATAATTTTGAGAGAACATAGCATTTACCTATTTCTCCAATTTCTACCTCAATAATCCTTAGTTTATGTTTTAGCAGAATTTGGTCAAGAAGATATTGAGAAAGGGATTATGAACAAGAAAATTTGCCAACACTGAATAAAATGAACATGATATATACTAGTGATCTGGGGAGGAATTCATCCCACCTATAAGTTGTATTTTCTATCATAGTGTCTTACAATTTTGATTGTGGTTACCTTGAATCATAAAATAGGATTAAAAAGAATCATATGAAATCTCATATTCAGGAATTCCATTGAGGAATTTTTCATTTATAACTCTAATCTTACTTATCATGTTTTCTAAATTTATGTGCATACAATTTTATGAATTGTCATAGTCTATATTATAGAGACATAATTTCCACCTTATTTGAGACATATAACATGGCCAGCATGTACAAATAAAAAAACACCTTCTGTATTAATATTGAATTTATCTGTCACCATTAAAGTTTATATACAACTAAACAATTTGAATTGTTTATAATGGTATTATCTAAATAAACACAGTTTTGTTTTGTTTTGTTTTTTTTATATATTCTCGGGGTGTGGTGGCACAAGTCTTTATTTATTTATTTTTTATTTTTTTTTATTTATTTGAGAGCGACAGACACAGAGAGAAAGACAGATAGAGGGAGAGAGAGAGAATGGGCGCGCCAGGGCTTCCAGCCTCTGCAAACGAACTCCAGACGCGTGCGCCCCCTTGTGCATCTGGCTAACGTGGGACCTGGGGAACCGAGCCTCGAACCAGGGTCCTTAGGCTTCACAGGCAAGCGCTTAACCGCTAAGCCATCTCTCCAGCCCAATAAACACAGTTTTAATTCCATTTCTAATAATATTTTAAGTCTCTTATGACATTATTCAATTCCATCTAAAAAAATTTAATGTCAGTCTTCTTTCTTTTTTTTACAGCTTGTCTCAACACCTCTCTCTACCCACATTGATTTGTGATATACTTGGAAACTGCTCTAGAGCTATGACAGTACCCTACAAGTTCTAATAGATGAAAATATTGACTTATTAATAAGTATATCATTATTTAAATCCTTTTGATCATACTTATTGCACTCTTTTTAAAATTTTACTCTAAAATCTCACCTCCACAGGTTTTCTGCATTTCTCACCTGGAAAATAAAGGGCAACATAAAATAACACCTATTCATTCACCCAGAACTCAACCTACTAATCTTGACATCCCAGAGATACATGTTTACATTTATTATTATTTTTGATCCCTGAACATTTCACATTACCACCTTAAATGCTTAAATATATATCTGAAACAATGCTTGTAACATTTTAATCAGAATATTGGGCTTTCTTGAAGTAGGTTTTTGATGTTTGTAATATGCTATTGTCTAAAGTCTTAAAATTAACTTTGATTTCTGAATTACTTTGTATATACTCAGTAGATATTATTATGTCAAGGAAAGTATTTGCAAATTTACATATTTCTAAAGCCAAATAAATGACATCTCTGAGCATTTCTGCTCTGTCAGTAATCTATTGAGTACTGCAAGATAAGGAGGTGGAAGATTCCTCATAATAATCTTCATTTTATGTAGATTCTAAGATTATATATATGTAAAGAAAATATCATGTGTGACATTCACTGATAAGGATAATATATTACTAATTAAGGATCTCAAACAGTATTTTTTATTAGATATGGACATATTTAGTATGTAAACAACACGTTGGTACCATTCTTTCCCTTCTCCCTGCCCCTTTTCTGAAGAGGCCTTCCTCATTGGAGATACAGGTCAACCCCATGGGGTTGTGGGTCATGCATTATGGGGGAGAGGCAATGTCTTTGTGTAAAATGTCCCAACTTGTGGCTCTAACAATCTATTTGCCCTCTCTTCAGCAAAATTCCCTGAGCCATGCTGGGAGCATTTTAAGTCTACTTCAGTGATGAGCACTTAGGAGCCTCTGGATCTCTGGTTTGGTAGGTGTTGAGTGTCTTCAGTATCTATCACCCTTGTGCTGATATCAGATTCACTAAGAAAGCAGAACTCTTGTTCATTTCCCCAATTCCTCTGTTGTTTCAGCGGGGGCTGGGGTAGAGTGCACTGGGTCATCTCTCTTCTCATGTCCAGCTCCTGTCTAAAAAAGAGAAGCAGATTCTTCGACAGAGAATGAAATCAGCCCTGTTTAAATGGATAATCATTATTAAATTAGAGAAAATTTAAAGAATGTAGACCCTTTTATAGCCATGGTTAGTGGGAGCTTGACAATGAAAAGCAGAATCATTTTCTTGATATGATTCTGACTTGTTTCCCAGTTCCAGATGTGGTTTCCTTTCCACTGAACTGATCTGTTAGCCAATCCAAGAGCAGTTGGTTATCCACCATGGCTGTGTCCACCACTGCACTTGTGTGAGCATCACATCAGGTTGAGTTTCCTGGACAGATGTTGGCCACTTTCTGCTGGTAACTCATGTAGCACCTTCTAGCACTAAATGGGCTAATTGTCTGGGGACTGGCTCTCCTCTAGATTCGAACCAGGTCTCTCCATGGTCCATGCTGTCAGTGCATGATATCTTCAGCAGTAGGGTCTTACCATTAACCTCTAGTGGGTAATCAAGTGCTCTGACAGAAGTCTGTCTTGTTTGTTTTGGGAGTCTCTGATCAACAGCTCATTGTGAATGTAAACCACATCCTGGTACAGGGAACTACAGGGCAGCACCAAGGGAAAAGAAAATATAAAAAAACAGAGAAGAAAGAGAAACAGGAGAAATTTAAGGTTAGGTTTGTTTCACCCTCTCCAGGGTCCTTCAATTCAGGTGCTTCCTCTAAGGTCCTCTTGAGGGTTCTGTCTTTTAGTATGACTTCCAGGATATAGGATTCTATGGCATCAGTTCAATTTGGGATCACTTTTGTGTGTCCCCCACCCACCCACTCACACACACTGTTCCCATTCCCTGGTATGTCAGCAACTCAGGTTGATCCAGGTTAGGAACTGCACACGAGTGAGAATATATGATGGTTGTCTTTCTGTGATTGTGTGAGTTCACATAGAATGATCCAGGCTCAACCATTTTTCTACAAATTTCAATATGTCCTTTTCTATTACTGCTGAATAGAACTCTCTGCCCCACTTTTATAGTAGGTTGTTTGATTTTTTATTGTTCAGGGTTTTTTGTTGTTTTTTTTTTTGAGTTCTGTGTAGATTCTAGATATTAGGCTTCAGCCAAGGGTATAGCTAGCAAATATTTTCTCCCATGACTCCAGTGGGTAATCTACTATGGTATATTTGTCTATGCAGAAGCTTTTCAGCTTCATGAGATCCCATTGGTTGTGTGCTTGTTTAATTTCCTAGGCTACTGAGATTTTTTTCAGGAACTCTTCCAAGTCCTATGTTGTGGAGAGTCTCTCCTAATTTTTCTACCACTAGTTGAAGAGTTTCAGATCTTATGTTGAGATCTTTTATCCATTTGGACTTGATTTTGTGACTGGCAAAATGAATGAGGCTTATTTAATTTTTCTACATATCGTCATCCAATTTGTCCAACACCATTTGTAGAAGATGCTGCCTTTTCTCCAGTCTACATTATTGGCACCTTTCTCAAAAATCAAACAGCTGTAGTTACTTGACCTAAGGTCTGGGTCTTCAATTCTGTTCCACTGGTCTACGTTTCTATTTTAATTCCAGTACCATGCTGTTTTTGTCACTATGGTTTTGTAATATAGCTTTAGATTCATTAGGTGATACCACCAAAGGTGTTTGTTTGTTTGTTTGTTTGTTTATGACACAGAGAGGGAGAGAGAGAGTGAGAATGGGCACTCCAGGGCCTCTAGCCACTGCAAACAAACTCCAGACACATGCTCCACCATGTGCATCTGGCTTATGTGGTACCTAGAGAATTGAACCTGGGTCCTTTAGGCTTTTCAGGCATGCCCCTTAACCACTAAGCCATCTCTCCAGCCCTGAGTGGTGTTTTTTGTTGTTGTTGTTGTTGTATGGTGTTTTTTGTTTGTTTTTTGCTTTTTTGCTGAGGATATGTTTGGCTATCTGAGGCATTCTTTCATTCCATATGAATTTTGAGATTTATTTTCAATCTCTGTGAATAGTGTTGCTGGTATTTTTATTGGTATTGCATTAAATCTATATATTGCTTTTGGTAGAATTTCCATTTTCACAATATTAATTCTACTTACCCAGGAGCATTGGAGGACTTACCATCTTCTCAAGTGCTCCTTGATGACCTATTTTGGCCTATTCACTCCAGAACTCTGTCCTCCCATACACTGTCCATGCAGGGAAATCAGACTCTCAAACAGTATTTTTTATTGTGGGGGAATTAGTATGTACAATTGATTTAGGTGCTAAAACTGTGGTTTATGGAAGAAAATAAGTGTTATTTTCATGGTCAGGAGCATTTATCATTCAGCAAAGTGATTACATTAAGGAAGGGAGAGAAATTATCTGTCTCTTCATCTCCTCTCAAGGCCCCTACAAGTTCCCAGCATGGGTGGAGAAAGTAATCAAACTAGAGAGTTACTACCTAAGCCAGAAACTTACCCATTTTATTAGAAATCTCATTCTCTGGGCAAGGGAAACAATCAAAGCAGCAGGCTGTCTTTCCCTCCTGTCGGAACTTCCTGAAACCAGGCCAGCAATTCACACTGCACACAGAGTAGGGAATCTGAGGAAAACCAGAGATGTGCTTGTAACAGGTAGGAACTTCATCTACTGCATTCAGAAGTATATATTAAAACAATGCACCATTAATAAGCTTATTTTCCATGTCTACAATATAATAGAAGGGTCACACTCCATTTAGTACACTGTATGTTCTCGTTCATATGGAGATTTTGATGAAACATTTTGTTGTTTCTGAATATCTTTCCAAAGATAGAAAATTGTAGCCGGGTGTGGTGGTGCATGCCTTTAATCCCAGCACTCAGGAGGCAGAGGTAGGAGGATCGCCATGAGTTTGAGGCCACCCTGAGACTCCATAGTGAATCTCAGGTCAGCCCGGGCTAGAGTGAGACCCTACCTCGAAACCCCCCCCACAAAAAAAAAAGATAGAAAATTGGACTGGAGAGATGGCTTAACAGTTAAGGCACTTGCCTGCAAAGCCAAAGGACTGGTTCAATTCCCCAGTACCCACGTGAGCCATATGCACAAGGTGGCTCATGCATCTGGAGTTCATTTGAAGTGGTTGGAAGCCCTGGAGCACCCATTCTCTCTCTCTCTCTCTCTCTCTCTCTCTCTCTCTCTGTCTCTGTCTCTGTCTCTCCCTCTCTCTCTCCCTCTCCCTCTTTGTCTCTCTAAAATAAATAACTAATAAGTAAGTAAATGAAAATCTACAACACTGCAAAGAGAATCATAAACAATATGTTGGACTCGACCAAATCACAAGGGGCACACATGGTCTCACATGATTTCTGCTAATTAGTTCTAGAGTAAAGCACTACATTTAGTTAGAACACACCTGCTTACTCCCAGTGGCCCAATCTATTGTCTCATCAGACAAATGCATTTGCTGACCACTGGACAGATATGGAGAAAACTGTCCTACTTTCACCTTTATTTCAGGACCTTGTGGATAATTCAAAATGTGGGAAATATCATACTCTGCACCAATCTTTCTTTTCTCATTAATAATCACTAGGTCTCCAATGGGGTTGATAAATTGCAAGCTCTTCAGCATGTGGTAAAACTAAAAGAGATGTATCATTTTGCAATTAAATTTAAATAAATCACACAACCAGTGGCATCTAATGAAGATAAAATGCTTGTGTACAGACAACATGCCCTAAAAAGAGCTCACAAACTACCTTACAGATGAGGAGAAAATCTTTGCCAGTTATATCACTGACAGAGGCCTAATATCCAGAACCTACAAAGAACTCAAAAAAGCTAAACAAAAAATGCACTCAAAAAGTGGGGCAGATATCTCAACAGGAAATTGTAAAAGGAAGAAAAAGAAGAAACTAAACTCATTTATGAAAATGTTCAACATCCTTAACCATCAAGGAAATGCAAATTAAAGCTACTATGAGATTGCACCATACTACCAAAAGGATTACAATCTTTTAACAATCAAATTACAGTAAATTTTAGAGGGCATTCAGGCAACGAGGATCCCTAATTCACACTGGTGGGGATGCAAACTTGTACAGCCAACATAGAAATCAATAAGTAGACAACAGAAAAGGATGAAAATAGTACTAGCAACTGGCCCAGCGATTCTGCTACTGGGTATCTGCCCTAAAGGCTCCACTCTTCACTCCACAGACATTTGCTCAACTATGACTGTGGCTGTTCAACTCACGATAGCTAAGAACTGGAAGCAACCCAGAAGCCCATCACTTGACAAATGGATAATGAAGGTGTGGTACGTATACACAGTGGAATTCTACTCTGCTCTAAAGAAAAAATGATATAATGAATTTTCAGGAAAATGAATAAAATTTGAACAGATCATAGTAAGGGAACACACCCATATATAGAAATGCAAACACAGCATGGTCTTCCTCATATATGGTTCCTAAACTGGAACAACACGAATTGCTGTCATACCCAGCAAGAAATCCGAGGGTCAGGTAAGAGGGATGGAGAACAAATATTCTACAGTCCATTCTTAACTGTGGCCTTCATTCATGTATGAGCTGCAATGTGGACAAAGCACCTGACTGATTATATTTCAAATCCTTGCTATTCTTATGTCCAGATAAAATGCAGTAACGTAGGAAAACAATCTACAGATGGCACCTTTCTTCTTCCCACACCCAGTTTCAAAAGAAAAATATCATGAAGTCGCATATATACATTATCTGAGAGAATTATATCTATGAGAAATGTCTGGGAGCCTCGGTGTCTATCTCCTTCACCTCTGTAGACCCCATCACTGAAGCAGACCTAAAATGAACCCAACATGGCTCAGGGAAATTTGCAGAAGAGGGACAGAAAGAATGTCAGAGTCATACATTGGGTCATTATGCACACAGACATAGCCTCTTACCCATAACTGATGGCTGACTCCAGAATGCACCACCCATATTCCCCTGTGGAGTGGGGAGGACAGGGATGAGGCTAACGATGGTACCAACATGGCTGTATACGCTGTGTACATAACTAATATAAGTCAATAAATAAATAGAAATGTCTGTCCAGGTTAGACAGACAAAGAACATTGTTCCCTCTTCAGAGACTTTAGGAATCATGTGCTCACAGAAGAAAGATGTGCAGATACTTGGAGGGACAGTTTGTCTCAGCCACTTAATATTGAACAAATGCCAGTGCTGTCAGGAAAAGGAGGATCTAATATGAAGCAAGGTAGAAAGCACTGTGTCTCCAAATGCTACCTTTGTGCATTATAGTCTAAACAAATCAGATACATTTGACTGTGGAAAACTACTGTTCAGTAAGAGACAAAATAATTTTTGATTCATTCATAAGTGGCATGCTTGGGAAAAAAGAGGAAGGAATCCAAAAAGTATTAGTGTATCCATACATAGACTTCTTACACATAAGTCATGACTTTCAAATAGAAAATTAAGTAACAAACTGACACCAGTAAAGGTGGTTCATCAAATCATTTTTTATCCAACATTTCTCTGATATCGCAATTGAAAATATACAGTTCTTCCACATATCTCCACCATTTTTTGTGTTTTGTTTTATTCTCCAAAAGCAGCCTGCTCTGTCAAACTGCAAAAGTGGACAGAAAGCATTGGAAGAAATAAGACAAAAGTGAAACTGATCAGCTTCCCATGTCTCCACGCTCTCAGCCTCAGCTCAGCTGTAAATGTGCAGCATCAGGTAGATACACATATGCCTGCTCGTGTGTTACCCTGACTACTATTGCTGACCAGGGGGGATATTTGTATCCCTAATTTATTTCTTTCCACCTTGTGTCACCCTCCCTTGAGGTGTACAAAACACAGCCCTGAGGCTCAGCATATGAGGTCTACATCAAGGTCCAAAACACAAGTTGAAAAACATGTTGTGAGGATCATCTCTTACTTCAGGTGCTGAGTTCACTGATGTCCAGGTATGAGTGCCACTGGGATAATCTCCTGGGCATAGTTTCAGACTAATTGAAACAAACCATTTGAATGAAAAACTAGTTAAACCTTGTAAGTGGATTTAATCAGAGATTCCAAAGCAGGATGTGAAGTGAGAAGGTCAGAAAGGTTTCCTGCTCATCATAGCTCATGAAGACATGTGCAGCATTGTCTCTTCCATTGTTCAGGCAATGGAGAGAATCCTCACATACCTCACTCCCATCAGCATCATAGCATTTACTGTGTGGTCCATGCACTACTCTATAGCAGTTTCATGCCTGTAGTATCCCACAAGTCCACATTGCCCATTGTCTGAGTTCACAATAAAGAAAATAATCATGGCAAGCCCAGCAATTCCCAGTCAGTCTCTCAATGTCAATGCAGACACTAAGCTTTACACTTCTGTTCTAAAACATGACCTGCATCTGTGTTCCTCAGCTCCCACAGACTAACCCAGTTTCTCATTTTTAACATTGCTTTTCTCCATTGTTTATTTTTACCTAGTTAGAGGGTTCCAGCTGGAATTTAACTTTATATGTTATATTCAGACACTACACTTCCACAACCTAAGGAATTATTTCTGTTCTACCTTTTACATTGCGTGTTGCCAGCTGGACAATCAATAAGTGAGTTTGGGATGAGGGGCCTACTTTTATTCATATGGACTATATAGAAAGTTTCACAAACTTAGTTAATTCCTTTTTTTGTGAGATGAGATAGAGCTTTGGACTTTAAATAAGGCTCAAAGGTTCTGATTTTTCTGGGCTTGGTGGCACACGTGTTCAATCCCAGCACTTGGGAGGCAAAGGTAGGAGGATTGTCATGAATTCGAGGCCACACTGAGACTACATAGTGAATTCCAGGTCTGCTTGGGCTAGAGCAAGACATTACCTTGAAAAGAAAAAAACAAAAAATTATTGCTCACTGATTTTGAATCTGGGAAGAAAGATCCTGAAGGAGTCTAAGAGACAGATACAGAGAAAATAGGGAAAATCAGCCATGGAAGGGAAGAAAATTCATCCTTGAGGACCAAAAGCTAAAATTTCTGTGCAGTGTTGAGTATGTTGTCATTACTATTTAATGTCATTATCTCCTTCTTTTTATTTCTTTAAGTATAAATCTTTTTTGTTAACAACAGATTTTGTATGGGTACATCATTTATTGGTTACCTCTTATCCCTTGTCCCCACCCCCATTCCTCTGGGGGCCCTTTTCCGTGGGGTTACAAGTATTCAACAGGGGGTTCTGGTGTATGTGTTGTGAGAGCAGCAGTCAGTTATTTTTGTGGGGAGGGAGTGCCTCTGGGCATGATGTCTCAACCTGTGGCTCTTACAATCTTTCTGCCCCCTCTTCTACAAAATTCCCTGAGTCATTTTGGGTGGGCTTTAAAATCTACTTCAGTGATAAGCTCTTAGGAGCCTCTGAATCTCTGCTTTGGTAAGTATTGAGTATCCTCAGAGTCTGTCTCCTACACCCTAGCACTGGTTATCAGGTTCACTACAGAAGCAGCATTCTTTTTTTTTTTTTTTTTTTTTTTTTTATTTGAGAGCGACAGACACAGAGAGAAAGACAGATAGAGGGGGAGAGAGAGAATGGGCGCGCCAGGGCTTCCAGCCTCTGCAAACGAACTCCAGACGCGTGCGCCCCCTTGTGCATCTGGCTAACGTGGGACCTGGGGAACCGAGCCTCGAACCGGGGTCCTTAGGCTTCACAGGCAAGCGCTTAACCGCTAAGCCATCTCTCCAGCCCAAGAAGCAGCATTCTTGATCATCTCCTTACTCCTCTGTGGACTCGTCTGTGACGTGGCTTAAATGCGAAGGGTAGGTTATCTCCTGGGTCTTGCTACCTTCTAAAAAAGAAGAAGAGATTCTCCAATGGAGAGTGAGTCAGCACAGTTTAAATGGGACAATCCTTGTTAATTTAGGGGTAATTTGATATATGTAGCCCTGCTTTTAGCCAAAGCCTTTGGAGAGCTTGACACTGGAGAGTATAATCTTCATCTCCGTAGGATTCTGATCTGGTTCCCAATTCCAGATATGAGTACCTCTACATTGAGTGGATCTCTTTTTTTTTTTTTTTTTTTTTTGGTTTTTCGAGGTAGGGTCTCACCCTGGTCCAGGCTGACCTGGAATTAACTATGTAGTCTCAGGGTGGCCTTGAACTCACGGTGATTCCTCCTACCTCTGCCTCCCGAGTGCTGGGATTAAAGACGTGCGCCACCACGCCCGGCTGAGTGGATCTCTTAACCAATAGGAACACAACTGGTTACCCACCAAGGCTGCGTGCCACTATTGTACTGGCATGTACATCATCTCAGGATGTTTGCTTCTCGCAGCTTAGACCTCTGGTTGCTCAGATCATTGTTGGCCACTTTCCCCCAGTAGCTCCAGCACTAGACTGGCTAACTGCCTGGGAACTAGCTCGCTTCCATATTCCAGACAGGTCTCTTCATGCTCTGTGTCAGAAGCATAGTGTCTTCAAATTAAAACAACTATGATATTCTACATTACTTCAATAAGGATGGCGATCATTAAAAAAATCAAACGAGGGCTGGAGAGATGGCTTAGCGGTTAAGCGCTTGCCTGTGAAGCCTAAGGACCCCGGTTCGAGGCTCGGTTCCCCAGGTCCCACGTTAGCCAGATGCACAAGGGGGCGCACGCGTCTGGAGTTCGTTTGCAGAGGCTTGAAAGCCCTGGCGCGCCCATTCTCTCTCTCTCCCGCTATCTGTCTTTCTCTCTGTGTCTATCGCTCTCAAATAAATAAATAAAAAATTTAAAAAAAAAATCAAACGACTGATTGAGATGGGGGGTATGATGGAGAATGGAGTTTCGAAGGGGAAAGTGGAGGGAGGGAGGAAGGGTATTACCATGGGGTATTTTTTTATAATTATGGAAGTTGTTAATAAAAATTTGGAAGAAAAAAATCAAATGACAACAAATGTTCGTGAGGATGTGGGAGAAAAGAAACTCTCATTCACTGTTAGTGGGAATGTAAGCTTGTACAACCACTATGGAAATCAATATGGAAATTCCTAGAAAGAATGAACATAGAGCTACCAACAGACACAGTTATTCCCTTATTGGGCATCTATCCTAAATGCCCACATCTCACTACAGAGATTTCTGCTCAACCATGTTTATAGCTGCTCAATTCATAATAGCTAAGAGCTGGAATCAACCCTGGGTGCTCATCAGTGGATGAGTGGTTAATGAAGTTATGGTACATTTACACAACGAAATTCTACTCAGCAGTAAGAAAAAATGATACTATGAAATTTGTAGGAAAATGGACAGACTTTAGACAGATCATACTCAGTGAACTCACACAATCACAGAAAGACAAATGCCACATGTTCTCACTCATTTGTGGCTCCTAACCTGAACCAGCTTGAGTTGTTGACATACCTGACAGGCAACTCATGGCTCAGACTTTAGGGTTGAAAGGATTGGAGGGGAAGGGAAAGAGAAGGGTAGAGGAGGTTTGAGGGAAAACAAACACAAAACTAGTTCTAAATTGAGCTTGTAACATAGAAACCTTTATCCACAGAGGCCAACTAAAAGATGAGACACTCAACAGGAGCATGGGGAACCCTGGAGAGGGTGGGAAGAAGCCTTACTTTAATTTTTCTTTTTTTGTTCTCGTTGCCACAGGCTGCTAACTCCAAGTCCAAGAAATTGGGTGCTATCCACCATGAGCTGTTGATCGATCAGAAACTAGACAGGTTTCTGTCAAAGCACTTGGATACCTACTAGAGGCAAAAGGCAAGATTCTGCTTTTATTTTTAGTTAACATGGAACAAAACATATTTCTAAATGAAATATTAATATATCTGATATTGCAACTTGAGCATATTGCTCTTCTATCGCCTATGTTTATCCCTCACTCAGTTCTCACCTTACCCCTTCCTTGCCCCAAGTATTACCCTTGTGTTTCATGTCACATGTTTATTAATATTTTGCTATGAAAGTGAACATATTTGCCATCTTGTTTTTATTGCACATATTTATGTTAGTTTCCATCTCCCAGATCCTTTTAGACTAATTCTCCTGTTATCATTAGTACATACAAAAAAATTCAGATATAAATGAGAGAAATGCATTTTGTTCTGAATCTGATTTATTTTCCTTACCATGCAAAACGTCTGATTCATGCACTTTGCTAATGTCTTACTGAGATTGTTCCTTAAGTCTAAATAAAATTCCACTGTACATGTTTACATGTATGTATATATGAACATAGGTAGGTATATAATTTTCACTACTCATTTATGTGGAAATGGACATACACTCTGATTCTTTTTGACTCTTTACTGATTCAATGATGTCTGGGAAGATTGAAGTTCTACTTTTAAATATTATTTATATGGTCACATGTTAATTATCATCCAAATGAATTGATGAGAAATATTGCCTCCCTTCTGATGTCTGGTTTCTCTGCTCACTATTTTCTTTCTTCCCAGATGCTTTTATGGCATATGTCCCCATTTGCCCATTTTTGCTATTATTTCTTGAGCCATTTCAAAGGTATTTCAAAAATGTCCTTGCCTATACAAAAAAATTTTTTAAAGGGGCTGGGAAAATGTCTTAGCAGTTAAGGCATTTGCCTGTGAAGCCTAAGGACCCTGGTTCAATGCCCCAGGACCCACATAAGCCAGGTGCACAAGGAGGCACGTGCATCTGGAGTTCCTTTGCAGTGGCTGGAGGCCCTGATGTGCCCATTCTCTCTCTCTCTCTCAAATAAATAAATAGAATATTTAAAAATAAAAAATAAACAGATTGTGGTTCTAGTACATCTTCAAGAAAACGCCTATAGGACTTCTGGTCAAGATGGCATCTACTTAACCATGCTTCACCTCCAAGGACAATGACAGGCAAGATTTGTGGCTTTTTAGAGTCATCAGGTCCTAGGCCACCTCCAGTGGGACAGCACGGAGGGGTACAGTCAGGAGTCTGCTGCTTCCCGCACTCTCAGGTAGCCCACCAGTCCACCGAGCCCCTCAAGCAGTGTCTCAGCTGCCACAGCAGCCACCACGCCACTGGAGGAGGCTTCCTCCTGTGCTGCCTGTATGCAGGCTCTGTGGGCCTGGGCCAGGCATCTCTCACCTTTCCTCTCATTAACCAGCTCTCATTCCTCCCTCCCTCTTGGTGGCTTTCTTCCCTTTCACCTCCAACAGGACTGCCATCCCATCCCCCCCCTTCCCCATCCTGCTATCAGGCCCATGTCGCTGGGTCCAGGCCATGGGGTCCATGCCATCAGGCCTGAGTCACAGGGTCTGCGCCATTGGGTCCACGTCACTGGTCCATGCCATGGGGTCTGCATCACCTGGTCTACATCACCTGATCCACCATGAGGTCCACATTACTGGGTCCACACCTGGCCTTTACTGTCCCATCTCCCCACTACACCACCTGCCTGCCACAACTACAAGATGCACAGTCTCCAGGCTCCTCTCGCCTGCCACCAAGTCTCCAGGTGCACACCAGGGCCTTGGGAACTCCTCCCACCTGAGCAGACAGGCCCGCTTGCCATCAAAAGCCTAATCTAGTCAAACATAAAAGGGAACAGTCACTGAAGACACTTCAAGGGTAAACAACAGCTTCCTCCTGAGTTAATTAAGGTTCCCATCCTGTGATGGCAGACCAAAGTGCAAAAGGAACAACACAAAACATCAGATGAGAAGAACCCCACCCAAGTTGCCTAGTCTCACAATAGAAGTCTCTAATGAAAACTAGAAGAGAAAAGTGGAGCAGAACCCCACAATGATGACACAAGGTATGTGACCTTGACCAAGCAATTGGCAGAACTTGCAAAAAATGTGAGATATCTCCTTTAGCCTCATGTGTTTGTGATTAAGATTAATTCTTAATCCCCAACTGATGGAGCCTTCAGGAGACAGAGCCTTGTTGGAGAAGGTGCATCACTGGGGATGAGCCCTGAGGTTTATTAGCTTGGTCCCATTGGGAGTTCAGGGCCAGCTCACAGATGCCACTCTTCCCTCTGGTCAGTGATGAAGTGAGCCAGCTTCCTGCTTCTGCTATGCTTTCTCCATCACGATGAAGCTTCCATTCAAAACATTGAGCTAAATTAACCATTTCCTACATCAGCTGCTTCTGGTTGGATGTTTTGTCCCAGCAAATAGAATGGAACTGGTACAGGTGATAACTTGGATATAATAGAATGATGTGACTATCATCTGTGACCTCTATGGACATTTGAGTTTTCAACTGAGAATGAATTGATGAATGGGCCTAGGTCATTGAGGAATGATTTTTGTGGTATATATGGCAGTGCCTTGGATTGAGGCATGTGAGATGAAAAGGTAATTAAAGCATGATGAGAAAAATATGATTGATATTAATGTGGCTTTAACTGAATCCTTGATGCTTTGGTTCTGCAGTCCCTCAACAATCACATGAGACATCAAGTTGCACTGCACATAATTTACTAAATAACATACCAGGCAGGACTGACTTGTTAATTACCACCTATCTCTTGCCATCCACCTCGAAGCATACACCCCACAGTAGTTCAGACAGGAAGGGCTTATCTACTGTGAGGAATACCTAACTCTGGGTCAAAGTCTGGATAGTAAACTAAAGGTATTCTTTTAAGGATTTTGGAAAACAAGATAATGCAACTTTATTGGCATCAGAACATTTGTTTGGTGCCAACTCAGCTCCAGATGAATGCCAGAAGGAGATCCACAGATTCTCCTATCTCCTCCATTGGAGTGCCTCAGCCATAATCTTCAGTTGTTAGTGGCATCGTTCCCAAGGCTTCATTACACCACAGTGGCATGTCCTGTAGGATCTAGAGTCCAAGGCACAGGCGACGGGGCACGTTGCCTCTGTTGTTTATGCCAACAGCAATCCCCATAGCCACGTGGCAATCTATATCTCCTGCTTCCTCACATCAAGTAAGACTCACTTAAGTCCTGCCAACTGTCCCTGAGTCATTTGTTCTTGCTGCTGCTGCAGCTCTTCTTCACAATGCCTCTACTCCTCCTCCATCCTGGGCACCAGATCTATGCATCTCTGAACATCCTGCTGACGCCTCTCCTCCAGTCTCTGACATTCTTTGCACCTCATCAACTCCTGCGTCATAGGCATAAACAGATGGTAACAATGAGCTGCCTCATGGCTAACTGCTCCTGAGCCCCCTTCATTCAGTCTTCTTGGTCTTGCCACTGCTGCATCAATGAGTGCCTTCTAGTGCTGGGCATATTCACACTCTGCTGCATCACTGAGTGCCTTCTAACTCTGGGCATATTCACACTCTTTTGCATCACTGAGTGCCTTCTAACTCTGGGCATATTCACACTCTGCTGCATCAATGAGTGCCTTCTAGTGCTGGACATATTCACACTCTGCTGCATCAATGAGTGTCTTCTAGTGCTGGGTGTATTCACACTCTGCTGCATCACTGAGTGCCTTCTAACTCTGGGCATATTCACACTCTTTTGCATCACTGAGTGCCTTCTAGTGCTGGGCATATTCACACTCTGCTGCATCAATGAGTGACTTCTAGTGCTGGGCGTGTTAACACTCTGCTGCATCAATGAGTGCCTTCTAGTGCTGGGCATGTTCACACTCTGCTGCATCAACGAGTGCCTTCTAACTCTGGGCATATTCACACTCTTTTGCATCACTGAGTGCCTTCTAACTCTGGGCATATTCACACTCTGCTGCATCAATGAGTGCCTTCTAGTGCTGGGCATATTCACACTCTTTTGCATCACTGAGTGCCTTCTAGTGCTGGGCATATTCACACTCTGCTGCATCAATGAGTGCCTTCTAGTGCTGGGCGTGTTCACACTCTGCTGCATCAATGAGTGCCTTCTAGTGCTGGGCGTATTCACACTCTGCTGCATCAATGAGTGCCTTCTAACTCTGGGCATATTCACACTCTTTTGCATCACTGAGTGCCTTCTAGTGCTGGGCATGTTCACACTCTGCTGCATCAATGAGTGCCTTCTAGTGCTGGGCATATTCACACTCTGCTGCATCAATGAGTGCCTTCCAGTGCTGGGCATATTCACACTCTGCTGCATCAATGAGTGCCTTCTAGTGCTGGACGTATTCACACTCTGCTGCATCACTGAGTGCCTTCTAGCACTGGGTATATTCACACTCTGCTGTATCAATGAGTGCCTTCTAGCACTGGGCATATTCACACTCTGCTGCATCACTGAGTGCCTTCTAGTGCTGGGCATGTTCACACTCTGCTGCATCAATGAGTGTCTTATAGTGCTGGGCATATTCACACTCTGCTGCATCAATGAGTGCCTTCTAGTGCTGGGCATATTCACACTCTGCTGCATCAATGAGTGCCTTCTAGTGCTGGGCGTGTTCACACTCTGCTGCATCAATGAGTGCCTTCTAGTGCTGGGCATATTCACACTCTGCTGCATCACTGAGTGCCTTCTAGTGCTGGGCATATTCACACTCTGCTGCATCAATGAGTGCCTTCTAATGCTGGGCATATTCACACTCTGCTGCATCAATGAGTGCCTTCTAATGCTGGGCATATTCACACTCTGCTGCATCAATGAGTGCCTTCTAGTGCTGGGCGTATTCACACTCTGCTGCATCAACAAGTGCCTTCTAGTGCTGGGTGTATTCACACTCTGCTGCATCAATGAGTGCCTTCTAGTGCTGGGCATATTCACACTCTGCTGCATCAATGAGTGCCTTCTAGTGCTGGGCATATTCACACTGTGCTGCATCAATGAGTGCCTTCTAATGCTGGGCATATTCACACTCTGCTGCATCAATGAGTGCCTTCTAATGCTGGGCATATTCACACTCTGCTGCATCAATGAGTGCCTTCTAGTGCTGGGCGTATTCACACTCTGCTGCATCAACAAGTGCCTTCTAGTGCTGGGCATATTCACACTCTGCTGCATCATTGAGTGCCTTCTAGTGCTGGGCGTGTTCACACTCTGCTGCATCAATGAGTGCCTTGTAACGCTGGGTGTATTCACACTCTGCTGCATCAATGAGTGCCTTCTAGTGCTGGGCGTATTCACACTCTGCTGCATCAATGAGTGCCTTCTAGTGCTGGGTGTATTCACACTCTGCTGCATCAATGAGTGCCTTCTAGTGCTGGGCATATTCACACTCTGCTGCATCAATGAGTGCCTTCTAGTGCTGGGCGTATTCACACTCTTCTGCATCAATGAGTGCCTTCTAGTGCTGGGCATATTCACACTCTGCTGCATCAATGAGTGCCTTCTAGTGCTGGGCGTGTTCACACTCTGCTGCATCAATGAGTGCCTTCTAGTGCTGGGCATATTCACACTCTGCTGCATCAATGAGTGCCTTCTAGTGCTGGGCATATTCACACTCTGCTGCATCAATGAGTGCCTTCTAGTGCTGGGTGTATTCACACTCTGCTGCATCAATGAGTGCCTTCTAGTGCTGGGCGTATTCACACT
Source organism: Jaculus jaculus (assembly GCF_020740685.1). NCBI lineage: Eukaryota > Metazoa > Chordata > Mammalia > Rodentia > Dipodidae > Jaculus > Jaculus jaculus. The sequence continues at coordinate 14,030,442 of NC_059122.1, read as the reverse complement.
CTGCTGCATCACTGAGTGCCTTCTAGTGCTGGGCGTATTCACACTCTTCTGCATCAATGAGTGCCTTCTAGTGCTGGGCATATTCACACTCTGCTGCATCAATGAATGCCTTCTAGTGCTGGGCGTGTTCACACTCTGCTGCATCACTGAGTGCCTTCTAGCACTGGGTGTATTCACACTCTGCTGCATCAATGAGTGCCTTCTAGTGCTGGGTGTATTCACACTCTGCTGCATCAATGAGTGCCTTCTAGTGCTGGGCGTGTTCACACTCTGCTGCATCACTGAGTGCCTTCTAGTGCTGGGCCTATTCACACTCTGCTGCATCAATGAGTGCCTTCTAGTGCTGGGCCTATTCACACTCTGCTGCATCAATGAGTGCCTTCTAGTGCTGGGCATGTTCACACTCTGCTGCATCAACGAGTGCCTTCTAGTGCTGGGCGTATTCACACTCTGCTGCATCAATGAGTGCCTTCTAGTGCTGGGTGTATTCACACTCTGCTGCATCAATGAGTGCCTTCTAGTGCTGGGCATATTCACACTCTGCTGCATCAATGAGTGCCTTCTAGTGCTGGGCATGTTCACACTCTGCTGCATCAACGAGTGCCTTCTAGTGCTGGGCGTATTCACACTCTGCTGCATCAATGAGTGCCTTCTAGTGCTGGGTGTATTCACACTCTGCTGCATCAATGAGTGCCTTCTAGTGCTGGGCATATTCACACTCTGCTGCATCAATGAGTGCCTTCTAGTGCTGGGCGTATTCACACTCTGCTGCATCAATGAGTGTCTTCTAGTGCTGGGCATATTCACACTCTGCTGCATCAATGAGTGTCTTCTAGCTCTGGGCATATTCACACTCTGCTCCATCAATGAGTGCCTTCTAGTGCTGGGCATGTTCACACTCTGGGTGTATGGTTGCTCCTGATCCTTATGAAACTGCTGCCTTTTATTACTTCTCTTTTGCACAATAAAAGAATTTACTTTGAATTGAGGGAAAATACATACTAGTTCACAGGAACTGAAAACTGCCTGTTCCTCTGTGTAGATGGAGTCCTCTCTACCTCATACCCGCCAAATCTCAGTAAACATTGCAGAACAGAGGTAGCAGGAAAATTGTAAGAGCCAAAAGATGAGGAGGAGTGATTTGGGGAGTTGTCTTCTTGACATGAAGTGGTCTTTGCATTCAGAACCTCACAGTTATAGAAGGTGATTCTCATCAAAATAAATTGTGTACATATAAAAAAATAATTCAATAAAAGCCAAAAGTATCTGTTTTAATAACCAACTTCTCTGGAAGTTACTCTTCATCATATTATCATGTACTTTTTCTTGGGGTCGGGTCTCACTCCAGACCAAGATGTCCTGGAACTGACACTCTGTAGCCCCAGGCCAACCTCGAACTCATGGCTATCCTCCTACCTCAGGCTTCTAAGTGCTGGTACTAAAGATATGTGCCACCAAGCCTCATCATATTTACTAGCTTGGCTTATACAATATCGGCTGGACAGTCCAACAATGGCTGCCTATAAGTTAGAGGGTCTGAGAACCCAGTAGCTGCTCAGTATACCAGACTAGATGCCTTAGCAAGCGTAATCTGGTATTGTGATGGCTTGGGGGTTCCCTGGTCCACTTGTTTTGTCTGCTGTCCTGCTGTCCATTTTGAAATATTGGCAGTGGCTGTGGTGGCTGTGGTTGCTGCTGGGGATGCTGGGGATGGTGTTTCTTTGGAGTATGGCAACATGCTCCAAAGGAAAGGCTGCATTGCTCTGCACGCTTGCATCCTTCTTCTCACAACTTTCTCCTCATAGCAACAGTGCCTCTACATCACCTCCACCATCCCAAGAAAAGAGCAGCAACCACCAGGAATGAGAAGATAGAGCTTGGTGTCTCAAAAGGTGAAATCACCTTTCTGCCATTTCTTAGGTTCTATTGTCTATTGAGTGCCAAAGACTTGACTTGGTATGAATGACACATGGGGGCCTCTTGGGATTTTTCTACAGAGACAATTCTGCCATCTTTGAATAAGCAATATGCTGACACCTGTTCCAAGGAGACTGGCTTGCATAAAGCTTCAGCTTTGATAACCACAATTTCTCCATTTATTTATTTGTTTGTTTGTTTGTTTTGTAGTGCTGGGGATTGAACTATTCAGAAAACACTCTACTAATAAACTACCTTTCCAGACCTACGACTCCTCAGATACATTTTTAGCTAACATTTGCATGATTTGTCATGTTAATTAACTACTTTTCATGAGATAACTTGCCTGATTCACATACTTCTTTACCACTTTTTAATTTTTTCTTGCATTTCATTTTATGGTCCTGGTATATTTCCATTCTTGAACTACAGCTTAAAAAATTCTGTGGTGGCAGCTTTCTCAACTTGTGTTTTCCTGCAAATATTTTCAATGTTCCCTTTTTCTTGACTACAACTGAACTAGAAGTTATTTTCTATTCATAACTTTTAGCTATTACTTAAATGTCTTGACATATTTGTTGCTCCTTTTGAGCTTCAGCTTTCTCAATATAATATGATTATCAAACCTTTCACAAGGGTTTATTTTGGAGAATAATAAAAGACATATAAATTAACATTAACGACAAAGAAGCCTAGTTATTTGTGAAAGCACTCATAAAATAACCACTTCTATGCCTGGAATAGTGGCACTGAAATTAATACACTCACATGTTACAAGTAAAAATCGATTACTACATAGCAACACTGATGAATTCAAATTTTTAAATGTGGAAATTTTTGGAAACTCCCTTTCTAAACATCTCAGTATGCCTAGAAGTACAAGATGTGAAGATGTGACATAATAAACAACCTAAGTCACAGACACAGGCAGGGTTTGCTTCTGCCTTCTAGACTCAAAAACAGAGAATGTTTCATTTGAGAACAAATATTCATACCTCTCTAGACTCCTTCAACAATACATGGAAGAACAAGCTGGAAAAAGATTATACCCACATCTAGTTCCATTTCCTCAAAATGTCCAAACTGTGAAAATCCCAGCCCAAAGTGACTAGCCAGTATGGGTGGGATGGAGGAATGCCTGTAAGATTTTCTGGAAGGATGGGCAGTCTAAACTGAAATCTAAAAAAAACATAACAGGACAGTGCTCAAAGGGACTATGGAAGAATGGGGAGTCCTGAAAAAGGGAGGTAAGATGTAAAGATAGAAGAGAAGATGGAGAAGACAGGAGAGGAGGCAGGGGGAACAGAATGAAGGGAGATGTTATATAATGATAGATAGATAGATAGATAGATAGATAGATAGATAGATAGATAGATAGATAAATTTATTGGAAGTAGAAAGGTGCATTTTTTACATTTCCTAACCAACCTTCTTGGACTGACAGGACCTCAAATCCCTCATCCCCAGGCAGGCTCATTGGGGAGGCATCTGAGAACTGGTCACTGGGGAAGACTCTTGAAAAGACAAAAGCCCGTCCTGCCCACTCTTGCCTATTCTTAACACAAGGCTTCTCCAGGCTGGGCTGCCAGACATCCTCAAACTTTTCCAAAGAAGGTAAGGGGAGACTTTAAGGATAAACTGAGAAGTGCTGATGGGATTTATAAAGCAGAAGATATAAGGATCAGAGAATGCTAAAGCAACGGGTGACCCAGGGACAGGAAAGAGAGACTGTGAAGTGGGCTGTCTACAGCCACAGGAATCTGGTTCTTAGCTGTGTGGACCTGCCTGGTTCCTAGTGGTCCACTAAGGCAATCTTTGGCCCATCACTTTCCCTTTTCCATGCTAGTTATGGCTTCCAGGATCCATTCTATAATGGGAAGTTTTCATGCAGAGCAGGGAAGAGGACATTTCTAAGGCAGAGGAACAAGACTAAGTGTATCACCCTGCATGATTATGGACTTGTATATCACTCTAAGCTTGCTTCTGTCACACTGTGTGTAGGTGTGTGTGTGTGTGCAAGTGTGTTCCTGTGTATGCATTACAGTGTTGCAGCAGCAACTGTAAAATACCACAAATATGGTGGCCGGAAACAAGAGAAATTAACACTTCAAACTATGGGGACAAATATTCTGAAACTAAGGTATCATCAGGGTCATGCTTCCTCTTGAAGATGCTAAGAGAAAATCATCCTTCCTTGTCTCCCAGCCTCTGGTGGCTGCATCACTCCAGTCCCTATATCTGTCTTTGTATGGCCTTCTCCTCTGTAATTACCTCTCTTTCCTTAAGAGGACACCAGTCATTATATTTATAGGTCACCCTAATCTAAGACGATCTCATCTCACAAGCCTTTGTTAAACAAGATCCTATTGACAAATAAGGTCACAGCATGAAGTCACACATGGGCATGTATTCTGAGGGCACACTGCAGCCAAAGTCCTGGGACACGTAGCTATTGTGTGTCCTGGTTTCTTCCACTTGCAGATGCTGTTTTATCAGGCATCCTGTAAGTACTCAGGAAGCATCTGCAGACTGCCTCCATTTCTAGCTGTTTACTCTGTGTTTCAGAAGTAGAGTGTGTGTCTCTGCTGAGTTGTTTGTTTTTGTACAACCTGTGTGCACTGTTTTAGGTCTGTGACACAGGTGAAAAGCCAAGAGAGCTGCATAGATTTAATGATGCCCCTTGACAAGGAGGGGCACTGAGACGGGACCAGAGAGCCAGTGCGTATGCGGCTGGGCTGTCTTCCTGGGAACCTGAAGATGCGAACAAAACCTGGGCCTTGCTACTTCCGTAGATCCAGGCTCTGGCAGGGCACTTGCAGAGCTCCCTTGTAGAGTCTTACCAAGGAGTTGGAGTGGAGCGCATGCCAGGAAGAAAGGGAGAAAGCCTTTTTTGTAATTTTTAGTGATATTTGTACACTTAGGAGTAGGACTCCTGTAACCTCTGAGTACTGAGGAGTGGGAGCCATTCACACTGGCAGAGGAAATCTTAGACCAGAATGAAGTTAAAGTCTTAAAATGTCATGGTTCCTATAGGGATCACCTGCTATAGAAAGATGAGCTACAGCTCACTCAGCAGACAGCAGTCAGCAATGGGCTACGTGATAGCAATGATAACCATACCAGCTATAAGATGTGAGAATTTTGTACTAAGAACTTGACATAATGTCCCACTCCATGATCCCATGAGGTCAAGTTTCTGGTCATCACAACACTCAGTTGGAATCTGTGATTGAAGCTTCCATTCTATGTGACTCTAGAATCTGTGACTATGTCAGAAATCTGTCTCTGGGAGTGAGAAGAGATCTGCGGCAGTGAAGGGAAGATGGGCAGACCCAGTAGTCCAAGAGACAGGACACAAGGCCAAAGCTGCAGCTGGAGCTGGGTCAGTGTGGTGGACAGGCAGAGACGGTGGCTGAAGGATGTAGGGGATGAAGAGGGGGTGAAAACTGTCTCTGGTGCTACAGTTAGGAGCTCAACTTCATGGGCTCTCTGTAGTCCATATATGTTTTGTTCATTTATAGTATGAACCTACCTTGAGACAAGCTAAATTGTCCATTTTCTGGCCTGGATTCTGACCTTGGCAAAGAAATAACATTTGACAAAAATCTTCTAGGATTTGATGGGGGGGGGTTACCCACAGGATTAATTTATGGCTGCCTGTATGTGTGAAAACATCAAAAAAAATTAATTTAATCCTCCAGGTCAAGAGGGATCATGTGTGTGCTATTGAGGTGTCCCTAGTCTGGTGGTAAGTATTTGAAAACCTGTTATTTAAACAGTAGCTTCAGCCAGGCATGGCTGCACACACCTTTAATCCAAATACCTAGGAAGCTGAGGTAAGGAGATGACTATGAGTTTAAGTCCATCTTGGGCTACAGAGTGAGTTCCATGTCATAATACAGCTCAGTGGATGAGATTTTGTCCTTGATCTGCAAGATACTCTATTTCAATAATTTCAATTTTATTTACTTGCCCCCTCTCCAGTGCACCTCTTGTGATTTGCACAAAGTGTGCCCTTCTGTTTGCCAGAATTCTTACACCTGCAGGAATCTGTTTTAACTGGGGGCATTGTTCTGGGCTGGTGATCTTTTCCACCCAGAACTATGTTTCACATGCCAACCATGTTGCTCTGTTGATGTTCTTGTTGGTTCCTAATTTTGCCTAGAATTTAATAATGTACATTCAGCCTATTTTGATTTCCCATCTCCTCCACTTTGTGTTCACCCAGACTGCCTCAACTCTGTCATGCGCAGACAATGCTACAATGAATATCACTGATCATGTTCCCTCACCTGTGTGAGGAACTCCTTCAGGTTGATACCAGTGGATAAGAGTATTTTCTTCCTTTAACCATAGTTGAATGACTGCAGCCTGCCTGCCTTTGTATTATTAACTGACACACATTTGTACACACGTAGGAGGTAATGCTTAAGTTGACTGATACATATAATGTACAAAGATAAAGTCAGAATAAATAGAATTTATATCTCCTCAAACATTTGTTTTCATATATGAAGAAAGGGAAGGCTATTTTACTTATTTTAAAATATAACAAAAATAGATATAGGCTTTAGTTTTAACTCATGTATAACAGCATCTAACTTTCTAAATTTTGCTACTATGATAGAGAAACATGATACCACTTTATTGGGCTTCATTCTTTTTCTCTTTTCAATTTATTGTTTTAAGTTGCATTTCTCCACTAATTAGAGCAAGTCTTATTTTGCTATGAGCACACCTGATATCCCCTTCTGCAAATCACCTGTGCTCTGATTTTTTATGCTCTTGGTTTGAGAACAAGCCTGATTTTAGTTTCCTATCTGCAACACTGAAGGTATCTTCTTGAACTCATGCATATGGTGACTCTACCCACAATGTTCTTGTTCAGACGATACCTGAAGTGGATATAATAGAATTAAACATTGTATTTCTTTGATGTTTTGGAGTGTTTGTTGGAATAGTTGGTCTTTTGAGGCAGGGTATCACTATGTAGCCCAGGCTAGCCTTGAACTCATGATTTTCCTTCCTCAGCCTTACAAACTTAGAGCTTAAAAGCATATGCCACCATGCCCATATTGGGCTTTTATTTTTCAATGTTTATTTTATCATTTTAAAGAAAGCCTTAGCTCAGCATGGCGGCGCACATCTTTAATCCCAGCACTTGGGAGGCAGAGGCAAGAGGATCGTCATGAGTTCAAGGCTAGCCCGAGACTACATAGCAGATTCAAGGTCAGCTGCTAGAGTGAGACCCTACTCCCCCCAAAAAATCTTTTCAGTTGTAAAGATCATTGCTTTTGAGTATCTATGTTTTTATGTTCCAGGTAGGTCATTTAACATTCAATTTTAAAATATTTTTATTTACTTTATTTGCAATCAAAGAGAGATAGAAGAGAGACAACAGAGAGAATGGGCACGCCAGGGTCTCCAGCCACTGCAAACAGACTCCAGATGCATGCACCACTGATTTTACAAGGGTACTGGGGAACTCTGGTTATTAGGCTCTGCAGGCAAGTGCCTTGACCACTGAACCATCTCCTTGGCCTCATTTAATATTCTTTTTAAAATATTTTTGTTGTTTATTTTTATTTATTTGAGAGGGACAGACAGTGAGAGAGAGAAAGAGAGAGAATGGGCGTGCCAGGGCCTCCAGCCACTGCAAACGAACTCCAGATGTGTGTGCCCCCTAGTGCATCTGGCTAACGTGGTTCCTAGGGAATTGAGCCTCGAACCAGGGTCCTTAGGCTTCACAGACAAGTGCTTAACCACTAAGCCATCTCTCCATCCCTCACTTAATATTCTTGATTCTCTCTTTGAATATGATATCATATGAAGACCAACAGAAAGGTGCTTTTCTCCACAGCTTCCTCTAAACAATTCATCCCTTGGCTATTAATTTGTGCTATGAGCATATGCATCTATGCACCACTCCATACCTGACGTCTCCATTGTGAATTGTTGGTTTGTTTGACCTTATTCTAATCCCCAGTGTTTTGTTTGCAACTGTCTCAGTATTTTGGAAGCCAATTTGCTGCCCCCTCTGTTCTCTCCTCATTTTCAAGGTTAACGTAATCATTCATGGACCTTTATTCCATTGCGGAAATTTTTTAAATGACCTTATCATTTTCTCAAAAAATATATATATGGCTGAATTGAGGGGGCATTTTTATTTCCAGGCAGCATAAACATCTTTCTACTGCTGTCTTTCAATTTTGTCAATTTATTTAAATCAAGTTCCATGTTCTCTGCTCATGAAAGGTGCAATTGACCTCCACGGAGCTCTTTCATGCCCTGAATTAAATTAATCCCTATATGCTTGATCAATTTGCTGCTACTTTGAATATTACCTTCATTTTTGTTCTTGCATTTTTATCTTTAGCTTATTTTGATCTTGCAAACATACTTTAAACAGAATACAGAAAATTCTTGTACTTCCCTCACCCACCTTCTCCTCTTGGCAACAACCACACTTAATGTTGGTATAATCACCAGGACATTAGTGTCAGCATATGGGAAGCTAAGGCATACATACTGAGAATGGTTGGAAAAATCTGCCTTTATGACCCTGGTACTTGGGAATTTATATAGTCTTTATATCATAGAACAGAGTCCTTTTGTTGACAATTCTATTCTTTAATAGTGGGTTGGAGCAGGGTGTGGTGGTACACACCTTTAATTCCAGCATTCGGGAAGCAGAGATAGGATCGCTGTGAGTTCGAAGCCACCCTGAGACTACATAGTGAATTCCAGGTCAGTCTGGGCTAGAGTGAGATACTACCTCAAAAAAAAAAAAAATAGTGGGTTGCTTGGATATGGTGAAAAGGCTTGAGTGCCTATCTGGATGTTTGTGTATCTTTAATATATAAGTGCACATATGTATTATATATTATATGTAATAGGGAGAATATTAAATAATTTTTCTGAAATGATTCTCAAAATAATAATTATTTCCAAAATAACAAATGAATTAGACTCACTAATGAAAAGACCCACCTCTAGGTCACTACAGTATTCTTTTTTAATATTTTATTTTTATTTATTTATTATTTGATAGAGAAAGAGGGAGAGAGAGAGAGAGAATGGGCACACCAGGGCCTTCAGCCACTGCAGGTAAACTCCAAACATGTGAGCCCCCTTGTGCATCTGGCTAACATGGGTCTGGGGGAATCAAACCTGGGTCCTTTGGCTTTGCAGGCAAACGCCTTAACTGCTAAGCCATCCCCCCAGCCCCACTACAATATTCTTGGCATCACCTGTCCATGACCATCCATGCCTCTTCTCAGTTCCTTTATTCCATGCCCACTATCTTTTCATGGTGAGTATAATCTTACTTTGTTTTGATAACAACCCTGTCAGATTAAGGTTGTTATTATCAACTCCCTTTTAAGGAAGAGAAAAGTAAGATTCACAAAGATTCAGGCACCAATCCACAGTCACAAAGCTCAGAAATGGATACTCAACCCAAGAGAGAGCCTAATACTCATATTTGAAAAGTAGTGGTGTGCTGAAAAGATGGATTAGTAATTAAGGCGCTTGCCTGCAAAGTCAAAGGACCCAGGTTCAATTCCCCAGGGCCCACATAAGCAAGATGTACAAGGTGGCATGTGCATCTAGAGTTTGTTTTCAGTAGCTGGAGGCCCTGGCGTGCCCATTCTCTTCTCTCTCTCACACACACATAAATAAATAAAAACAAAATATTAATAAAAAACAGTAGTGATATCAGTAGTTTTTTTGTTAGTGTTACTATTTACTGAGTTCTTACCAAATATCATGCTCTCAGCATGTGTGATTTGTTTGAATCTATCAAATTATTATAGCTTGTTTCCTATATATATGTGTTCCACGGCTGTCAATAATATAGTGAAGCCTAAGATGTTCTGCAACTATCCTGAATGTTTACCAAATTTGTTCTTAGCGTTATACTTTAAACAATATAATATAACTTCTACTGATACTACATGTACATGCTGATAAATATAAATTAAATATAATATTACAAAAATATATCTATTTATTTGTTTTCAAGCATAGAGATTCTGACAACAAGAGAGAAAGAGAGGATGGGCATACCAGGGCCTTCAGCTACTGCAAATGAACTCCAGATACATGTGCCACTTTGTACATCTGGCTGTACATGAGTACTGGAGAATCAAACCCAGGTGTTAGGCTTTTCAGGCAAGCACGTTAAATGCTTAGCCATCTCTCCAGTCCTCTTTTTATTTTTATTTATTTATTAACTAGGAGAGAGAAAGTGATGGAGAGACAGAGAATTGTTATTCCAGAGCCTCTTGCCACTACAAACAAACTCCAGATGCATTCAACACTTTCTGCATCTCTGTTTCCATGGGTACAGGGCAATCAGACTCAGGCAGTCAGGCTTTGCAAGCAAGTGCCTTAACCACTGACCCATCTCTCCACCCCCTGACAGATATTTTAATTAATCTAGATATAATTTAAAGTTTAGGGCAGGATGTGCATCGATTCTATGCAAATACTAACCCATTTTACATAGAGAACTTGATCAGCCACAGATTTTGGTCTACGATGGGAATTTCTAGAACTAGTCCTCTTTAAATCCCAAGGGATGATTGCATAATCACGTTTTTGCAGGTGAGCTGTCCATGTTTTGGACAGGTATAGGAATCTCACAGATGTCCTTCTAGGAAGAACTCCCAAACAACCCTGTGTTCCTCCACACTGGCTCTTCCTTCTTCCCCACCAGCTCCGCCACCATGCTGACACTCAACTACACCATCGTGTCTGAGTTCATCCTCATCGGCTTCTCCACCTTTCCCCACCTTCAGCTGATGTTCTTCTTGCTGTTCCTGTTGATGTATCTCTTCACGCTGCTGGGCAACCTGCTCATCATGGCCACCATCTGGAGTGAGCGCAGCCTGCACACGCCCATGTACCTCTTCCTCTGTGCCCTCTCCATCTCCGAGATCCTCTACACCTTTGCCATCATTCCCCGCATTCTGGCCGACCTGCTCTCCACCCACCGCTCCATCGCCTTCCTGGCCTGTGCCAATCAGATGTTCTTCTCTTTCACCTTTGGCTTCACCCACTCTTTCCTATTAACCATCATGGGCTATGACCGCTATGTGGCCATCTGTCACCCGCTGCGCTACAATGTGCTCATGAGCCCCCGGGGCTGTGCCTGCTTAGTGGCCTGGTCCTGGGCTGGTGGCTCAGTCATGGGTGTGGTGGTGACCACAGCCATTTTCAACCTTACCTTCTGTGGACCCAATGAGATCCACCACTTTTTCTGTCATGTGCCACCTCTGTTGAAGTTAGCTTGTGGGAAGGAAGTACTGGTGGTGGCCAAGGGTGTGGGTCTGGTGTGTATCATGGCCCTACTAGGCTGCTTCCTCCTCATCCTCCTCTCTTACGCCTTCATTGTGGCCACCATCTTGAAGATACCATCAGCCGAGGGCCGTCACAAAGCCTTCTCCACGTGTGCATCCCACCTCACGGTGGTGATTGTGCACTATGGCTTTGCATCGGTCATCTACCTCAAGCCCAAGGGTCCCAAGTCTCTGGAAGGAGACACCTTGATGGGCATCACCTACACAGTCCTCACACCCTTCCTGAGCCCCATCATCTTCAGCCTCAGGAACAAGGAGCTGAAAAACGCCATAAGGAAGGCCTGTCTCAGCAGGCTACTTCTGCACAACTCCTGAAGAGGCTGATTTTATGGTGGAAATGTGGTAGAGAGCAATTCTCTCATCCTTCTCACTACTTTCTCCCTCTGTCTTTCCTTCTCTAGCTCTCTCTTTCCTTCTCCCTGCCTCATTCTTCCCTTCCTTGTCAATAGTTTCCCTGGTCATCACTCTCAAAGTCAATTCACATACTATAAACTTCACCTACTTAAAGGTTTGTATAACCATCACCTCAGCGACTTTAAATCATATAATTTCATCCAGAAGAAACTCTGATCCTTAGCTGGGTGTGGCATTGCACAATTGTAATTCCAGCACTTAGGAGGCCTAGGCAAGATACTGACAAAGCCAAGGCCAGTTTCAGCTGCTTTGAAAGCTTAAGGCCAACCTATGCTACATAGTGAAGCTGTGTTGAGACACAAAGAATATATTGTCTGTTTCTATGGGTTTGCCTCTTCTAAACATTTCAGGATTGAATCATACAATGTACATCCTAATGTGTCTGGGTTCTCTCACTCAGGACCATTTCTCTAAGGTTCATTCACTCCACAGCATGGACCATTCACTCCACAGCAGGACTTCTTTTTTGTTCCTGGTTGCATGCTGTTCCATTGAGTGGATCATCTACATTCAAGTAATCCACTTATCAGGTGATGGACATTTGAATTGCCTCAACCTTTTGGACTGTTACAAATTGTGCTGCTATAAAGTTTTTATGGAAATGTCTTCATGACTTTTGGCATATACTTGGGTGTGGATTTGATGGATCGGAGTACCTTTGTGTATAATCACTGGAGGAACTTCCATGTCTTACAAAGCAACTACCTCATTTTCTATTCCCTCCAGCTGTGTGGGTTCTGATTTTTCCACATCCATACCACCTTTTCATTACTTTATGACTCCAATTATAGTAACTGTAGTGCCTTTCTGTTTTTCATTTTAACTCAGTACTGAGGCGCAACCTAAGGTCTAGTGCATACCTGGCAAGCACTCCACCACTGACTTTTGCTGCCAGCCTTACTGGGGTTTTGATAAGTCATGACAGGTCTCACATGTTAACCACATGATTTCTTTTACTTTACAACAATGATAGGGCTATGAGTTCCCTACATGAAGATAAGGAAGTTGAACTGTAAAGAGATTGAGTCACTTAGCTTAATCCTTAAGCTACAAAGCCAGAATGGAATTTAGCATTTGAGTTGAAACTGAGTATCAGGAGCACATTTCTCATGGATTATGAGTAGGAGAAATGGATAAAAACTTGAGTTAGAAACAAGAGACAAGGTTGGGCGTGGTGGCGCACACCCTTAATGCCAGCACTCAAGAGGCAGAGGCTGGAGGATTGCCATGAGTTAGAGCCCACCCTGAGACTACATAGTGAATTCCAGTTCAGCCTGAGCTAGAGTGAGAACCTACCTCGAAAAACCAAAGAAAGAGAGAGAGAGAGAGAGAGAGAGAGAGAGAGAGAGAGAGAGAGAGAGAGATGTTCTAGCTGGCCCCAATAAAGTTAGTTTAAAATGAGAGGATATACTCTTAGCATGGGGCTGCACATCCAGTGTGCAAGAATTGGGGTTTTATGAATTTAGCCAAACGGGTTATCATGTTTTTATGTCTTTCTGTTTTAGAAATAACATAGGGAAGGAGCATTCTGTTTAAATACAGATTAAGTTTAAATTACCAGAGGTGCTTCAGATTTCAGGTCTATTTCAGACTTGGAATGTATGCACTAATAGATTGTGATAGGTCCAGTAGAGTGCCCGACTGTAAACATGATGCTTCATAATAATTTTACACACAAGCGAGTAAATTCATGCAATATTGTGTGTATTCTCCATGTATTTGCATGTTCATCTGTGTGTGCAGATGTTCATGCATGTGTGTGCACATATGTGTTTAGAGCAGAGGATGATGTGGGCTGTCCACATTAGTCTCCCTCTACCTTATATTTGAGACAGGGTCTCTCGCTGAACATAGAGCTCACACATGCACATTCAGCTAGACTAGATTGCCAGGAAGCCTAAGGGATCTGCCTGGCTCTGCCAGTGCTGGGATTACAAGTGCTTGCCACCACACTGGGCATTTTTACATGGGTGGTGGGGAATTGAACTCAAGTCTCTATGCTTGTACAATAAGCATTGGCTGTACCCACTGAGTCATCTCTTCGGCCTCTCACAATGTTTTTAGTGTGCCTGCATTTTGGCTCTGACCATTATACAAAGTCAGATGTGTGATCTTTATACTGTGGCATTATGGTAGTGGTAAAAAAAAAAATTGGATATTGGAACATTTTCAGTTTTGGTTTTTCAAATCAGGGATGTTTGCACTGTACTATTTACCCTAAAATGTCCGTGCTGGCCATTGAAGTATTCCTTATCTGTGACAACTCTGGGGGTGGGTGAGTGGGAGAGATGCCATCTAGACACCTTTATATTTTATAAGGAAAGTAAAGGGTCCCTACAAGTACCGTGAGTCCCTTACCCTGATATTTCTAATACAACACACGAACCTGACTTTCAAAGGGTCCTGACAGGATAGCATTGTTCACCATGGAATTTTTTATTAATTTTAATTTTACATGTATCAAACTGTGCCCTATATTACATACAATTTTAATATAAATACAATAATTTTGAATGAAAAGCATTACCTTAAATATCACTTTTTTATCTTGATTATAAATATTTTGGTGGGTGTTTCACCTGCCTCACCTCACCTCAAAGGGGAAAAAATGCTTGAATTTCTTTTCTCTCCAAAGACCAAAAATAGGCGCCATCACTAATTTATCTGGTGACAGAAAATATAGAAAAATGCACAAAGTGACTGAGCACAGCCAGAGTCTTGGGGTGAGAGCACACCCATATGTTACAGAAGGGGAGAGAGCACTGTCCTCTCCCTCCATTAATCAGTTTATGCGTTTTGAAGACCCACCGTCCCTGCATTCCTTCCTGTTTGCAGTTCCTTCTAATGGTTCCCTCTGTGCATCCTTTGGTCTCCCCATGGACAGAACCTAGAGAGGCCATTAAAGAGAAAGTGCACAGAGACAAACTGTTGTCAGGGAGATCCCTAGACTTTCAGAACCTCGTCCTGAGCTAATTGGAGCTAAATTTTGTGACACTCATTACTAGAACGTTAGGCCAGCTTGAGACAGACGACATGCTACCTTCCATGTGCTGTCCTGTCTCCCTCCATGTTGAGGCAGTTCCCTTGCTGCCAGATGCAATTCCAGTCCCCACTAGGGGCACTCTCATTCTTTCCACCACAGCCTCCCAGGCTGTCTCTCCCCAGCAGCAGAAGCACTCATCCTTCTAGGGAATTTTGAAAGCATGCTGCTCTAGAAAACCCCTTTATTCTTAGTGTATGGCAAAATCTCTGGTGTGACCCTCAGAGCCACAAGATCAGTCCTTGCTTTGTATTCAAACTCACCCCTCAGCTCTTCCCAGATCCTCAGCTTCATCAACTTACGTGGAAACTCAAGGACACTAGCCTGCTCAGGCCTCATATCAAGGATACTCATCTGCTCTAGAGAGGGAATTCCATTTTCCTCTCTATTTCTATACACACTTAGATTTGACCTAAATGTCACCTCTTCAGGAAATCCCTCACTGACCCCCCACCCCAACTTGGTCATCTCTTCAATTAAAACCAATCTTTCAACCCCAATTATTTACATAGATACTTTGTCATAATTTATGTATAGGATAAGATAAATTGTGACAAAGTATTGATAAGCATGCCTTAAGTTCCATGCTGGCACCCACAAAAAAAGCTAGGTGTGGGACTGGAGGGATGGCTTGGTGGTTAAGGCACTTGCCTGCAAAGCCAAAGAACCCGGGTTCTATTCCCCAGGACCTACATTAGCCAGATGCACAAGGAGGTGCACACATATGGAGTTCATTTACAGTGGCTGGAAGCCCTGGCATACCCATTCTCTCTCTCTCCTCTCCCTCTTTCTTCTTTCTCTGTCAAATTAATTAAGATATTTTTTTAAAAGCTAGGTGTGGACATGCATGTCTATAAGCCCAGCACTGAGAGGCATGGAGACAAGACAAGAAAGATTGCTGGGGCTCACATGTCAGACAATCTAACCAGGAAATAGGGAGCTCTGGTTCACTGATAGACTCTGTCTCAGGGAAATAAGGCAATAGAGGAGGACACCTGACATCTTCCTCTGACCTCCACATACATGTGCTTGGTGCACACACATGCACACATGCCACAAATGCACCAAAATATATGTTCAATCTACAACTGGCTGACTCTCAGGATGTGGAACCCATGTGTGTGGATGGCTGACTGCAGCTATTTTTTAAATCCTTGTATGTTCCTTGTATATATAAACACTGAAACTGGCAATCTTGTCAATGTCTTATCCCTATCAGTGCCTAAAAGAAATTGTCTGGCACACAGTAGGAGATCAATAAATTTTGTTGAGTGAACAGATCTGGGTTCGTATCCTTGGCCCCGATAACATCTAGGGCTGGTGCAGGGTGTGAGCCGTTCTGTGTGCTACAATATGTTGAGCAACAATCTTGGCTTTGACCTATTCAATACTGTCCCGGTGTCCTTCACTTTCAGTTGTAACAATCAAAATTGACTAAAGAAATTTCCAAGCATCCCATGAGTCAGGATAACTGCCTTTGGATGAGAAACTGAGACACATGAATGAGGAAAGACCTAACATATTTCAAACCATAAAATTCTTGCCTCAGCTGGTAGCCTTAAAACTTGGTCCATGTGATAGTCAATTATAAGTGTCAGTTTAGCTGGGTCATAAAATGTGCAGATAGTTGATTAGCATTGTTTCTGAGTGTGTCTGTAAAGGTATTTCTAGAAGACATTAGTGTCATGGGAAACTTTTCCTCTGGGGAGACGCAAACACACGTCTATTCTCCCAAGATAGGACTTAGACGACAGACCAGTTTTGGTGAACCAATGAATTTATTGGGGTTACTTACAGAACAGGACGAAGAGTGGCTTACAGGAGCTTGGGTAACTCAAAGGCATCTGCACCACCACAAAATCTTTGCCTATCTTGAATGCCAACCTTATGGAAGCTGAATCATGAAGTTTAACTCAAATGTTTTTATTGCTCAGTTTTTTAAGTTCTTTGTAAATTCTAGACAGTAGGCCTCTGTCAGTGGTATAGCCAACAAAGATTTTCTCCCATTCTGTGGCTCTGTTTGCAGTATGGTTGTCTGTACAAAAGTTTTTTAGCTTCATAAGATCCCACTGTTTGGGTGATTGTTTAACTTCCTAGGCTACTGGGATATTGTTCAGGAGTTTTTATCTATGCCTATATCATGGGAAATTCCCCCTACTTTTTTCTTTCAGTCATATAAGAGTTTCAGGTCTTATATTGAGGTCTTTAATTCATTTAGAGTTGATTGTGTACATGGTGAGATGATTGGGTCTATTTTCATTTTACTACCTGTGGTTATCCAATTTGTCCAGCGCTATTTCTTGAAGATACTGTCTTTTCCGGTGTACATTGTTTGCTTCTTTGTCAAAGATCAAGTAGCTGTAGTTACGTGAACTAAGGGCTGGGTTTTCAGTTCTGTTCCATTAGTCTATGCATCAGTTTTTATGCCAGTACCATGCTGTTTTCATTACTATGGCTTTGTGTTATAGCTTTAGATCAGGTATGGTGATACCTCCAGAGGTGTTTCTTTTGCTAAGGATGTTTGTATGTCCAAGGCCTCTTGCCATTCCATACGAATTTTGAGATTATTTTTTTATCAAGGTGTCACCAGTGTCATTTCCTATTAAAAGTTGCCATAGGCTGAGTCCTAGGGACCATTCTTGGAGACTTGAAGTTATAGCGAGGAGGTAGCTCCTGAGGAGGGGAAAGGAGTCTCGGAGAAGAAGGGCTGAGTGTGACTGTCAAGTAGTGTAGCACTCCTCCTCATGTCCCCCTCTGGAGGACTACAGGCTTCTTGTTGATATTCACTGAGTGTTAAGAAACACATTAAAGGATGCTACTGTCAAATGGCAGTTACCTGTCTCACACTGCTCTGATTTCAAGTTCCTCAAGTAAAACTGATGTTGTGAAGAATTTTTAAATGCTATTTATTGAGTATGTGTATTCCAGTCACAAACATCTCACTTTACTGTTAAGATGGTCTTAGAAGGTAGACATTCTTACAAGGTAGACTTATCATAAAGTATGGAGAAGTTGCCGGGCATGGTGGCACACACCTTTAATCCCAGCACTCGGGAGGCAGAGGTAGGAGGATCACCATGAGTTCGAGGTCAGCCTGAGACTACACAGTAAATTTCAGGTCAGCCTGTGCTAGAGTGAGATCCTACCTTGAAAAACAAAATAAACAACAGCAAAAAAAAAAAAAATAGTATGGAGAAGTGAAATATATGTGTGATGTATTGATCTAATCAGGTGGAAAAATCTCATCCGTAGGCAAGACTTGAACCAGTATTGTGGAGCTTACAGTAACCCACCACAGAAACATTTGCTATGAGTTGATCCTAATGATTCCTGGTACCATACTGGTGTTGGGCATGATGATGTATGAGGTGAGCAGTCTCCTGATCACATGAAGCTTTTGGCCAACTATTCTCAAGTTAGCTGATGACATTCATTGCTCAACTTTCAGTGGTTACTCAACCACTTTCCAGGTTGTCTGTCCCATTAGGTGCCAGGGAGGTCAAAGGCCAAGTGGACTTTTTTTAATATTTTAATTTATTTGACAGAGAGAAAGAGGGAGAGAGAGAGAATGGTCGCGCCAGGGCCTCCAGCCATTGCAAACGAACTCCAGATGCATGTGCCACCTTGTGCTAACATGGGTCCTGGGGAATTGAGCCTGGGTCCTTTGGCTTCACAGACAAACACCTTAACCACCAAGCCATCCCTCCAGCCCCCAAGTGGACTTTTAATTAAGAAGATAAAAGAATCTTGGGATTCGGTAAGAGTGCTTGATGAGCAAACATGAGCACCTAGGTTCAACCTTCAGCTCACACATTTAAAAAAAAAAACAGGCATGCAGGATTGGGGTACCTTCCAATGAGTTGCTGGCTAGGGAGGTTTCTGATACTCCAAAAACAATATAGGTAAGACCCTATTGCTGAAGATTCCACATGTTTGGTCTCCAGGTACCTGAGAAATCAAACTAGAAGTGAGTTAGAAGCTTCCTCTCTGTTGACTAGCTATCAGAACTCTAGAAAGAGCTATGCAGCACACAGCCTTTTGAGAGAAAGAGGTCACTAACAGTCTTAACCATCAGAAGACCCTGCAAGCCTTACAGCTGGTCAGCTAGGTCAAATGTGACAGCTGGCGCAAGGGTGGCAATGTCTGTTACCAGGGAAACCAACTGTTCTCTGATTGGACTAGAGGCCTGCTCCACAGGACAAAATTCATGCCTGGTACTGAAATCCTAGTCAAAAGCCTATGGCTGGGAAGGTCATAAGCCCTAGGGAGGAAACTACTACTGTTGTCTGGCTAAATGCATATATTATGCCCACCAAACTCTAAACACTTATGTTTATGCCCATATATTAATATTTCTCTCACTTTTGGTTTGAGAAGCTTCTCTTTTCAGATGGTGGTGACCAATGGGATGTCTCAAAACTCACAATAGTGCTGAGAAGAGACAGTGGAGTATTGAGCACTGACATATCTCTATCACACCCTCTGAAATTCAAGGATCATTGAAGAAGAGGTGGTGGAAGGAATGTAACAGCCCCAGGAAGGGGGAAATTGCTTACAATGCTACCTTCCACACACAAAGTTGCCTTAATATTCATGACCTCACGGGAGTTGGCACTACCTACACAAGACCTGAATAATTGGAGAGAAAAAAACAATGACATAAAAATAGGAGACAATCTAATTGGAAAGAGGAAGGGGTTCCGTGGAGGGGGACCTGGGAGAGAGAAGTGAGGATTGTGGAAAGGGTATATGATCGTGGTTTATTGTCTTTACCCACAGAAATTTTCAGTTAAAAGTTTCTATTTTGAAAATGCCAGGTATGGCCACACGTGTCTGTAGCCCCAGCATTTAGAGGCATGTAAACAGGGCAGGGCTCCTAGGTCAGCCAGACTAGCTAAAACATGCCACAAGCTCCAAGTTCAGTCTCAGGGAAATAAGACAGAAAATCAACAGGACACCCAACATATTCCTCTGGACTCTACACATATGTGCATGGGGCACACACATCTGCACATGCATGCATACATAGTACATACACAGAAATACACCACTTTTTAATTTAAAAAAATAAAAGAGAAGATGAAAGAATCTGATGTATTCTTGCCCTGACTGGTTTTGTTGCTGGAGAGTGAAGCATCTTACTTCAATGCATAGGAAATGCTCGGGAACTCTTAATAGACCTTATTTCAAACTCTTAGGGAATTACTGACTTGAAATCCTTTATTAGTGTCCCAAGGATGCATGATCCCCTGCAAAGTGGGTCATGATTGCCTTCCTGTGCCACAGGGCACTCTGAGGATGTTGAACTATTTGATTTGGGGAATGTCAGTCACTTTGTAATTAATCCCCACAAAACCACTGCAGGAAATTGAATGCAGAGGGTATGGAGCTAGAAACAACATTAGAAACGGGGGTCTGATGTTTTTATGAACTCTGACAAGTTGTGCATCTTTAGAGCATCTGTTTCAGTGTGCTAAATGGGGAAGACACGATTCCATTTGCTCATGCTTGGGAGTCTGTAATGACACAGTGTGCCTGATCAGCGGAAAGCAGAAAGGAGAAAAAGTAGGAAATGTAACCCACATTCTGCAAAGGGACTTCTCCGGGTTCCCAGAGAATGGATCAACATTAACTCTCTCTTTGTGGAGAAATGGATAAGCATTAAACCTGTGGAACCATGGGATGGACTTTCATCCTGAGCTCACAGTCATTGTCCTTCTACAACAGAGTTCCCTAAAGGCCTACAAGCTGTCACTTTAACAACAAGAAATATGTCACAGTGGGAGTTTTTACTTAAACCAGCCATGAAACATCTCTGTCCCTAAGCATTCAAGATTCACATTTGAAGTGTCAAGGTTTTCTCAATTTTTTCTGGGAATTTGATTATTGACTTCACTTCTATTGTATATGTCTTGGCAATGCTGAAATTTGGGGCATTTTTCCAGATAGAAGTACAGTAGGGAGCTGCAGAGATGACTCATTGGTTAAAGGCACTTGCTTTCAAAGCCTCACAAGCCAGGTTCTATACCCTGGTGGTCAAGTAAAGCCAGATGCACTAAGTAGCACATAAGGTCTGCAAGTTATTTGCAGTGGCAGAAAGCCCTGGCACGCCCATGACCATGCTCACTGTCTGCCTCTTTGCCTCTTTCTCTCTCTCTTGCATCTCTCAAATAAATAGTTTTGGTTTTGGTTTAGTTTGGTTTGGTTTGGTTTGGTTTTTCGAGGTAGGGCCTCACTCTAGCTCAGGATGATCCAGAATTCATTATGTAGTCTCAGGGTGGCCTCAAACTCATGGTGATCCTCCAACCTCTGCCTCCCAAGTGCTGGGATTAAAGGCATGTGCCATCACACCCAGCTCAAATAAGTAAATAGTTTTTAATGAAGTAGAGAAGGAAGTCTTCCACTTTCTCATTGCTTTGTGGGTTTGTGTTGTTGGGAATAGTAGGTGTCTAGAGTTTGGCAGGCAGAAGTAATGACATTTCTCATAATAAATACATAAGCCAATATTCTGACATGTTCAACATTGTGATGCTTAGTCTACCTGAGACATATTAGTTAGCAATGCACATGCAGTACACACAAAGTGTCCCACAACAGGTAGAAATAGTCGAGCATGATTTTCTCTATTGTTGTCTTACACATTTCCATCTCAAACAAATCCCAATGTTGATTAACCTTTGTTCTTACAAAAGCCTAAAGGATTTTGCCAACCTGAATGGGTCAGAAAGTAGAGCTCAATATATGGTGACAAAATATCATCTTTAACAGGATTTGGAAACTAATTCAGTTATTTCTAGGAATTCCTTTCAGGTCATTATATTTTTTCTGGGTAGAGTCTGCTGAGACAGGCCTTCTTCATGGCGTTTTTCAGCTCCTTGTTCCTGAGGCTGAAGATGATGGGGCTCAGGAAGGGTGTGAGGACTGTGTAGGTGATGCCCATCAAGGTGTCTCCTTCCAGAGACTTGGGACCCTTGGGCTTGAGGTAGATGACCGATGCAAAGCCATAGTGCACAATCACCACCGTGAGGTGGGATGCGCACGTGGAGAAGGCTTTGTGACGGCCCTCGGCTGATGGTATCTTCAAGATGGTGGCCACAATGAAGGCGTAAGAGAGGAGGATGAGGAGGAAGCAGCCTAGTAGGGCCATGATACACACCAGACCCACACCCTTGGCCACCACCAGTACTTCCTTCCCACAGGCTAACTTCAACAGAGGTGGCACATGACAGGCAAAATGATGGATCTCATTGGGTCCACAGAAGGTAAGGTTGAAAATGGCTGTGGTCACCACCACACCCATGACTGAGCCACCAGCCCAGGACCAGGCCACTAAGCAGGCACAGCCCCGGGGGCTCATGAGCACATTGTAGCGCAGCGGGTGACAGATGGCCACATAGCGGTCATAGCCCATGATGGTTAATAGGAAAGAGTGGGTGAAGCCAAAGGTGAAAGAGAAGAACATCTGATTGGCACAGGCCAGGAAGGCGATGGAGCGGTGGGTGGAGAGCAGGTCGGCCAGCATGCGGGGAATGATGGCAAAGGTGTAGAGGATCTCGGAGATGGAGAGGGCACAGAGGAAGAGGTACATGGGTGTGTGCAGGCTGCGCTCACTCCAGATGGTGGCCATGATGAGCAGGTTGCCCAGCAGCGTGAAGAGATACATCAACAGGAACAGCAAGAAGAACATCAGCTGAAGGTGGGGAAAGGTGGAGAAGCCGATGAGGATGAACTCAGTTACTCTTGAGTGATTGACTCCCTGCATGGAGGCTGTTCCTGGAGTGAGGGATAGAGGGAGAGGTCAAATCTTAGACAAAGAAAGATTACCAGCTTCTACCCCATCTGAACACACCCAGGAGGCAGACCCTGAGATAAGATAGTAGGCAGAATAAATCCAGTTCCCACCGCTATATCCTATTACTTCGTGCTTTCAAATTAGAGAATATTACATTGTTTCACCTCCATTTTAAGTAATGTTGTCATATTCATTGAAAATATTAGAGTGTCTAAATCCTAAGCAAATTTCTCAAGGTAAAGCTACAGAATTGGCCAATCTAAGACTTTAACCCATAGCTAAGCTGATTTCAGACTTTAGGCTTCAATATTTTTCTATTTTGGCTCCCCCAATGAAAATAGCACTTTGCCAGAGCTTCCAACTATTGCTTCCCTGTCCTTGTATTTTCTTGTGATAAATTGTTTCTTTGTCTGTCTACCTGTTTGCTTGTTTGTTTGTAGCACAGCTTCAGATCCCACAAGATATCCCTACATAAATTCTTCAAACAGGATCATCTCCAACCTCACCTACATCAATCAAATTCTTCCTCGTTGTTCTCCATGTGAGAAATCAGACACAACATTCTGCATGCTTCTAAGTGCCAGGGATGACACTATAGTTCCTCCTCCCATCACACTTATCTTTGTGTTCTAAAGCAACTCAACCACAGACAGAAGGTGAGAGATAGTCAACCCAGGTTCAAATCCCTACCCTTCCTACTATGAATCTTAAACTTCTTTGTATCACCATTGCTCTCTCCGTCCCTTAAAAGGTCATGAGAAATAAATCAGTTGTTTCTGGAAGGTACAAACATTGAAGGTGCAACATAAACCAATACAGTATGTGAAAAAAAAGTATGTACTTTTTGTTTGATAAATAATCTAAATTTAATGAGATTTCATAATTTCTATATGAATCACTTAAGTATATTTCAATTATCTTTTCTAGTAATTGGATAAGGTAAAGATTAAAAGACTGCTAACTCTTTGTTTCTATGAATTTGCCTGTTATAGACAGTTCATGTAAAATAATTCTATAATATGTGGCCTTTTATGTTTAAATTATTTTGCTAAACATCATGGTTTAGTATTCACCTACATTATAACACATATTAAAACTTCATTTCTGTAGCCAAAATGTATTTCATTATATGGACACACTTCATCAGGTTGTTTGACCATTTTGGCTTTTGTGAACAATGTTGCAGTGCGCATACTCGTAGGAATTAGAGGTGGCCAGGGTCTGAAGCGCAGGGACAGTGAAGAGTAAGTGATTGCTAATGAGACCACAGTTCCCTTTGGAAGTAATGAAAACTGTCTGGCACAAGATAGAGGTGGTGAGTTCTATGTCAGAAATATGCCTACTATCACTGAATATTACTTATAATTTTCTTTTTTGAATTCATTGTTAATATTACTAATATTGAGTAATCAAAATTGCATAATTTATGGAGTATAACATGATTTTTATATATTTATAAAATGTGACATAATTAAATTTAGCTCCTGTCCATTACCTCTCTAGCTTATGCATACTAAACCATCAGTCTATATCCTCTCCTCTTTCATGGTAAGACTTCTTATATTTTTTAGTTTTTTTGAGATAGAGATGGTCTAGCCCAGGCTGGCTTGGAATTCACTATGTAGTCTCAGGGTACCCTTGAACTCACAGTGATCTTCCTACCTCTGCCTCCCAAGTGTTGGGATTAAAGGTGTGTGCCACCACACCAAGCAAGACTATTGAAATTGGTGGGTTTTTTTTTTTGGTTATTTTAATCTATTTAACACACACTACTCAATATGGCGACCTTGCCTGCAGTAGATCCCAAGATCTATTCCTCACATCTGACACTCCTTACCCATTGATCAACAACTCCCCACTTGGTATGCCTTGCTTTAAAAAATAGCTGAATAGTAACTTGTTATATATATATTGCCATAATAAAAACAAATCAGGGCTGGAGAGATGAATTAGCAGTTAAGGTACTTGTCTAAGAAGCCTAAGGAACCAGATTTGATTCTCTAGGTCCAACATAAGCCAGATGCACAAGGTAGCACATACGTCTGGAGTTTGTTTGCAGTGGTTAGAGGCCCTGGCACACCCATTCTTCCTCTCTCTCTCTCTTTTTCTCTCTCTCTCCCTCTCTCTATCTCAAATAAAAATAAATGTATCACCTGACAAAACCAATGTCCCTATAAGGTGAAACATTTCCCCTAGTTGAACATTTTCCCTAGTTGGAAACTTCTAACCTGGAGAATATGGTCACCTCATTCCCCAATATCACCTTTCTGATTCAGCAAATTCCTGATTCTCCCTTCTGGACATATCCCTCCCATAACAGACTTAGTCACTCTTCCTAAGTGACCATAAAATCTCTTGGTTATGGGCTGGAGAGATGGCTTAGCAGTTAAGCGCTTGCCTATGAAGCCTAAGGACCCCGGTTCGAGGCTCGGTTCCCCAGGTCCCACGTTAGCCAGATGCACAAGGGGGCGCACGCGTCTGGAGTTCGTTTGCAGAGGTTGGAAGCCCTGGTGCCCCCATTCTCTCTCTCTCTCTCTCTATCTGTCTTTCTCTCTGTGTCTGTCGCTCTCAAATAAATTTTTAAAAAATTAAAAAAAATAAAAATAAAAATCTCTTGGTTATGGCTTTGTCATCAGGTTCACCATGCATCATGTTGCAGCAACATCACACGGGCCCTGAGTTGTGAGTTCTTGACCTCAGTAACTGCTGTGGCCACAGCACAGCACTATGTATAAACAAGATCGACCCCCATAAGAATAGCTGCACCTTACTGGAGTTGGCCTATGCACCCAGCCCTGAGTTCAGCATCACTCATGTGTTTCTTCTTTAATCTCTTCCCTGACATTGTGAAGTGCCTGCTGTGCTCCCTGATGTAGAAATGAGGAACATGAATCCCACAGGGAACTTATCACTTACCCAAGGTACAAAAATGGTAGTGCAGGCCTGGAGAGGTGGCTTCGTGGTTAAGCACTTGCCTGTGAAGTCTAAAGATTCCAGTTGGAGGCTCAATTCCCCAGTACCCACGTAAGCCAGATGTACAAGGTGACACAGGCCTCTGGAGTTCATTTGCAGTGGCTAGAGGCCCTGGTGTGCTCATTCTCTCTCTCTCTCTTTCTCTATTTCCCTCTTTCTCTTTCTAGCTCTCTCATAAATAAATAAATAATAAAATGGTATAACAGAGGGGTCTGGATCTGAACTCAAGTTTAAATGAACAAAAGTCTTCTCCTGACATATTGTTACACTACTCATTGCTGACTTGTGAATTTCAGGGGAATTCAGAGGCTTCTCCCAGGTCACCACTGTAGTGGCCCTCCTCTGTGGCTGACCATACCCACACACTCACTCCTTATGTCAGTATTGATCCCAGCAATCCACTCAAAGAATTCTGAGGAGATGAAAGCTGATCACACCTGGGAGGCCAAGGCTGAGATTCCACATGCCCCTTGAGTCCCCACTGGCATAAGAATCAGGTATAGCTAAAAGGTACCCATGTTCATTCTAGAAAATACAAAGCTGGGGAAACAATGAAAAGCCTATCACTGCCAGTGATTCATGAGGGAAAGGGGGAGTGAGGAAGAGCACAGGAAAGTTTAATGTGGTGAGATTATGCCATAGATTTTTAACAGTGGACACGTGGCATTGTATCTTTGTCAAAACACAGGAAATGTGCAATACCAAGAATGACCCTTGATATAAATATGGACTTTAGTGAGCTGGACACAGAAACAAAAAAAGAGAGACTAATGAAGATATACAGGCAAAGAAAAAGGAGAAAAATAACTTTCTGGCACATAAGAAAATACACGGAGGGGCTAGTTTGATTTCAAGAGACTTTTGTGCTAAGCCTGGCATGAATAAGACTTGTCTGTAAATATCCTTAAATTAGTGTTTTCTAAGTTCAGCATTAGGGGCATTTGAGGCAGCAGAATCATTAATTTTTAAATTGGTGGTGTGATATTGGGTTGGATAATCATGATTGTACACATCTATGCTTTCAGTGGGTTTTGGTAATGCATCACAGTTAAGTCAGGCTCTGAACACACCCATCATCTCAGCTACTATTTATTGTGTTGATACATAGAAAATTTGCTTTGAGTTATTTTGACATATGCAATAAATTATTATGAGTTAGAGTTTCCCTACTATGCAATGCATCTCAAAACACAATGATCCTAACAAACCTGTCCCCTCTGATCTCTCCCTCCCAACAATAAGCCTCTGATGACCATCCACCCAGACACACAAATAAGACAAATCTTTTATGGATCTCAATAATATGGAATGGAACAAAGTTGAACTCAAAGAAATACTCAGGTGCTATTTCTGGACTATGTCACATTTTTGTAATAAGATCTATCCTGTGCATTATAAAGTGTTGAGTGGAATCTGGCTTGATAAACTAGATGCCAGCAGCATCCCCCAGTTGTTCCATGTATTCCCACATAGTTTCATATAGCCCCTGGCAAACAGTCACCCTTGGTTGAGTATCGGGACCTGGGTCTTGTTTCCTCTTTCAGACCCCAAATTTTCCCTCCTGTTACCCCATCATGGACATGCCTTCACAGTGAAATAGCTCTTTTCTCCTCTCTTACCATCTCTCCCATCTCAGCTACTTCTTCTTCCCTTTTCTTTGTCTCCACCTAATCCCATGAAGCCTTCCCTATTCTTCACATTCAACAGAGTTGACCCAGAGCTTATCTATCTTCTGATCCTCAAGTATTTTTCTGTTGGTCTCTGGCTGCATAGACCAACGGGTGAGGTTAAAAGCAGATAGACACGCTGGGTGATTGAGTAAATGCTCTCCTCTTTCTGCAACTCATCTTTTTCAACTATCCAAACAGCCTACCTTGTGAAGTAGAGGATCTCCAAAGAAGATAGAACCTGCTAAGCAATCATCACAGTGGTTTGGAGGTGCCTGCCCCATATACTCAAGTTTCAGGTGGCCTTTCTGAGTCACAGGCAGATGCCAGTTCCCCAGGTCTCTGGGAGAAATAGATGAAGAGATGGTAACCAGCCTGGGAGCCCAGGCTCGGCATCTGTTTGTGGCTCACTGTGACCGGAGGCCCGGGTTTAAAGTTGCTTTGCAGGTGGACACTGTAAGTGTGTGGCTTGGGCCAGCTTAGCAGGGACCCTGAGGAGGCTGGCCACCAGTACTTATCCCTTCTTTTCTCTTCTTCTGGCACGCTGCCTAGTCTGGCTGTGGTCCTGCTGCCTCTGCCTCTACTGCTGGGATCCCGGGCTCCCTGGGGCCATGCCAAGGATGAGGCAACCTCAGGGACTCTGTGTCCTTACTTTTTATCCCCCCCTACCTTCCAAGGTTGAGTCAATTACCTTATCTTTCTCCAGGGCCTGAGAAGAAAGTAATAGCCAATGAATTTGAGATTTGGGGCCCTGGCTGTCGATGTAGCCCAGCCCTGATGTTGCCCACAGGAGCTCAGGAGGCTCCCTAAGATTCTCCTATTTACTTTCTTCATTTTGAGTCTCTTATCCAATCATATGCATTCTTTAAGAAATGTCTTAATCAGATAATACTTATATTGTGGGGGGGCTTTTTGGTGTATGTGGTGTGTGTATGGTGTACGCACACATCTGTTTAATGGATATACCCCGTGTACACGAATGCAGGTGTCTCTCTGTGTGTTGCTTTTGTACTTTATTTCCCTGAAATACAGACATGAACCTGGAGCTCCCTGGCCTGTCATTTTTGTGGTTAGACTGGCTGACCAGTGAGTCTCAGTGATGCTCCTGTTGCTCCCTCCTCTGCACCAGGATTACAGATGTGCGTGGCCATGCCCAGCTTTGTAGGTAGGCACGAGGGATTAAACACAGATTCCCATGCCTGTGTTCTTACCTACTGAGCTATCAGCCCTATTTTTAATTTCTTAAGTAAGATGCTATAAACAAGGCTTAAGGGTCATGCAATAGCCACCCACGTAATGATATTGGGGCATTGTATGAATCTCTTTTCAGGTCTTGGTGGCATGTGATCTAATGCAAACCTATAAAGTGAGATTTCTGTTGGACATTATCATCTTAGTTTTGGGATAAAATTTATGAGGGCTGGAGGTTAAGGCATCTATCTGCAAAGCCAAAGGACTCAGGTTCGATTCCCCGGTATCCATATAAGCCAGATTGTCAAGGTGGTGCCTGCATCTGGAGTTTGTTTGCAGTCGCTAGAAACCCTGGCACACCAATTTTCTCTCTCTCTCTTAAAATAAATAAATAAATATTTTTAAAAACTTTTGATATATTAACCACTACCAAGTATATTATTCAATGGGATATGACACATTCACATTGTTGTTCAACTACTACTTATATATATAGTTCCAAACTTTTTGTTTTTGTTTTTGGCATCTCAGAGTGAAACTGGCTGGAGAGCTGGTTCAGCAGTTAAAGGAACTTGCTTGCAAAGCATGGTGCCCAGGGTTCAATTCCCCAATGCCCACATAAAACCAGATCCACAAAGTGGTACATGTGTCTGGAGTTCATTCTTGTCCCTCCTCCCTCTGTCTCTCTCAAATAAATATCAAAAAAAAAAAAAAAGGAAACCTCATTCCCAAGGGCAGTCATGCTTCATGCTGGAAATCACCAATTGGTTTTCTGACTATGGAATTTGCTGTTCTGAAAATTTCATATAAATGGGAACATATGAGTTTTGACCTTTTGTGCTTATTTTCATTCATCTAGCACAATATTTTTAAGGATCTCCTATGATCAAACATGTATCAGTGATTCATTCTCTACTGTGGCTGAATAATATCTGTTGCATGACTCTGGTGTGTTTTGTACATCCATTCATCTTCTGGCAGACATTTGGGTCTTTTCTACCTTTTCACCTACTGTGAATAGTTCTTCTATAATTACTGGACAAAGACTTGTTTGAATTCTTTTCTATTCTTTCTTTTTTTTTTTTTTTTTTTTTGCTTTGGATGTCTGTGTCTGTGATGTAAGTGTGTGTGTGTGTGTGTGTGTGTGTGTGTGTGTGTGTGTTGTATGCACATGCATGTGCCCTGACAGTGCCCCAAACATTCTGCAGCAGGGGTTACTTGCCTGCACTGCCATGACGGAATGCTGGGTGCAGTTCTATTGCTCTTCTGCCTAGTCTCTTTTGAGCCCAGCTCTTGTTACTGATTTAGGAGCTTGCAGGGCTCAGATGATTCTCAGGCCTCTGCCTCTCTGTGGAACTGGGGTTACAGGTACAGGTGGCCATGCCCAGCTGTTTTATGTGGATTCTGGAGATTTCAGCTCTGGCATTGGCAGGACCCCTCAGGTCCCCATGCTGGCACAGGAAGTGCATTAACCACTGACCCATCTCCCCAGCCCTTGTTTAAATTCTTTTCAGATCTTTGAGCTCTATCAGGAATGAAATTGTCTTCAGTACTAAGCTATTTCCCCATACTACATGTTTTAGCAAAGATCTGATTACTATCTTTTCACACTTGTCCTTTTACTGAACATCCCGAAGTGAAATTCATGCTGTAGAACATGAATAATCTGATTCAATTATAAATTAAGTAGAGATAAAATCGGGTCTTAGGAAGTAAAATTCTTCAATTGAAGACAGTTTACCAAGCCAGATGTGATGGCATACACATTTAATCCCAGAACCAGAGAGGCTGAGGTAGGAAGATCTCAATGAGTTCAAGGCCAACCTGGACTGCATAGTGAGTTCCAGGTCTACCCAGTCTACTACCCTCTCTCAAAAAAAAAAAAAAAAAAAAAAAAAAGTAAAAAGAGCGTGCTGAATTAACTCTCATGTGGCTCAGCTAATGTATACTCCCAATACCTGTGTTTTAGAGATTTTTTTTTTAAGATAGGGTCTTGTTCAAGCTGATCTGGAATTCACTCTGTAGACTCAAGGTGGCCTCAAATTCACAGCAATCCTCCCACCTCTGCCTCCCAAGTGCTGGGATTAAAGGTGTGTGCCACCACGCATGGCTATTTTTATTTATTTATTTATTTATTTATTTATTTATTTATTTATTTATTTATTTATTAAAGGGAGAGAGAGAGGGAGGGAGGAAGGGAGAGAATGGGCACACCAGAGCCTCTAGCCACTGCAAACAAACTCCAGACATATGTGGTACCTTGTACATCTGGCTTATGTGGGTCCTGGGGAATCGAACCTGGATCCTTTGGATTTGCTAGCAAGCACTTTAACCACTAAGCAATATCTCCAGCCCGAGAATCTATTTTCTTATGCCCACCCAAACTCTTGGCAATATGAAACTAATTTAGACAATGACTGTCTTAATTTGTATTTGGTTAATTATGACTGGGGTTGAAACCTCTATTGTTTGAATACTGGTTCAAAGCCTTCCTTATTTTTCTAGGCTTATACTGTTTGTATTGTTTGCAGTCAAATTTTTGTAGAATTTTTATATGTAAATTTTGTTTCCCAATCTTTTTTCTTTGCCCTATGCCCCATGAGACTTTATACTTATTTTTTAAGAAACACTTCCTGCCCTGCATGGTGGCACACTCCTTTATTCCCAGCACTTGAGAGGCAGAGGTAAGAGGATCACTGTGAGTTTGTGGCCACCCTGAGACTACATAGTGAATTCCAGGTCAGCCTGGCCTAGAGTGAGACCCTACCACAAAAAAAAAAAAAAGAAAAGAAAAGAAAAGAAAAGAAAAGAAAAGAAAAGAAAAGAAAAGAAAAGAAAAGAAGAGAAACACTTCCTTTGATTTCTTACATCTTCCTACTATGAGAGGTTGAGACTGCTGCCCTGGCAAATCCACTATTGCCTCTACTAATAGAGGATTTTTTCACAGTGGTTAAGTTGAAAAAGACGCAAATAGAGAGAGATTCACCATGTTCATGAATCATAAGGATTGATGATGGTAGTATACATTTATGAGGGGAGGGCAAGCTCTCTGGCTGCTTGACCACTCCTGCACCTCCAGGCTCAGGTGAGTTTCCCCTCTTTTCAGTCCACCCTCCGAATGTCTACTCCCACATGGGTTCTTTCCCCCGCTCCTGCCCTCCACATGGCAGAAACTCTTTGTACTTTCTTTTCTTTCCTCTCGCTCTTCTTACATTTTCTCCAGGACCACCATGTGGGCTCTCAGATTATGTGGCGTATTCATTTTCCTTCCCTCAATAAATATAATTTAATAATTTTTAAAAATAGAATTGATAATGGTGCTGGAGAGATGGATCAGTGGGTAAGAGTGTTTGTTCTACAACCATGAGGGTCTGAGCTGAACCTCTAGCATCCGTGTAAAAATCTAGGCATGGCAACATATACCTATAACCTCAGCATTTGAGGAGGTAGAAACGGGCAGATCAGCCAGTCTAACCAAACAACAGAGCTCTAGGCTCAGTGAGACACTCTGTCTCAGGAAAACACAGTTGAAGAGCAATGGAAATGGACAACTGACATCCTCTACTGGCCTCTGCACACTTGTTCATGAGGTGTGCACATCTGCACACCAACCTGCACACACACACACACACACACACACACACACACACCCCACATACCACATACATACATAACAAAAAAAAAAAATAATAGAGCCAGTCTTGGTGGCCTTTACTCCCAGCACTCAGAAGGCAGAGGTAGGATCATTGTGAATTCGAGGCCACCCTGTGACTCCAGAATGAATTCCAGGTCAGCCTGGACTACAGCAAGACCCAACCTTGAAAAAAAGAAAGAATTGATATTGTTAAGCTATTCTTTCTACCTAAAATAGTGTTAAGATTCATTACAGCCTCTATCAAGATAAACAGGGAAAAAAAAATCCTAAAATTAGTATATCACTACAAAAATACCTTGATTATCTAAAACAATTGTATTAGTTCCTTTTCTAATGACAACCTTCTCTACAATTACAAGTAATTTTTTGTTTGTTTTTCATGGTAGGGTCTCACTCTAGCCTAGGCTGACCTAGAATTAACCATGTAGTCTCAGCGTGGCCTCGAACTCACAGTGATGCTCCCACCTCTGCCTCCCAAGTGCTGGAATTAAAGGTGAGTACCACTGCGCCCAGCAATAAAAATATTTTTTAACATTCTGCATGTTAAACATGCCTTGGTTGTTCTGGCTATCTAAAGGACCCCAGCCACAAGTCATTCATTTTCATGCTTAACTCAATTGACTGTAGGTTCTAAGAAGGTTTTAAATGAGAACCTTGGGTATAATATTAACATTCTCAATATGTGCCCTCAAACTACAGATTGTAAAAAAATAAAAAAAAAAGCAGGTTGTGTGGCATTTTGTGGATAACAACAAAGGAAATACCTACCATGCAAAATACCATGACCTATCCTATAAAGCCATTTTATTTTTTATTTATTTTTTATTTTTTTATTTTTTATAAATTTTTTATTTATTTATTTGAGAGCGACAGACACAGAGAGAAAGACAGATAGAGGGAGAGAGAGAGAATGGGCGCGCCAGGGCTTCCAGCCTCTGCAAACGAACTCCAGACGCGTGCGCCCCCTTGTGCATCTGGCTAACGTGGGACCTGGGGAACCGAGCCTCGAACCGGGGTCCTTAGGCTTCACAGGCAAGCGCTTAACCGCTAAGCCATCTCTCCAGCCCCTATAAAGCCATTTTAAATGGATTGTTTAAATTGAGAAATATGAAGGTAGAATTCAGTGTCCAGGAATGCTGTATTATTTGAAAATATCTTATCAGGGCTGGAGAAATGGCTTAGTGGTTAAGGAGCTTGCCTCCAAAGACAAAGGACCCAGGTTCGATTCCCCAAGACCCTCGTTAGCCAGATGCACAAGGGGGTACACACATCTGGAGTTCATTTGCAGTGGCTGGGGGCCATTCCTTCTCTCTCTCTTTCTTTCTCTCTCTCTCTCTCTCTACCTATCTCTCTCTCTCTCTCTTTCCCTCCCTTCTTCCCTCCCTCCCTCTTTCTCTGTCAAATAAATAAAAACAAATAAAAAATAAATTTTAAAAATAAATTATCTAGCCAGGCATGGTGGCACACGCCTTTAATCTCAGCACTTGGAAGGCAGAGGTAGGAGGATCACCATGAGTTTGAGGCCACCCTGAGACTACATAGTGAGTTCCAGGCCAGCCTGAGCTAGAGTGAGACCCTACCTTGAAAAAAAAGAAAGAAAGAAAATATATTATAAAATCTTTATCACCCTTAATCCTTTGTAAGAGGATAACTTATGAAATTGTCTTTTATGGTACTATTATTATATACTACAAGATTAAAAAATAGCCGGGCGTGGTGGCGCACGCCTTTAATCCCAGCACCTGGGAGGCAGAGGTAGGAGGATCACTGTGAGTTCAAGGCCAGCCTGAGACTTCATAGTGAATTCCAGGTCAGCCTGGGCTAGAGTGAGACCCTACCTCGAAAAAAAAAAAAAAAAAAAAAAAAAAAAGATTAAAATTATTTGCATGTTATTTATGTGTGAATCACATTTAAATGCCAGAATAAGCTATTTTTTAGTATGAGAGTGGTAAACTGTTGGATTCCTTAATAGTTAATGTCATTTTAGATATTTTAATCAAGTGTCAGTTCAATTGGTATCTTCAGAAATAAGCAAGAACCTTAGAACTGATCTAAAAAATGGAAGGAAGTAAAAATACATACAATACTACAAATTCTGAAGAAAGTGTTGAAGATCTTAAGATGTGCAAGAAACAGTTTCACATGAGATTATCAAGTACTGAGAAGTTTAAACAGAAGCCAGGTGAGGAGATCTCTGGAGAAGCAGGAGAAAATGGCTGCTAATCAGTGCAGATCAGTTGCAAGTGGACCTGCCACTGGGAAGTGCTTCTCCTTGCGCATAAGCAGCTCTGCTAGCATGACCAGTGGAAACTGTGAGGAAGAGCGTTGTCCTACACACACCAGCCTTGTAAGATCAGGAGGATCTGCAGGAAAGGACTGGGGACAGCGTATGAGTGTCCCAAGAACACCCCCAGGCAACATTGCACAACCTTTCCCCTCCATAACCCACCACCAAGAACAGAGACTACAGGAAGCCGGCTGTTCCCACTCTTCCTTCCCACACACAGCACCAAACCAGCCAAGCTCGGCAAGCTGAGAGTGTATCACCTGACTTCAAGACTCAGTGTAACTGGCTAGAAATTCCCTCCAAGAGCTAACTTGCCTTATCTTCAAATCTGGTTCTGGAGGTTTGTACTGCAAATTGCATCTTCCATATCAGGGCAGGGTGCCAAAGCAAACCACCACAGGGAGGGGAAGAATCCAGAACCCTTCTCCAGTCAAGGCTCTGTGCCTCCATGTCTCACCTAGATGATGCACCCTTTGTTGACCTGCACCTACCCATCCTCACAATCTCCCCAAGTGGTAGCCTGAGTGAGCTCATGAAAATGTTCATGGGA
Source organism: Jaculus jaculus (assembly GCF_020740685.1). Classification (NCBI taxonomy): domain Eukaryota; kingdom Metazoa; phylum Chordata; class Mammalia; order Rodentia; family Dipodidae; genus Jaculus; species Jaculus jaculus. The sequence continues at coordinate 13,995,594 of NC_059122.1, read as the reverse complement.
TCTTTCAGCTGTGCCCTCCTGGGCTTATCACCGCTCCTACCACCAGACATCTTCTGTCCCTATTGTCCTGCCTTAGGGCACGTTACTTCACTCTTCCTCGCTTGGATACCTCTTTAGGGGTTTTGCATCTGCTGTCCTTTGGCCTGGAAGCGTGTGCTTCCAGCTGCATTTAACCTTTAGGATGGCTTCACTTCGGTAGGAATGTCTCCCTGGGATACACCACTGAGGGGTACATCTGAGGGTTTCTCAACCCTGGCACAACCTAGATTTGTAGCCAGATTTTTTTTTTTTTTTTTTTCGAGGTAGGGTCTCACTCTAGCTCAGGCTGACCTGGAATTCACTATGTAGTCTCAGGGTGGCCTTGAACTCATGGTGATCCTCCTACCTCTGCCTCCCGAGTGCTGGGATTAAAGGTGTGTGCCGCCATGCCTGGCTGTAGCCAGAGTCTTAGTGTGTGTGTAAGGATTACCTTATACATTGGTTTAATCCCTGTAACTTCTGCAAAACAATGATGTTTATCTGACGCAAAGCAAAGACCAGACAGCAAGTCAGCTGTTCATCACATATGACCCACCTTGCCCTACCAGGCATGTGGTTGAAGCTCAAAATCTTTCTCTTATGTGGAACTAAGATTTGGCCCAGGCATTGTTTCAGCACCCACTCACATGGCCAGTATGCAATTTTCTAGCCTCCCATGAGCCTCTGAGGCTGGGTACCCAAAGCCTTTGTGGAGTGAACAGGGAAGTCTCCTAATGTCTGAGGGGAGAATGCCGGGTACCTTTCAGAGACCAGCTACGCTGTAACTTGTCTTCCTGATAGCTCACCTGACGAATGGCTTTGGCCCCTCCTCAGAACCTCAGGCCTGGCAGCTCCTTGGGTATTTAAGGTACTTGAGTTGCCAGCTGTCTCACTTTTGCCTGAGAACTGGGAAAAATAACGTTTTCTCTTGAGCACAGCAAGAGAACCACAGAAGTAGACTTTTAATGGGCAGAATTGACTCTGGGGGCAAGTTCCCCAGAGAATCCTAGTGAAGAAAACTATTGTCTTCTCTTCCCAGGTAGAGCCTTTGAGCTCAATTCCCTTATAAGAAGGAATTTTGTTCCAAAAGCACAGACTTTATTATGACCTATTTACTGACAAAGATATAATATGATACTTATTTTTTTCCTGGCAAATACTTATTAAATATATTATTAGTAATCATGTCTTCAATATTTTCTCTGCTTTGTTATATGGCTATAATATCATATATAAAAAAGCAATATCTCATAATTTCCACAAAAGTACAATCTATCATAATATAGCATGAAGAGGCAGGTGTAGGGTTCAAATTGATGTGATTGGCTCCAGATCAAACTAATAAATGCATATGCCCTTGACACCACATAAATAGGTCTTTATTTTGTATGACTAATATTCCATTGGATTAATGGAAACTTTCACCCACTCATCTGTGAATAGACTTAAGTTTGTTTCTACCTTTTACCGGTTATAAATACTGCTTCTGTAAACACTCGCATACAAGTCTTTCTGTTCCCATGTTGTACAGAAATTTTCCCCAAAATGAAACATTCTATTCTGGAGAGAGGCTCAACAAAGTTCCACGTGAAAATGGGGGGTTTTGAGGCTCAGGAAGTAAGTAAAGCTTGGGATATGAACACCTCAAAAATGGCAGGAAGCTCCTGAAATGTGTGAGATTAACAAAGCCTCTTCCCAAAGTTATATAAGCAGTAAAAACCTCGTAGGAGAAGAAATAGCAGTGCTGACTCCAAGTTATACAGCAAGCTCCAGGCATGCAGGTTTTGGGTGAAGGAGCTGCTTTTAAGTTAGTCTTACTCTTGTAAGTAACCCCAATAAACTCGCTGTTTCACTAAGCTAGACTTGAGCAGAATCATCTCTTTTATCTGTCATCAGTGGTCTATCTGGGATGAATAGACACATATCCCGAGGAAAAGCTGACACCCTGTGTTCAATTATTAGAGACATTTATATTAAGGAATGGAAATTCTGAGTGATACAGTAGTTCTGTGTGTCACAGAACTGACAGTTGTCCATAGTGATGGCACTATAATGTCACGGCAATGCATGAAGGCTCAAATTTAACAATATATTTGCAAAATCAATAACAATCACAAGCAGGTAAGCATCAAACCAGTGCAGGGCCAAGTCCAGTCTCCATAACCAATGACAAACTCTCTGGGTTTCCAATTTTGCCCCTCCAGCCAGGCTGATCAGCCTGGAAAAAATTCCATTCTGAGCTCACAGCTCTCCGTGTCAGTCTTCCACAATCCTGGCATATCCAAAATGCGTTCAGGTCTATACCAGAAACCATGGCTCATTTTCATAGTCCGTATGATGGCCTTGGTGGGTCTCAACACAGGGATTTCAACATGGGTTTACATTCCCGCATCTCTGTAGCTCTTGGAACTGGTTCAGCTCCATAGAGTGGCCTTCGTGGGTATCCCTATAGGGATTTCAGCCCTGTTTCACACTGCCACATTGCAGCAGCTCCTGGAACCCACCTCCCTGCATTTCATGTGCTTCCAAAACCAGTACCAGGTGGGTGGCATAGCCAAACGTGTAAGTCCAGGAGAGAATAGGACTTGACCTTTGAAGAGCAGGTTATCATTTACCAGTCTTATTTCACCCCACCTCCTTTCAAAAGAATGTGCATTCTTACTGTCTTTAGCCTCCCACGGCTCACCCTTGGGGCATCAGTCCCATTGTCCAGAACAGTTTGCCCACCTTTAATGGTGGTGATCTCCTTAACAATCCCAGCTTAAGTATCAAAACACAAGTCTCTGTACCTACAACTCAAACTTGTTTTAATTTTTCTGTGATAAACTGTGCATCTTTCATGTCTTTCTGCTGTATGCCTTCTGCCAAGTACACAAGTGTCCATTACATTTAAATTTAACCTTGTTCAAATGCTCAAGGCATAAGTGGAAGAACACAGCCAACCTTTCTGCCAGTAGCTCAGTTTCAACAAAGCTTTTTCCTTCCCCTTTAAACTCCATAAGCCAAGCCTTCACAGTCCACAATTTTCTCTGTGTTTAGAATTTTTTAGCTTTCATCAGAATTAACAACAAAGATCTGCTCCCAAAACTGCATGGCTTCTCCAGTCAAAAGTGTCAAATTCTGGGCTGGAGAGATGGCTTAGCAGTTAAGCGCTTGCCTGTGAAGCCTAAGGACCCCGGGTCGAGGCTCGGTTCCCCAGGTCCCACGTTAGCCAGATGCACAAGGGGGCCCACGCGTCTGGAGTTCATTTGCAGAGGCTGGAAGCCCTGGCACGCCCATTCTCTCTCTCTCCCTCTATCTGTCTTTCTCTCTGTGTCTGTCGCTCTCAAATAAATAAATAAATAAATAAAGTGTCAAATTCTGGGCTGGAGAGATGGCTTAGCAGTTCAGCACTTGCCTGTGAAGCCTAAGGACCCCGGTTCGAGGCCAAATCCCTTCACATTCCTCCTACAAATATATTCCAAAAGACCAAAACCACATGGTCAGATTCACTGTTAGTACCAGTTTTCTGTTGTAGTTACCTTACCATTGCTGTGACAAGCACCCAACCAAAAGCAGTTTATGGGAGGAACGATTTTATTTGAGGCCTTCAGATTCCAGGGGAAGCTTCATCACTGGCGAAGAAGCTGGTTCACTTCATCAGACATTTACAGCAGAGAGAAAGATAAGTGGACAGCCAGAACTCAAGCTGATTCTTTTTTCTAAATATTTTATTTATTTACTTATTACAGAGAGAAGGACAATGGGTACTCCAGGGCCTCCAGCCCCTGCAAACAAACTCCAGATGCATGTGTCACCTTGTGCATCTGGCTTATGTGGGTATTGGGGAATCAAACCTAGGTCTGTAGGCTTCACCGACAAATGCCTTAAAAGCTACAGCCCTCAATCTGGTTCTTATCATACCCTTAGGGTTGGACTCCAGATATACCCCCAGAGACACACCAGCTCCAGTAAGACTCAACCTGCTGAAGACTAAGTAGAAAGCTTAATCAATAATACTTGAGTCTATGGGGTGGTTCACATTCAAACCACCTCAGACCTGTTCCAGCCTTGGGAAGAATTGCTTTGAACAGAATGTCCTTCTGGTTTTCCAGAGGAAGTTTCTGCTTATTCTCTCCTGAATATTCGTCCTGGGAATACATGGAACGCCAGACTCACAGTCACATGGAGATAACCACTGGCCTCAGAGCAGGAGCACTGCCTAGGCTGAGTCGAGCCTCACTGAAAAGGGAAGAAGGACCTGACATTGTCACAATTCATGATGTTGTACAAGGCAGTTGGCTTCATGGGCAAGATTACACGTTGTCTCTGAAGCCACTCATTTTTAGCTACAAAAATGAAAATATTTCCAACAGCCAACAAGAGTACATAGAATTGGAAGAACTTCGGTCAAGACGGTGGCCTCCTAGCCATGTTTCAGCTCCTGGGGTAATATCAGGCAAGAACTGTGGGGCTCCAGTTTGAATAGGCCTTAGCAGACCTCCACTGGGTGGTCATGGAGGGGCACAGTTGGGAATCTTCTGAGTCCCTCGCTCTCAGGTAGCCCACTAGACCCTGGAGTTCCCTCAATCATTCCACCAGCCACCACACTATGGACTCCCCCACCAGGTTCACTGCTACACTATCCACAGGCTCCTCAGTCTGTGCCCACAGCCCATGCTGGAGGCCCTGGTACACCCATATTCCCCATAGTTTCTCTCTCTCTCTTTCTCTCTCTCTCTCTCTCTCTCTCTCTCTTCCTCCCTCCCTCCCTCTTTGTCTGTCACTCTCAAACAAATAAATAAAATAAAATAGGAAATATAGTCTAGTTCACAAAAAAAAAAAATCACAAGGAAAACATTTCAGCCTCTGGGGTGAACAGTTTCAACCCTGAACAAACGAATTCATGGTAACAGGCCTTGTAAACTAACTGCAACTGGAAACTTGAACAAAACATGATAAAAGTCCAGTCCAGAGAGCTTTGAGTGACTTTGATTAATGAGGGGAAGTGATCTTAAAAAGATGAAGAAAAGCCAGGCATGGTAGCAATGCCTTTAATCCCAGCACTCAGAAAGCAGAGATAGGAAGATGGCCATGAGTTCAAGGCCACCCTGAGACTACATAGTGAATTCCAGGTCAGCCTGGGCTACAGCAAGACCTTGAAAAAACAAACAAACAAAAAGATGAAGACATACATGAGCTGGACTCATCTTGGTACTCAATGACAGCCATAATTGTTTGCCCCAGTGATATACTGAGATAAATAATGAGTCACTGCATTACTGGTTTTGAGAGCAGTGGAGCCTTTCTTGGTTTGGGGTGGGCTTATCTTAGGGGTCAGAGTGCCAGACACTCAATGATTACTAAAACTCTCAAAGTCAATGGTTATCAAGTTCTTGTCTTGTGACCCACAAATAATGGCTAATACAGACACAGTAGAAGGATAGATTAAACAGGTTTATTAGAATATAAAGCATAAAGTGAAATTAAGTCAGAAGGGATAGATTGGATTGGTTACTTTGAATGCATGTGAGGGGCTCCTAATGGCTGATGAGTTAAGAGGATTAGGCCAGCCAACATCTTGGGAAGTCAGCATAAATTGGGATTTTTCGCCCTTTGAAAGTAAGGGATTTTGTGAATTTCAGTTCCTAGGCTCTGCTTCCTGGGCCCATTATATAATCTCTGGGCTCATTGGCTCTGCCAAACCTTATAGATATCTGTTTATTCTTTTTGGACTTGTAACCCTGACTAGCGGTCTGCAAAATAGAGCTACCTTACTACTAATCCTTATCAAACGAATCTGGTAACAGGACCGTTTGGAGGAAGGACGTACCATAGCGGACTTTGAAGGGGCTTTTGTAGGATATAGAACACTTGGGAGACACACGGAATCTTAAAAGTTCACCTGGGAACCCGGGAGTGGTGGTGCACACCTTCAATCCCAGCACTCAGGAAGCAGAGGTAGGATGATTGCCATGAGTTTGAAAAATAAGTTTTACTGGGAGACTAAACCAAGCCTGGAACAAGACTGCATCTCTAGTGCAAGCTGACTGAGAGGTCTGCAAAGCTAGATTAGCTCTTTCAACATTCACAGAAGGTCCAGCATGCCAGTCTATGTAGAGATATTTAATGTTGAGAGCCTCACTCACAAGTAGATGTTTGAGTCCTTTGCATGGGGCATATGCATGAAATTGCTGTCTGTCTTCACCTGGCATTGTTCTCCTATGATGGACAAACTGTAGAAGGGAAGACGGTCTGAGGGTCCCTTCAGAATTAGCTTGATAACAGATGAAGCAAGCTTTGAAAATGGACCATAAAGTTTAAGGAATTCCTATACCTGTGAAGAGGCTCAAATATAATTTGGAAGGCTTTGGTTCCCATATGTGTGGCTTGATGAAAATGTGAGATGTTACAATGAGAGGATCCCGCGAGCAACAGCAGGTTTTCTGGGCTCCATAATCTTTTTTTTTTTCAAATTTTTATTAACAACTTCCATGAATATAAAATATATCCCATGGTAATACCCTCCCTCCCCCCACTTTCCCCTTTGAAACTCCATTCTCCATCATATCCCCTCCCCGTCTCAATCAGTCTCTCTTTTATTTCGATGTCATGATCTTTTCCTCCTCTTCCATAATCATTTCTTATAGGTGGCTGTGAAGTCCTGATTTGTTTTCTTCAGCCATGCACTAGTGATGTACGAGAGTATGTCTGGGAAGTAAGGTAGCCTAGAGAAGAAGCCAGCCTACCTGATGTTTAGCTTGTCGATCAGGCTCACTGTTACCTAGAGAAATGTCACAGTGGTTCTTCTGGTGGGACTTACAGGGCATTATGGGATCCTAACTTGGGAGCCAGATTTATAATAGGGCCAAATCTCAGGGGTATGTTTAATACGATGAGTGGTGAGCAAACCTCTTTCTCTCTAGGTGGCTGTATGAGTGCGGGTCACATGAGGAGCATAGGCCAAATCTGTGTAAAAATTAATCTCATTCCTGTCCCCATCCAGCTGCCCTGCAGCTGGAGAAACCTAGTGAAGGCAATTAGCTCTGCTGGGAGGAGGGGCTGACATGACCCAGAAGGGGCCCAGATTCTATGACCTTTATGAGGCTCGCTACTACATGCCCTCAAAATCTGTATCTGCCCCCATAAAACCTCCATCTGCGGCTCGGGTGACCACAGATCGAACTGGAGAATCCCAATTCTGCAAAACTTTGTCATGTCCAAGATTTTGGTTTGGTTTGATTTGGTTTGGTTTGGTTTGGTTTAGGGAGTGGTTTGTTTGTTTTCACTGTGGTCCCCATAGTTAAAATGAAATCCTTATAGTAATTATCTTATCTGAGATTAATAGTCATCTACATAGTGAAGGAGGCTACTCCCAGAGGGCCAATTTAAGGGAGAACAGATATTATGGGAAGCGTTTCTCCCCTGGGGTGGCATGAGCACATGTCTTCTCTCTGGATAGAGCACAGACATCATACCAAAGGATGATTATAACAAAAACCACTTTGGAACCAATGAGTTCATTGGGGTGATTTACAGAGCAGTGAAGGGTTGCTTGCAGGAGCAATAAATGACTCAAACACAGCTGTTCCACAAGAAGTCACATCCCGCCCTGAATGGCCACTCGCTGAAGCTGAGCCTCAGCAGTAAGCTGCATCTTGGCAGTTCACTGGCTACTTGGAGGAAGCTCCATCGAGTCTCTCCCCAACCCTTTCCCAGACTTGCTGACATCCTGAGTCTCTGCAACTTCCTTCCTCCATGCCCTGCCCACAGTAAGGAATGTTTCACTTTCTCCTTCCTCTCTTCAGGAGCTCCTTCTCTCTCTTTCTCTCTCATAAATAACTATACATTTTAAAACAAGATTTTAAAACAAATTCCGCCGGGCATGGTGGCACACACATTTAATCCCAGCACTCAGGAGGCAGAGGTAGGAGGATCGCCCTAAATTCAAGGCCACCTGAGACTTCATAGTGAATTCCAGGTCAGCCTGAACTACAGTGAGACCCTACCTCAAAAAATAAAATAAACAAGTTCCAAGCTTCCAATATACAATGGCATAAAATAAACATCCCCATTCCAAAAAGGAGGAATGGGACCATAGCAAAGAAAGACTGGACCAAAGGAAGACCACATCCCCTCAGGGAAATCACCAAATTCTGCAAATCCACGCCCAGTGTCTGGGGCTATTGATACCATCTGGGCTCTGACAGCCTTATGTAGCCAACAGCCTCTCCATTTTGGTCACCTGGCGTACTCATAGCCTCTGGGCTGGCTCCATTCCCTGCCTGCAGCTTACCATGGCAGAATGGGCATACCAGGGCCTCTCAACACTGCAAATGAACTCCAGACACATGTGCTACCATGTGCAACTGGCTTATGTGGGTCCTGGAGAATCGAACCTTAGGTACTACTGCTTCATAGGCAAGTGCCTTAACCATTAAGTCCTAGGCTGTCATTTTTAAGGAATTCACTATGTAGTCTCAGGGTGGCCTCGAACTCATGGCAATCCTCCTACCTCTGCCTCCCGAGTGCTGGGATTAAAGGTGTGCGCCACCACACCCAGCTTTCAGTAGCTTTTTAAATTTAACCTCTCTCCTTTGAAATGAATTTACATTTTTACAAGCTAGAACCGTCAATGAGTGAGGTATGCCCCTTTACTAATGTCCCAGTGTGAAATTCAAGCTTATTTTTATTTTTATTTTTGGTGTTTTGAAGCAGGGTCAGACTGACCTAGAATTTATCTACAGACTTACTCTATAGACCCAAACTGTCCTTGAACTCATGGCAATCCTCCTACCTTAGCCTACAGGTGCTGGGATTAAAAGCAGGTATGTCACCACACCTGGCCATATATCTTAATTGTGCAGATTTCTTTAACAATTACAGCTGCTTTCTCTGCACCATGTCCACATAAAACTTGCTAAAGCTCCTTTGTCCCATGATAGATATCATTCCTTCCCCTTCTCTCTCCCTCCCTTTCTCACCCCTTTCTCACTCTCCCCTTTTTCCCTCTCTCCAACAGTGGTGAGAAGTAACCATGACACAGTCTGGATGCTATTCTGACTTAAATTTCTTTGGCCAAACCAAATAGCCCATTAATTTTAAATTCAGCTTTGCCGGGCGTGGTGGCGCACGCCTTTAATCCCAGCACTCAGGAGGCAGAGGTAGGAGGATTGCCATAAGTTCGAGGCCACCCTGAGACTCCATAGTGAAGTCCAGGTCAGCCTGGGCTAGAGTGAGACCCTACCTCAAAAAAACAAAAAAAAAAAAAAAAAAAAAAAAGAAGTTGTCAATAATATATACACATAAATAAGTAAATAATAAATGTTATTTAAAAATTTTTAAAAATAAAATGTTTGTTCTATTGAGAAGAAAGAAAGAAAGAAAGAAAGAAAGAAAGAAAGAAAGAAAGAAAGAAGGAAAGAAAGAAAGGCTGGACAAGCTGACATGACCTTAAACTATGCCCTTTGCTTTAACTCCTAAGTTTCTTGTTGGTACTCCTGACCCACAACAATGTATATATGTGTGAGATGTGCTGACCACCCCACTGAACTGAGCATACAAATTACCCACATAAATGTTGAAAGCAACATGTGGGCTTAGAACACACAAGGCGTGTGTGTGTGTGTGTGTGTGTGTGTGTGTGTGTGTGTGCGCTTCTGTGCCAGCGATGTTCACTGGTCCTGCCCCTAAGTCTCTTCCTTTCATCAAATGTTTAAGGAATTTTTTAGAGTCCAAGTCCTTGTCTCTCCCACATGTATTGCTTTGTTTTTCCCCTCTTTGGTTTTGCAAGGTAGGGTCTCGCTCTAGCCCAGGTTGAGCTGGAATTCACTATGCAATCTCAGGGTGGCTGTTGCAGTCCAATTCGCATTGCTGGTAGAAATCACCTAACCAAGAGCAGCTTCTGGGAAAAAAAGATTTATTTTGGCTTACAGGCTCGAGGGGAAGCGCCACGATGGCAGGGGAAGACGATGGCTTGAGCAGAGGGTGGACATCACCCCCTGGCCAACATAAGGTGGACCACAGCAACAGGAGGGTGTGCCAAACACTGGCAAGGGGAAACTGGCTATAAAGCCCATAAGCCCGCCCCCAAAAATACACTGCCTCCAGGAGGCATTAATTCCCAAATCCCCATCAGCTGGGAACCTAGCATCCAGAACACCTAAGTTTATGGGGGACACCTGAATCAAACCACCACAGTGGCCTCAAACTCATGGCGAACCTCCTGCCTCTGCCTCCCAAGTGCTGGGAGTAAAGGCGTGTGCCACCGCACCCAGCTTACATATTGCTATTTTTGCTATTCAATAAAAAATATTTGATCAGTCTTTGCCACAGGCTGGCAGGTTTTGCAGCAAGAACCTTTAACCATCCAAGCCATCTCCCCAGCCTGCCCTCACAAGAAAAAATTTAATTGTTTGCATACCTAGATAAACTCTCAAATTCATAAACCCTTTTCTGCAGCAGGCAGCAAGACCTCTCTTCATAGACAGTCTCAGTGTCTACAATTGACCACCTAAGCACACCAACGCTCTGTAGACAAAGGCCAAAGTAACTGAAGGTGAAGACTTTAACTTAACCTCTAATTCGGGTAAACCTCCAACCAGCAATCCTTTCTGTTCCAAAGAAACAAGCTACTGCAAAGGCCCTCCTTCCATAATGCCTCCTTTTTAAACCCCAGGCCATGCCAGACACACACCCTCCAAATCACTGCTAAACATGTGATTAGCTTAACTGACTAAAAGGAGCAGAACAATTGAGGGGTACTAGGGTTTAGGGTACAGCACAGGCAGACAATCTTCCTGCCTCAGCATCCCAAATGCTGGGATTTCAACCTTGTGCTACCATGCCCAGGTCAGGACACTTATGAAGCTGACTTCCTCAAGTCTCTCCTTCTTCCAGGCCTGTGATTTTTCAGGAGGCAGAGGCAGAAAGATAGCCACAGATTTGAGTCCATCTTAGTTTATCTATACAGCAAATACCAAGCCAGTCAGAGCTTCACAGAAACCCTGTCTTACAGTAAATAAAGAATTAAATAGGGCTGGAGAGATGGCTTAGCGGTAAAGCGCTTGCCTGGGAAGCCTAAGGACCCAGTTCAAGGCTCGATTCCCCAGAACCCACGTTAGCCAGATGCACAAGGGGGCACATGTGTCTGGAGTTCATTTGCAGTGGCTGGAGGCCCTGGCACACCCATTCTCTCTTTCTCTCTCTCTTTCTCTCTCTGTCTGTTGCTCTCAAATAAATAAAAATAAACAATTTTTTTAAAAAAGAATAAAATAAAATTAAAACTTTTTAAACAACACTTAGTCATTATTTACATGACAAAAAATAATGAACTAGGCCAGGTGTGGTGGTACATACCTTTAATTCCAGCAGAGGGAGGCAGAGGGAGGAGGATCGCCATGAAGTTGAGGCCACCCTAAGACTACATAGTGAATTCCAGGTTAAAGTGAACCTACCCTACCTCGAAAAATCAAGAAAGAAAGAAATGTGATGTAGACCTGTGGTATAAATGAAGCTAAAAATTGAACTGATTCACTGTAAGAGTTAGTTGCTGAGGAGCTAAAACTTATCTTTGTCAGCAGATGGAAAAATCCCAAAGAAGGAACTGTCCAGAAAGGGCCCAAAGGGACGCTAAGAAGGAAAGATAGTTTAGGCTAAAACAAAGTAAAATGGAGTTTATTGTTAGGGTGGCCTGACTGCAGAAGTGAGTGATATGCAAATTATCACATATTATTTGGTCATTTATTCCTCCTCTTGGCTATGAAGACTATAAAATGGAAATAAGATCTCTGCTCCCTTGGGGCCACAGCTTCTTTGGAGGGCTACCTTAGGCTTTTTGGCCCTGGGGTAATAAATTCCTCTACTTTTTACTCATTCTAGAAATGGAGGAGAATTTCTACAACAAACCCTATAAGAAAAAAACTAAATATAAAGCTACATATTTAATTCTCTCCCTGAAATCCAAGTATTACTTGCCTTTTTGTGTCTTGTTTTGCAAGCTCTTATGAATAATAGAGAAGCAAAAAAAAATTAATTTTTAAAACACCATTCATGTCAGTAATCCCAGCACCCTAGATGCTGAAGCAGGAAGTTGCTGTTTAGTGTGAGGCCATCATGAGCTACAAAATGAATAAATTCAAAGCCAGCATGTGCTAGAGAGTGAAACTACAACTGTTGCCCAGCTAAATGGATATATTATGCCCATCCAACTTCCCTTATGCCCATATATTAATGCTACTCTCTCTCACCTTTGGTTAGAAAAGCTTCTCTTCAGCTGCCGGTGGCCACTGGGATGACTCAAATCACCACAGTGCTGAGAAGTGACAGTGGAGTGTTCAGAACTAAGTAAAATATCTCTTATCACATCCCCCAAGGCTCAGGGATCACTGCAGAAGTGATGGAAAAAATGTAAGAGCCACAGGAAGGGGAGGAGGAGTGCTTACGACCATGTCACCCAGATAGAAAGTGGCCTGGGTATCCACGACTTATGGTGGCTGACCCTCCCTACACAAGACCTGCATAATAAGAGGGGGAAGTGATGACATCAATATAGAAGAAAGACTAATCAGAAAGAAGGGATTCAATGGAGGGTGGATTTGGGAGGGGGAAATGATGGTGGTGGGAGAAGATTATGATCTTGGTATATTGTGTATACTTGGGAAGTTGTCAATAAAAGATTTCTTTAAAAAGAAAGAAAGAAGCTTGCCTGTGAAACCTAAGAACCCAGGTTCAATTCCCCAGGATCCATGTAATCCAGATGCACAGGATGGCACATGCTTTTGGATTTTGTTTGCATTGTCTAGAGGTCCTGGTATGCCCTCTCCCCCCCCACCCCTCGTCTCTCACTTTCTCAAAATTTAAAAAGTAAAATAAATAAATAAGAAGGCAAAAGAAAAGAGAAAGAAAGAGAACCAGAGGGAGGTGGGGGAATGAAAGAAAGAAAACTAGAGAACCAGAGGGAGGTGGGGGAATGGAAGAGAGGGGAGGAAAAATTAACCGAGGATCATGCTTGTGGTGGTTTGATTCAGGTGTCCCCCATAAACTTAGGTGTTCTGAATGCTAGGTTCCCAGCTGATGGAGATTTGGGAATTAATGCCTCCTGGAGGGAGTGTATTGTTGGGGGCGGGCTTATTGGCTTTATAGCCAGTTTCCCCATGCCAGTGTTTGGCACACCCTACTGTTGCTGTGGTCCATCTTATGTTGGCCAGGGGGTGATGTCCACCTTCTGCTCATGCC